>NC_090931.1:1115637318-1115940348 GCF_040938575.1 Ambystoma mexicanum
TTCTCAGGAAAATCTGGCTATCGTACAGCGGGCAAGAAGCGACTCCACCAGAGTCAATACAGGTGCAAGTGGACGAGGTTCTGTCAATGGGCCAAGACAAACAAGATTGAGCCACTGACATGCTCACTGGATGATGTGTATCCTTCTCTGCGCATCTGGCCCATTCAGGTGTCCAAGTAGATACCTGCCGTACGTATCTGGTGGTCATAGGTGCCTACAAGAACTCTTGAGATGACATCTCCTCCTCCAATCTGGTGGTTAAAAGGCACTTGGCATGTCTGACCAGATTGTTTGGGATCTTAACGTGGTGCTGGGTGCTCTGCCACACAAGCCATTGGAATCCATGGCGTCAGCAGACATCAGGTTGGTTACTATAAAAACGGCCCTACTGGTTGCCTTACTTCAACATGTACTTATCAGCAGTGCGCCTTTCGGGGGAATTCAAATTGGAGGAAGACAGGCTAAGCAGGCTGGGGATCGACACCTACAAGCGGCAGTTGAACGAGGAGGTTCTGAGGTGGATCTTCAACATTCTCTTAATTGTAATTTTATTTTTCCTGTTATAGATGCAAGTCTCAGAATGCAAAGGAGAAGGAGTGGATGGCCTTGCTATGGACCACTTGATAGCTCTGCTTTAAAAGCCATATTTCGAAGGAAATGTGTCCTCTGACGTATTCCTTATCTTATCTTTGATAGATCATCTCCCAGCTTGCTGGCCTCGGAATTTTTTTTTTCAGTGGAGGCCGCTGCGAGTCTACATCACTCGAGCCGATGTCCCTCGACGGTCCCTGTATCGGCACCAACGTCATCACGCATATAAATAGACTCGCACAGCGTCCGTTGCTCAGTTCCGTTTTTCCGCACTTTGTGGGGCCTCGGAATATTGTTGCTTAGTTCTTCAGTCAAATATATCAATATTCCTCGTGAATACCAACTCGTAATCAATGGTTTCCTCACCCAAACCGACGACTCAACGGTCCGGCTTCAAAAAATGTCAAGACTGTGGAAAGAAAATGTCATTGACGGATCCTCACAGGATCTGTTTATGGTGCCTGGGAATCGAGCACCATTGTTCGGAGTGCAAGGACTGCTTGTCCATGACGGCGAAAGCCTTGAAGGAGCATAAGGGGAAGCTCGAGAGAGAGGTAAGGCAGTTAAAACTTCTTCGAAAGTTTCCTCGGCGGAGTCGAGACACTCGTCTCCTCGCCATCACAAAAGACATTCTCGTTCTAGGCCTCGAAGCAGTTCCCATCACTCTTCGAGATCTAAGCATTCAAAAAAGAGACGTCGAAGATCCTCTTCCTCGTCTTCCGTTTCTCCAAAAAGGGTCTCCTGCCCCACAAAACATAGCTCTCAGGCTGAGTGGGAGGAATTCAGGAAAAGATGCTAAGCGTCTTTAAGAAAGCGGCCTCGACTCCCTCGAAGACTGCTGAGGGTGATACCCTGGGTGAAAGACCCGAAAAATCAAAAAGCTGCGAGTCGCAGCACCCGGCGAAAGAAGCCACTCGAGAGCGTCACGAACCCTTGAGTAAAGGCAAAGTTACATCTTCGACGACGCCGTCGTCGAAGATCCCTTCGACACATAGATCGGCGTCGTCGACGCCTTTATCGAAGGGTTCTTCGACGCACAGGTCAGCCGAGTCGACGCCATCTTCGACGTCGATGCGGTGAAAGGATAAACCCATGGCCACCTCACAGCCAGTGGCCATACCCAGAGCGTCGAGCACGAGAATGTCGACAACCTCGAGTAGAATCCCGATACTCACGAGTTTATCAAGGCCTCTACCACCTTTTTCGATGGCTTTGAAGCCGTTAATGTCTGCGTCGACGACGTTTTCTCAGCCAATCATGACGAATTTGGCTCCTTCTGCTCTGGAAATGGGATTTATACCATTTTCAAGACCTGATCACTCTAGAGTCTTATCTTCTATTTATGAAGAGGAGGATTCGGATCAGGAAAGACCTTTTGAGATGCAGGGACCTGCGACTCCTGCACCAGAGGAATTTACCTCTGAGGAAGGTAGGTTTAAAGACCTCCATGCTTCCCTACAGGAAGCAAGTCGGTTGGACACTTCCCCAGAAGTGGAATTTGCCACACCAGACCCAGGGGAACATGCTGAAACCCCTTATAGAACCTTGATGGCAAGGATAATAGAGTTTATGGGGTGGTCCACACCCTCACCTGCTTTTCAGCAAGACGACCTCACAGACATCTTGGTCAAAGGTCCGAGGATCCTGTGGTGCCATTTCATGCAACATTACAAAGGAGAATATTGGCAAACTGGGAAACACCGGAGGTAATCCCAGCGGTTAACAAAAAATTGTCAGCTAAATATAGGGTGTCTTCTGCTGACCCTGAATATTTATCCAAACACCCAACTCCGGAGAGTCTGGTTGTTCAGGCAGCTACTTCAGCAAGTAGTAAATCGGCTTACCCTACTGTTCCACAGGATAGGGATGATAAGAGATATGACTCTATGGCCAAAAAAGTCTTTTCCGCATGTAGCATGGCATTGAAATCCATCAATGCTACTTGTACGCTAGCTAGGTTCAGCCACACACTTTTGGAGTGTGCTTCATCAGCGGCTGACTGCCTCCCAGAGGGAGAAGAAAGGGAAGCGTTCCTAAACATCATCAAGGATGGTAAAGACGCTATGTGCGAATCCCTTCAAACTGGCATTGATTCTGCTGACAGCATCAGCAGAGCCATGGCGGCAAGAACAACAACCCGGAGATTTGCTTGGTTGCGAAAGTCTGGTTTTGCTCCAGATGTGCAAAGCAGACTCTTGAATATGCCCTTTGACGGCTCTTCTTTGTTTGGTAAGAAGGCAAACTACAAACATCTAAGGCAGCAGCAAAATCCCTAGGAGCTGCAAACCGCCAGACACCATGTCGCCCCTCAGGAACCTCTTGGAGAGGTAAGTCCTTTTGCTTCTATTCCGCATTCGGAAAGGGCAGAGGACAGCCGGTTCAAAGAGGTCAGAAAAAATTCACCCGAGGTGGACGGGGTAAAAACACAAAAGCCGCAGCAGGTGCCTCTTTACCCTCGGCATCAGCCGCCTCCAAACCGCTCTGAGGACTCTTTTCACAAAACGCCAGTAGGGGGCAGGTTAACTCAACATCTGACGGAATGGCAGGCTATTGCGTCAGATGCTTGGGCATTGGAGACAGTTGCCCAAGGTTACTGCCTGCCTTTTCTACGCATCCCTCAGTCATCAACCGGGGAACAGTTCTCTGAAAGTTCCAGATCCGCTCCTCTTGCAGCAGATTGTAGACCTGCTAGAGAAAGGTGCCATAGAACCGGTACCTGTAGCGGAGAGGAGCAAGGGCTGGTACTCCCCCCTACTTTTTCATACCGAAGAAAGACGGAGGACTGAGACCTATCTTGGACTTGAGAGAATTGAACAAGTTCCTCAGGAAGGACAAGTTCAAGATGGTAACTCTCTCTCGGATCCTTCAGGCCCTCCAGCTCCAGGACTGGCTGGTATCTCTGGACCTCCAGGATGTTTATTTCCATGTGCCAATCCATCTCAAACACAGGAAATACCTGAGGTTTGCAATTTCGAGTTCTGCCATTTGGACTAACCTCCGCCCGAGGGTCTTCACGAAGCTAATGTCGGTAGTGGCTGCAAGTCTAAGGAGGGAAGGGATCTACGTCTACCCCTACCTGGACGATTGGCTGATCAGAGCTGTATCTCCAGAACAAGCTCAGATCCAGCTAGATTATGTCTGCCACTTCCTTCACAAACTGGGCTTCTCCCTCAATTTAAAGAAGTCACAAACGATACCATCACAGAGACTCCAGTTCATTGGAGCGGTCCTGGACACTTCCCTGGGAAAAGCCTCGCCACCAGAGGTGAGGGCTCAAGATATTCTGCAGATGGTCACCAAGTTTCAAAATGCCCAACGTCTCCCAGCCTTCGACTTATTGAGCTTGCTAGGCCTCATGGCATCCTGCATCTTCCTTGTGCTAGAGGCTCGCCTGAGAATGAGATCTCTTCAGTGGGCACTGAGAACTGTGGTCGCAATTCTCAGGGAGAATGACAGACCTTCTTCAGATTCCGGACAAGGTGGCTCGAGACCTTCAGTGGTGGGCCTGCCAGAAAAACATCTTGAAGGGGGAACTGTTTTGGCAACCATGGCCGGAGATAACAGTAGTCACGGATACCTCACTCATGGGGTGGGGAGCCCATACCAACGACTTGACCATCAGCAGTCATTGGTCTGCATCGGAGTCCAGACTACATATCAACCTGTTGGAGCTGAGAGCAATCAGACTAGCGCTGAAAGCTTTTCTGCCATCTGTACAGGGGACAAATGTTCTGATAATGACGGACAACACAGTGGCCATGCACTACCTCAACAAAAGAGGAGGCGTAGGATCACTGCCACTATGCAGAGAGCCAATGCAGCTCTGGTTTTGGGCAATTCAAGAAGGAATCTCTCTATCGGCAGTTCACCTAGCCAGAGAGAGAACTTTTCGGCGGACGCTCTCAGCAGGCAGGGCACAGTCTCCCACGAGTCGGAACTAGCTCAGGAAGTCCTTCAGGAGATCTTCGCCCTTTGGGGAACCCCTCAAGTGGATCTGATTGCCATGAGTACCAATAGAAAGTGCGATCTGTTTTGTTCAAGGGAATTTCCCCCGAGAGGAGCTCTAAGGGACGCCTGTTAGGCAGAAACCTGTGCAGTTCCCTTGGGGAACACTGCAAAAGATTTAAGACTACAGGTGTTGGCAGTAAACCCACTTGGTAGCAGTCTGCACCACCCAGATTTACCTGGTAGCTGTGGCTGAGCAGTCACTCTTCCCTCAAGAAGAGTTGGGCAGTATGCAAAGTATACACAATAGGTACCCAGACACAATAATACAAGCAAACACTGATCAGAGCTTTGGTATCAAAGTATATAATTATTTATTTAAAAACACACGGTTTGAAACACTCCAGCACTCTTATTGTAAAATATTCGGAACACAGTTACTATTATAATATATACACCCCTTTTTCCTTATCAGATAAGTCACTGTAAAACATCACTTATTTTCATACAGAGGTGAGCGCTTAACTAGATGGCACTCCAATAAGTTTGTGAGAAAGGGAGGGAAAAAGAAAGAATATGGAAAGGTACACCACTCTAAGATTCAGGAACACTGTTAGCAAGGCAGAAGAGCAAAAGTCACTGGTGAGCCAAAGTCCAAAGGCTGGGCCCACTCTTAGAGAGAGCAGAGCACAAATGCGCCCAAGATCACAGTTACACTAGGCTTAGAAAGTCTTGCAGAGGCTTCAGAAAGAGTTTAGAGAGGCTTAGGAAAGTTTAGCCAGGGTGTCCCAGGCTAACCCAGGTTCGGAAGCCGGGGGCTAAATCTACCCCGTACAGTCAGTAGCAAGGGAAGCCAGGCGGGACACGGTACCTTAAGTGGGAAGGATCCTCCAGCGGTGGCAGTTGTTCCTGGTAGTGGGTGCAAGTTGCGTCGTCGTCCCGGGGAAGAGAAGATCTCGACTTGGAGGAAAGATGAAGGTTGTTGCACTACCAGGGCAGGAACCAGCCGCAGAGTTTTTTTCCGGTTAAAGGTGGTACCTTTGTTTCGCAGTCGTGGTAAAATGTGGTATCCCAGTTGCCGGGGTGCTTGGCACAGGCAAGGCGGCCACGAGGTACGTCGGGAAAGTGAAAAGACAGTGAAACTGGTTATCCTCACCAGTCAAAGGAAGAAGACTCTCCGGCGGGAGATCTCCTCTGTCGTTGGGAAAAGTGGTGAGGCAGTCCAGCAGGGCTCCACCGGTGGTGGTGTCATGGCAGGTCGGCTCAGCTTCTCCCTCGTCGGATTCTTAGGTCCTGTGGCGACTTCTGAAGTTCCAGTCCCCAAAGCCCTGCTTTTATGCAGCAAACCCCCATTCACTCAGCCTTGCTGTCACTCAAACATGCTAAGTGGTGAGCTGGCCGGCTCAGCACTTGGGCCAATCAGGATGGAGTGCGACTTGAGTTGCCTAGGCAACTCAGTCCAGGGTGCCTAAATTTCCCTCCACCCCTCCTAAGTACCCCAGACAGAGTGGCACCACTTTGGAGGGCTTCTGTGGAGAAGCCCGCCAAAAAGTGGAACAAAGGGCTCGACTTGGGTTGGAGTCACAGAAGAGAACACAAACGCCATTTTAGAAACAAGTTTTGGCAAAAAATACCAACTGGAGAATTAATATTAATTAAATAAACCGGCTGTATGTTCGAGGCTACCGTAAATAATTAAATAAAGATAGCAGCCTAAAACAATGGGAAATCCCATAGGAAAATATTCACGGTTGAATATAAAAAGTAGTATCCACTGCCACCAGCCAAAACTCGATCAGGGGGGACGGAGACGTGCCCCCTCGACTAACAGACCCTGGGGCAATTGAATTGCCCCAGCCAGTACGTCCACAATATGATGGTTTGTACTGGTTCTGTTCAGAATTTAAGACTAGTAAAGTCAATTGTGACTTTACATGCCCTGGGAGACAGTAGTCAGTCCCAGGGTATGGAGTCTATACTGGGGGGTCACTATGACACCCATGTGTTACTGCACGGAGGGTGCTGTGTAACACACACCACAAAAACACATGAAGCCCTATGGAGTAAAAGACCCCATAGCCCATTAAACACATCTAGATCCAAAGAAACACACTCAAATCATGCCCAAGAGTGAGAGTAAAAGAGTCTCACTCTTGGCAGGAGAAGAAAATAAACCCCAAAAATCCAGCAAAGCTGCTGGGGGACTCACTAGGTTAGGAAATTCAGCCTAAACAGAGAATTCTCCCTAACAACGCCTCCGTAGTGGACTGGGAGTTTCCACTCCTGTACGCGTTTCCACCAGTCCCTCTCATTCCTCAAACGATCAGGAGGTTGAGAAAATTCCGGAGAACCATGATCCTTATTGCCCCAGACTGGGCGAGGAGAACGTGGTACCCGGACCTTCTGGACATGTCCATCTGCCCTCCAATTCGTCTTCCACTCAAGGAGAATCTTCGCTCACAGAAGGGAGGTCAGGTTCTCCATCCAGACATCAGAACCCTCAACCTTCACGCCTGGCTTCTGAAAGGTTGAGATACAAGGATTGGGACCTCCCTGATGACGTCATGGAAGGATTGCTTTCGGCCAGAAGGCCAGCAACAAAGTCTTTATACCGCTGCCATTGGAACACATTCTGCAGCTGGTGTAGAGAAGAGAATATCGACCCCTTTTCATGTGGTACACCAACAGTGTTATCCTTTCTACTCGGCAAATTCAGGCCTTCAAGTTGGCACTATCAAGAGCTATTTCGCAGCGCTATCGATCTTCAAGTGCACTGCAGAGGAGCCTTCGTATTTCAAATTACCCTTACCCTTAGTAATACAATTTCTAAAGGGATTAACTGTCTACCCTCCAAGACCTTTCCAGGTTCCTTTATGGGACTTAAATTTAGTCTTAAATTTCCTGATGGGGACTCCTTTCGAACCACTCCACTCTTGTTCGCTAAGATTTCTCACCCTTATAACTGTCTTATTAGTGGTTTTAACATCTGCTAGAAGGGTGAGCGAATTACAAGCTCTATCTTGTAAACCCCCTCATACAATTTTTCATAAAGACAAAGTTGTCCTACAGGTGAAGCCTAATTTCCTCCCAAAGGTGGTTTCTGAATTCCACATCACTCAGAAAATTACCTTACCTTCATTCTATCCGCCTCCCCATCCGGGGAAAGAGGAAGAAAGGCTACATAGGCTGGACCCAAAGCGGACTTTAAGCTTTTACATCAGCAGACCTGCTAGGATTAAGGAAAGCATACCAACTGTTCGTAGGTTACGCAGGGCACAAATTAGGACTACTGATAACAAAACAAACCATTTCCAGATGGATTATTTTGGCCATCCTGGAATGTTACAAACTAGCAGGGAAAGAGCCTCCTCAAAATCTTAGGGCTCATTCAACCAGGGGTATCGCAGCCTCCTCGGCCCTCCAAAGAGGGGTGCCGGTTCGAGACATATGTGCGGCTGCCACATGGTCATCCGCACATACCTTCACAAGATTTTACAACCTGGATTCCTCCTCTAGTCAAGAGACTAGGTTTGGCAAAGCCGTATTACATTCGGTTCATTCCTAAAAGGAAACATGGCGTTTTACTCCCACCTCCAATTGCACACCACTGCTATGGGAGTCTATCAAAGATGAGGAATACGTTGGAGAACACAATCCCTTCGAAGAACAAGTTACTTCTTACCTTGTAACGTTCTTTCGATGGGATGTTCCTCCGACGTATTCCTTATCGCCCCTCCCATCCATACCCGCAGTAATACTTCCCTTGTGGTTGCAGCTTACGCCCTTCAAGGTCAATAACCAATTCATGTGAAACAACTGTTAACGTTGAAACGGAACTGAGCGAGTCTATTTATACGCGTGATGACGTCTGCGCCGATACAGGGGCCGTCGAGGGACATCGGCTCGGGACGTCGACGCGCAGCGCCATCTACTGAAAAAAAAATTCCGAGGCCAGCAAGCTGGGAGATGATCTATCAAAGATAAGATAAGGAATACGTCGGAGGATCATCCCATCGAAAGAAAGTTACAAGGTAAGAAGTAACTTGTTCGTTCGTAGCATAGCCAAATAACTGAACTCTCTCTGAAACTCAACTTTTCTAAAGGTGTAGACAAAATACTTATCAAATAACATGATCTAATGGCAGCAAGGACACCAACATGTCCGATGGTTTGCGCAACGAATTTCATCAAGTGCTTTTTGCGGGGGGGTTTGCATTTGTTGGTATTTTACTTTATTTTTAATTGAAATGGCAAAACTACAAATCACAGAATGCACACTTGAAAAGCAGATTCAATAACCATCTTCCAAATGTCATGGACATCTTAATTTTCAGTTGCTGCATCTGCCTTAAACACTTTTGGTATTTCAGGATAATATCTGGCAGCATTGGCTGATCCTAATGCTCTGGCTTTGTAAATGGAGAGGAACAGACTTGTTCTCCTTTGTGGCCGTTGGAAAGAAACGTACTGTCTAGTACAAAGCCTGACGTTTTTGCTTCTTTTTGTATAGCATTTATTTTAGCCTGTCTGTCGTGGTTCCGTCAGCCAAATCCACATTGTACAATGACATTGAATTTGCTTTTCTAATCTGATTGATACATAAATGCATTATGTCTGATAGCTGTTAAATGTGTGGTTGTATTAAAAAGGTGTATTGTTACAGGACCTAAAAAAGGCAGGACTTCTAGTTTTTGCAAACAAACAAGATGTAAAGGAGTGCATGACTGTAGCTGAAATCTCTCAGTATCTGAAGCTAACATCGGTTAAGGATCATCAGTGGCACATACAGGCCTGCTGTGCTCTCACTGGGGAAGGGTAAGCATTTTTGTTTAGAAACACTAAATTGTTTTATTCTGCATTGTGCAAGATCTAAGAATTGTAAAAGGTGCATATAGTATGTCTACCAGGTGCTGCAAGGATCTCCAAACTGTAGTTTGGGACTACAACTTCTGTCAGTCCACCAAGCATAGTGTCAGTCTGGGGGAAAGGGAGCATGAAATCATGGTCCAAAACATCTGGGGAGCAGCAGTTTGCAGACCCCGGTGGTACAGCATAATATAGTAATTAGTGATTATTTTATTTAACTCATGGATGCATCCATTATCATGTGGCATGTGTGCAGTGATTTATGCAAAGGATGTAACCTAGAATTTATAGGTTTTTTTTGTGTTCTTAATTTATATTTCATTGTCATGTCCCTTGAAACAATGAAACGTCCATCACAGCAACAAGTCGCCTCAAACCAAATTTAAAAAACTGACCAATGTATCATGTATTGCTCAAAACCTTAAATTATTAATTTGAATTCTAAAATGCAAAGGACAGGTAAAACCCCTATACAAGCTCATTATATAACATTTATTCTTCTCCTTCTAGTGTGGGCAGATTTAGTATATGTTACTAGTTTATGTAGAGGTACTCTTAACAAAGGAACTATCCAACGACTACATAAATTTAACATAACGGGCCAAAGGAGAGAAAATGGTACATATTTTCAGTCAGACTAGTCCAACACACACATTTAGCTGGCAATGTATTTGAGTTCTTCCAGTTCTCAGTTTGGTGAATCAAAAATAAATCTAAAATGTCCTAGTTAAAGTTATATCTCTATGAATTCAACGCGAGTCGGAATGTTTTATTGATTAGAGAACATAAAAGAAAAAAACACATTATAAAATGAATGATGAAATCTTTCATGAAATCGAGTATACGAGGTGACCATATTTAAATACCTAAATAATTCCCAGTATAACATACTTGTTTTGCAAAATCCACAATATAGAAAACAATGCAAACACTGCAAAATAATTGGTCGTCATATAATTCCCAACAGCAAATAGTTTGTACTAGCTAAGAGGGTCTGATAAAACTATTTGCAAGAAGAACAAAGCCCATAAATGTAGTGTTATCACAATATCCTCTAGCCCAATGCAGTCACAGGTTACGCTGATTCAAACTGTACAGGCCAAGTGCTGCATAATCTAATTGGTAATGGGTACATAGCAGCCATTTCCTCCATGCTTGGTCTTCGCAGCACAGTAGGCCGCATTCAGTGGATCCATAAGCCCCAATACTAAAGTACATTCTTTTTTTTTTTTCTTATTTCTCCATGATCTTCAAAATTGCAGACTTCATAATCCTGATGTCCATCAAATATATATAGCAAACCTATTGTTCATAATACAAAGGCAGGAAATTCTCAGACAGCGTTAGACCTCCCATAATATCTTCGCTATTATCACCAACAATACAGAGAGTTCCGCAACATCCAAAAGATAATGTACATTTATGCTGGATGTCCCATAGTGATATATTTGCAAATATTGCGTAATCTCAATGTGTTTCTGGTATATTACAAACCCTTCCTCAGGAGTAATAGGATCTAACTTCCTGGTTTCCAATTTAAAACAGTATTAAAGGAAACAATTGAATTTAAGAATACCTAATATCTAAACAGAATTATAGAGACAATAAGGCCACTAACCTGCTCATTAGATTAACTGTTGAAAGCATAACCTCCTTCAAGTACCATAACTATGCATGTCCAGATTCAAATGACCTTTAAAACTTCCTGTGATAGAATACGAAAACCATGATCAATTCTGTTAATAATTGATATCCCAAAGAGAATCCAACTACCTTAAGATAATTCGAAATAACATCCCTCCAGATATATGGAGCAGAGCTTCAGAGTTGCATACGCTCCATCTCCACAAACTCTGGCTCAATCAAAATTTTGCCCAAACTGTTGGGAAAAACCACAGTGTCTAAAGTTCTTTACACAACGTGAGCCAGTGTTGGGCTTCGAGCTTAGTGTGATCCAGATTGTTATGCCATCTATGTAAATACCTGGTGTTTACTTTGCTTAAAGAAAATCAGATACAACCATGTCTAGAAACATAAGGAACTACACTACTAGTTTTTATCAAACCATTGCTCAAGTAGCAAACAAAATGGCGAACATATCAATCATAAATAGATTGAGTTTACATCTGTCAATACGCTATTCGTCCAATGTTTTAAAGGCTTTGTCTGTCAATCTCCTATAATGTTGATACTGTCTGTATTACTGATACCAGTCTCTAAGATCCTACTCAGGAATTTAAATTAAATAACAATTAACAGGGCACAATGATGTATAAAGTAGTGTCAAGACTAACAGCAAAACACCTACAATTATACAGAACCTTTAACATGAGATGTTTACAATGAGATCTAGCCCTTTTTTTTAAAAAACCAACATATCAGGCTCGAGTACAATATGATAAATTACATAAATTTACATTGTAAAAGAATTACAAAGACCATTTCTTTTTCTCAATAAATCTAACAAGTTTCCAATGTATGTTAAAGATGCATATAACCGCACTATTGTAGGTTTACAAAAAACAACTCCAGTACCAATCCGTGTTAGGGCCCAATAGTATTAATGTGGTGATTTTGTGTGTCCAAAACCTCTTTGTGCAAGTGATTTATACAAATGTCCTCCACGTTTAAGTAGTTTTTCACACTCTAAACCCGTAAACTGCATTTCGGATACTGTGACATGTTTCTTCCTAATGTATAGCTACTGATTTCATATTTTGTTTGCCTACATTGGATTTATGTTTGGACAAACGCAGTTTATCACTAGTCATACAGGTCCCCAACTCTTACTATAAGCCTGTACTACCCAAAGGCAGGTAAAATCTTGGTAGCATGGCAGAGCAGCCAGGCCTATCGTAGGAGGAAGATGTGAGCTGTAGGTAAGTACACTGAACCTAGTAAGTACAATAGTCCAAAGAAACGCATTTGAAATTTTATATTGGCCCCTTACCTGCCAAGGGGTTTTTCCCCCCCTGTGCCAAGGCCTTTTTTGGTGATTTCGATATGTCGCCATTCAATCCATTGTGACGTTTTTGTTACATGAGAGATCTTGGCCAAATTTGGCCCCTTTTCTTCCCACATGTAGGCGGTCATAATGCCACCAAGGAATCCTAGTTTGCTTTAGGGGGGGGGGGTGAGAGAAAATAACCAAAAAGGGAGAACATTTTGTTTTTTTTTCAGAAAATGCCAATAAAATGATGTACAAAGAAACCTGTGTTTTTTTTTCCTTGTAAGATCTAGGAAGAAATGGTTTGCTGTGCTGAATTTGCCATTTTCTAGGGTTTCAAGAACAGGTTGAGTGGAAACCAAAAAAACATATTTTGATATGGTTACCAGCCGTTTTGTGAGAGGTAGGCGATTTTGCCCCCCCCCCCCCCCAATAGGACATGCGTGGACGGAATGGAAGGAGGAGGGTAGGAAAGCTGAATGGGAAGACCAGAAGGCATACATTTCTGAAAAGTAGCCAAAATTCAAAGTTTAGGAAGGGGTGATTTGCGCAGGTCAGGGAGCAACTATGAAGGGAAATATTCCCTAGTTTGGGGAAAAATTGGGAAAATGGACAACCTACAGATTTGGGCCTGGGGTGTCGCAGCCACCCAGGAAAACCGGCAACCCCATGCATTTCCGAAAAGACACCTGTGGTCTGACTTGCACGAATCACCCCACAATTTATTACCCACAATCCCCGGCAACATACAAAATTTGGCGGAAAAAACACAATTTTCAGATATTTCCCTCTGCCCACCCACCAAAACACGTCGCCAACAACACATGTCCTACCGTTCCGCATTCCCACAGGTGTCCGGACCAAAAAGGTACCTCACACGTGTGTATGCACCTACCTGGGTGGAAAAGAAAGTGTCGACTGTCAAGTCCAACGGCAGTCCCACGGAGCCCCAGCAGGGTCCCCGACCCTTCCCAGAGGGAGAAGCTGCAACGCAGGCCAGCCAGAGCTCCAGGATAGTCTGGGAATAATGTCCCTGGCCTTGGTGGGCTGTCCCCCATATGGGGCGACCATCCCCAAGTGCAGTGGCTGTCCCAGAGAGCCCCAGCAGGGTCCCCATCGCTTCATAAGGGGAAATTCTGTAACAGTCAAGCCAGAGCTCCAGGATTTGTTTGGGGTGATGTCCCTGGCCTTGGGAGGCTGTCTCCTATGTGGGTCGACCGTCCCCACGTCCAGTGGCAGTTCCGTCAGGGTCCCCATTCTTCACCGGAGGGAAAGGCTGTAATGCAGCCCAGCCAGAGGTCCAGGCAGGGCTTGGGAATGGTTGACCCACATGGGAGACGGGTGCCCTAGCAATCTGCCCCCAGGGAGGGCTACATGAGATGCCCCCCATCCATTTGGGGTGGGAGAGGGCCACCCCCCACTCCACTAAAAACATCCATGGTGGTTTAGTGCCCCCCCACCCAAAACAAGTGATCTATTTCTTTTTGCCCTCTCCTAGAGGCACATGGGCACATGCTTTGGGAGCCGGGGGGAGGGGAGTGGTGGTACACAGTAATAAGTACATAGTAAGCATCCCCCTCTCCTCCCCACTTGACAAAACAATTCCCTAGTGGTCTAGTGGCATTGCTGGGTGCGGATTGAACGCTCTGTGCCTGATCCGTGCCCAGCAATGCTTCAAAAAAGGTGTCGTGGTAAAGGGGGAGTTGCCCATTTCCAACGACACCTCCCTCGATCTTAACTGCACAATAGTGCTGCAGATCAAGGGAGAAAAAGAAGGAAACTTACCTTTTGTTTCACGTCAGTGCACATTACGCATGCTGATGCGAAAATGAAGCAAATCCAACCCCCGGGCCGTGAGGAAGAAATGATGTGCCAAAAAGGACGAGCTATCTCGTCCTTGGCAACACAGAGGTAATGTCAAGGAGGAGATAGTTCGTCCTTGGCACTTTAGGGGTTAAAAATATACATATATTATTATTTACACACAAGGAAGGTAGATACATGCTTATTTCACTATCCAACACACATCGGAATTCTTAATAATAATTTCCAAAGGCGATTACATCATTGGTAGTAGTTCGCGGTTACAATTGTTAGTTTGACACTGACAGTTCTAGCGTATTATGGGTACTACCGCACACTTGCGTTACTTCAGATATATGGTCATTATATTTAGTTAGCAAAACAAATAAGGTAACGTCTTTCGGACGGAAAAAGATTGGTTATTCACACAGCAGCAGAGCTTACTGTTCTAGAGACACTTTTCTGAGCTTTTAATGCTTTCCCAGTCCAATCCCTAACTATACGAAAAAGTCAGTGTAGGAGTGGAGGCAGTCTTATGAAGTAGCAGAATAGCACACATTCCAAAGGATATGGTCTCTGGCATAAGATTACTTGAAGGTATAAGACAATTTAGGAGGACACTGTGAAAAGGATTCCCTAAAGGGAGACAATGTAGAAAGCTTGGGTCGGAGGTAAAGTGGAAACCATGGACACCCCTTCCAGCACTCAAGTCACTCTGCAGCAACTTCTTGGTTCAAGTTCGGTTGCACCTTTCACACCACAGTAGGCTAGGTTAGAAGAAATTAAATGTAGCTGGATTCTCCTCTGTGCCGCAGCGTCTGCATCAGGAGGAATCTCCTGATTCCTCTTGCTCATGACAAAAGGAAGGGCTCTAATTGGGATGTCTCAGCAGCAGTCTTCTGTCTTCTTGGTCCGTCTGTGGTTTTGGCACCTTTTTCTCTCCACCAACAAAGGACGGGTTTCGCCCAGTCAATCATCTTCGATTCTGAAATCCTGCAGTCTGGTGAGGGGACGAGTGGGATTGTGCCTCAAGGTCCAACTGGAGCGCACCAAAGTTCTGGATGGTTTCGGCCTGACAAAGACGTTGCACTACAAATGGGTTGGAGGTCTCGTATTCGCGTCCTGAGGTCTCCGCCGCTCTGGAAAGGCACAGCACCTCCGGAGATGGCTCAATTTGTAGTTCAGCTCAGGGCTGGTTGGTCTCACCAGACAAAGGGAAGGGGTCCTCTTCAGAGCTGCGCTGCCATTTAGAATATAGGGTCAGGACAGCAGGGGTTGCTTCATGGTGGTTGGAAGGGTCTGTAGGAGTCTCTGGTTGTCAGCAGCGTTGGTTCTTCTGTTCCAGTGGTCGACTTGCCTTTCACCTCAGGAACCTAACCTTTTTAATTAAGTTTTCCCACAATCTTCTGCAAACTCTTTGCATTTTACAGAAAGGGGAGGTTGGCTGTCCAGTCAGGACAACCAGCCAGCCCCTTGGTGGCAACTCGTTCCATTCAGGCACTCTGGCAGACAAAGGGCAGGGGAGTTAATAACTCCTCCCCCACTTCCTGCCTGCCCAGACACACTGGAGCCTATGCAGGGACACCCAAAGTGTTCCTGCTAAAGGCCCAACACATACGCATATCTCCCCCTCCCGGAATTCTAGAAGAAGGGCTTACAAAGGACAACCAAAATAGAAATGACGTTAATAGAAAGGAGCCCCCTGTTAGAACATAGGGGACCCTTTTGTGTATAACTGAGACTGTGAAATATAGTCTGCTGTAAAAAAAAATAGCACAATAGTTGGTAGCCCATGTCTACTGCCACCAGCCATAACTATATGGTTCTCTGTGACTTGAAAGTCACAGAAGCAGAGAGAAGGGGGATACTAGGCATCCCCTTATCACTCCACTTAAGGTGGAGTGTGCTAATCTCTTAGTATAAAGTTTTAGCAAGGATACAAAGTATACCTCTAACCTTAAGAATGGTAGATAGTAAGGATAAGGAAAGAATCTCAAGCGAACCCAAAGGGTTCATAGCAACATAGCACATAAGGTGCAGTGTGCTGCAAAAGTTCAACACAGATGCATTTAAAGAAATACGGGGGGAAAGCAGACTCCATAGTAAAGATAAAAACACAGAGAACAGAGTTCCAAATGTCAGGGCAAATAAGAATGAATGAGGGGGGGGGGGAGGCTCTCCTCATTCAGGATAAAAAGAAAAAGGTCCAGAGGTGCAGCAAAAAGTGCTGGGGGTCTCACTATGAGAGGGGATGAAGCATAAAAATGATAAATCTCCCCAACAGTATCTTGTTGCCTTTTAATAATTTTGCTGCAATGTTGACGATGAAGATGCAGAAATGTTCCTTTTTTCAAAGACTGTAAAGTAACAATCTGATTGAATGCTAGATAAAGAGCTGTTAAGGACTGTGTTGCATGGGCTACCCAGTAGTTACTCCAAATACCAGCAGAGGAACTTTTGTGCCCATTAAATCCCCCCCACCTTAAGAATGGAAGACTCAGCCATGGGGCAAAGTTTACTGTCTTTATTATGTTAACAAACGACAGGTATCGCACTAGAAAAACATATATTTTCCAGAGCTCTCATCATCCGAGTGTCACCTAGTTTTATCCAGGTGTGACATCACAAAATCGAACTCCATCCCCAAAACACATCGGCATTCACATTGGTCAGCTTTGGCTAACGAAATATAGCTCCTATAGGAGTTAGTTCTACTGTTGGGTAGCGATAGCGGGTGGTTCCTCCTGGGACCACCTCTGCATGTTTCATTCTACAATGTTGCAGGGTCGCAGGGACACAATTGGCTCCTGCAACATATATCTTCACGTTAAAGGTTACTCTAGATTGGACAGAATGTGCTCCCAGCCCTGGGACCCTGGACGGTTACCAGGCTGAGTGTACCTTCTCAAGGTAGAGAATGAACATGGAGGGCAGTGTGTTCCCTAATGTTGCCATCTCCGGTCATCTAAGCTTGGGAGAGTGTATTCAGTTGGCAGTCCGTGAGCAACGATGGTTTGGTGGGAACACGTTCTCCTCGTCCAACTTAATTGAATGGGCATTGTCCTGTTCTGCTGGGTCACATTTGTTGGGACCACAAACTGGAGCGCTCCCCTCCTACCCACCCTGTAATTATGAGGATTTTAGTCTGAATTTATCACAAGTGGCTTATCGTCTTGGTAACTGGTACTTTCATCCTTGGCTGGGTGCATCATCTCTGCGTGCCTCTGGTAGCAGCGATTAAGTGAGCCCCTTCACAAACTCAAAATAGATCTCTCCTTTCTCATTCACCTGAGCGGGCCTTTAGCTCCCATATTTTATGGCGTTTTCATCTTCATGGTAGTCAATCATGTGCAAACCTGGTACACACATACTTTAGCGCCTTGCGGCCTTGTTGAAGATGTTACTATATATAGAGATGTGCATGTGTCCATCTACCTGTGTAAGTCATAATCATGTGCTTTGTGTCCCTATGCAGTATGCTAGTGCATGTTCGTGTAACTTCATGAATGTATGGCTATATATTTGTCTGATTGAGACTACATTGTGATGTCAGTGATGAGGTCATTAATTTCTGGATTTATGGTCAGTAGACCTGCTTGATTGATGGCATCTCCAGTTCCGCTAAATCATCGACTGGGTATGACCTGAATGCCTGTCTGAGGGAGTAACATTTCTCATATCTGCTATGCATCGACGATGGCAGTGAATGGCCTAAGAGTGAGGTGCATCTGTCGTGCCTCAGCCTTTGGGCCGGGCTCTGTGACGGAGATGACACCCGGCGGCCATAGCGCACACACATCCAAGAACATTGAGCAGATACCCCATGGCAGACATTCAACGAAAGCTTTAAATCCTGCGCAGTGTTTGCAGAAAAAACCTCAAGATCTTCTATGTCCTCTGGACCATCGCTTAGCTTTCGCCTCACGACAGGCATCCGAACACCGACCCACAAAAAAAAGCCTCTCCTTTCGCGCACCGAAAAGGCACATCGGCGTTCCCCAAACAAATGCAAAAAATGCATGAATTAACACGTCCCTGCTACCCTGTTAAACACGGTCACCCAAAAAGTAAAAACTCTCGACGCCTTTGCCCTCCAAAAGCATGCAGGCTTTAGAATCGTCTTCTCCTGCAGACAAACTCTCAAGAGGTGTGCATTACAAGGACTAGGCACCCTCCCAAGTCCCCCCTACCATGTCAGGCTTTCCACCTTCATGTGACTATACCTTTGAACAGTTTAACAGAATTTTAAAGAGGATGTCATGCTTTGTCGACTTTATGGACAAGCATCCAGAAGAACAAACATCCCTTAGAGATGCCACACAAGCGGGGGCTTCAACACATCAACCCCCTGCCAAAAAACCTCAGCTTCAGCCACAGACAAGCAACTCTTGCCTAGGCTCCCCAGCCTCCACCTACCTAGTCCCCTCTCAGCACATGTGACCCTGAGAGATCCACAGCATATAAGGCGCTGGCTCTCAAGCGGACCTATATAGTCAGGACCAATACTACTAAGACAACGATGATTACGCCATCTACATCATCCAGTCGCCATCTACGTCATCCAGTCTCCTGACCACCAAGACCAGTCTGTAACAAACTCTTCCGTATACAACCAACTATAATACAATGAACTGTGGCTTAAGGCTGCCCAACACTTTAGTATTGACACCTAAGAGGCACAAGTGGACAAGGACTCTGTGGACATTCTTGACAGGAAGTCTGCAGCCCTCCCTACTTGTGCCTAATCTCAAGGGCGGTTAACTCCAGATTATGGAATTCATTCAGGCCAGTGCCCACAGACTCGTGTCAATTAGGAGTCCACTAAAACCTGATTTACTAGTTGTCACCACTACCAGAAAGTGAGCTGGCACTCCTCTGGCGTCGGCTGAAGCCCCGCCAGACAAAGCAAAAAAAGATATACTTTCGGAAGGAAGGTGGCCTTCTCAACAGCATAGCAAGCTAGAATCACGAACACTATGCTTATGGCTAGTTACGGCTGCCACAA
Organism: Ambystoma mexicanum; assembly: GCF_040938575.1. Taxonomy (NCBI): domain Eukaryota; kingdom Metazoa; phylum Chordata; class Amphibia; order Caudata; family Ambystomatidae; genus Ambystoma; species Ambystoma mexicanum. The sequence goes on from NC_090931.1 coordinate 1,115,656,476, forward strand.
GTGGGATGTCTTGGAACACCAGGTTGAAGCAGTTCCAGAACCCCTAAAACTGCAATTGTTAAGCACTATTGCAGAGGGAAAGCAGGTATGAAACTGCATCCACAAAAATAATCTTGATGCAGCAGATAATGCAGGTCGCCACTAGATGCCGGTCTACGCAGAGCATGTGAATCTAAGCAGATACAAGCAACAGAAATAAGATTAGGGGGAGTAATGTGTCCCATAATCATCCATGAACCAAGCTAAATTGCCTAACTCACGAAAAAAACATTATTTTGTGTATTTATCGCCACTTTTTTCCCCCAGGTAATCCTTACACAAAACAAAACCATTACAGAAACATCAAGCGAAACAGTTCCTCACCGCCCGCCTCCCATTTGCCATATAGCTCTGAGTCTTTACTTACACTCTGTGGTCCGCTGAAGCCCTTTGTATGCCGACTCTACCATGACCTGCCCCTCTGCCGTCTGGTCTGTAAGGCGTCCCACGGGAAGCGGGCAGCAATTTCATCCAAAGGCGGCTCTTGTCTGCCTTTTTTTTTTTTGTTTTTTTTGTTTGGATTTTAAAATTTAAATCCATGCGTGGTACTAGGCGTCTTCCATGGGTCACCCCGCAGCCCCTCTGGCATGCGGCAGGGATGAGGCAGCTTACTGCCCGAAGGTTGTAGCAACCATGCCTCTGCTACCACTTGTTCAGTAATGCGAGGCAGGGCCTCACCAGTAGTTACCCCAATTACCAGCCGAGACACTTGCTGGCCCATCAAAGCCTCAGCACCACAAGAACGGAAGCCTCAGGCATGGGGCTAAGTTGACTGCTTTTATTATCTAACAAACAACGGGGATCGCACTAGAAAAAGAGAAATTCTCCGGAGCTCATCATCTGAGCATGTCACCCGGTTTTAACCAGGTGTGACGTCAAAATCAAACTCCATCCCCAAAACCTATTGGGCATTCACATTGGTCAGCGTGGGCTAACCTAGTATAGCTCCTATAGGAGTTAGTTCTACTATTGGATAGCCATATCGGGCGGCTCCTCCTGCGACCATCTCTGCATGTTTCAATCTGCAATGTTGCAGGGAGACCATTGGCTCCTTCAACATATTATATCTTCACGTAAAAGGTGACTCTGTATTGGACAGACTGTATCCTCCCAGCCCTGGGACCCTGGACGGTTACCAGGCTGAGTGTACCTTCTCAAGGTAATGACCATGAACATTGAGGGCTGCGTGTTCCCTAATGTTGCTATCTTTGATTACCGAGGCCTGGGAGAGTGCTTTCAGTTGGCAGTCCATGAGCAAAACATGTGTCTTTCCAACTCTGGTTTGGTGGGGACAGCTTCTCCTCATCCACCTCGATTGAATGGGCATTGCCATGTTCGGCTGGGTTACGTTTGTTGGGACCACCAACTGGAGCTCCCTCGCCTGTAATTATGAGAATTTTAGTCTGAACTTCTCGCAGGTGGAACTTTCAGTCTGCCCTCGTCCTTAGCTTGGTGCTGTCATGACCCCTCGGGGTACCACATGCATAGGAAGTGGGGGCAGGGCTGGACCCCCCTGGTTGCTGGCTGGCGCAGGCACCTCATGGCCAATGAATCATTTGACCACCACCAAGATGGCCACAAGACACAGACACAACCCGGGAACCAACATGGCCCCCGCAGCCCCATCTTTTTCAGAGACTGAACGGTCTAGATGCACAGGGTGCAACCCAGGCCTATAAAACCACAACCTGGGCTACACTCTGTGCTTCACGTTGATTCTGCAGCTACTGCCGAGCATAACGCTTACGCTCCACCTGGCCCTCATTCCACCGGACCTCTGGTCCTTCCTCAGCGCAGCCACGCTCCGCCGGCTTATATCCTGCAAAAGAAACAACTAGGTGAGGCCGCGTCTGCACAAGAAGCATTTTGCTTCCCAGATCCCCACCTTACTTATCTGACACACCGCTCTTCGGACTCCATTTCTCGGTGGCAGCCGGCATATCAGCAAAGAGCAAGTAAATCCACCTACAAGAAAGGGAAAAAGCACAAACATTAGAAGCGGCACTCAACGGAAGAATCGACATCAAAGAAACATGAAAGCAGCACCACGTTGTGCATAAGAGACACAGAAGAAGCAGTGCCACACTGAATAGATCTACAAGAGACACGAGCCTTTAGAGAGCAAGAGGAGAGTAGAGACTTTAAAGAGCAAGAGAAGAAGTTGGACAAGGAAGGCATCTTACCACAGCACCACACAATTCGCAGCAGTTCAGGGCCGCTCATCCCCAGTGAAGGAACTGGTCTGGTGCATCATCCTGCACACTTGGGTGCATTCAACAAACCAAGAGGTGAGGCAGTCTGCCAACACAACCAGGGGACATACGGTTGAGGGGAAGGAGGTGTGAAATAAACTGAGAGCTTTAGTAATTACCTGTTATCTTGCCCCTAGATTCCACATCGTAGCCACACCGGGGCCCTGCATCACCAGCACAGAGACCTGCCGAATGCGGAAGGAATCTCATTCAACTACTCCCCACCGCTCTGCGCACACGGCTATTTTCACTTACTTTGTAGCTGTGGGGAAGCAGTGGTTTGGAGCACACACTCGACATCAGAAGGCCGGATGCTACCGCACGCCATCAGGTAAGCGTTACAGGTACATTGTCTCTGCGTGCCTCTGGCTGCAAGGATCATGTCAGACCCTTCATATACTTGAAACTCTTCTCCTTCCTCATTCACCTGAGTGGGCATATAGCTCCCATATTTATCCTTATGGCTTTTCCATGTTGGTGGCAGTCACGCATGTGTAAGCTTGGTACACATACTTAAGTGTCTTGCGGTCCAGCTTTGGCAAAGGGTGTTAATAAGTATATAGATATGTATGTGTCTCCATGTACCTGCGTGAGTTTTAAGCATGTTTTGTGTCTAAATGCAGTAAGCTAGTGCATGTTTGTGTAACTTCATGAATGGATGGCTATATACTTCATGTTCAAGTGTGGCTACGTCGTGATGTCAGTCGACCTGCTCGATTGATGGCATCTCCATTTCCTCTAAATCATTGACTAGGTATGGCCTGAATGGCTGTCGGAGGGAGTAACGTTTCTCACATCATGTGATGCATCAAAGATGGCAGTAAATGGCTTAAGAGTGAGGTGCATTTGTCATGCCTCAGCCTTCGGGCCGAGAGTCGTGTGAGTGTCATTGGGGCCATACTTGGCCCTCTGTCTCAGAGCTCTTTTTCTTGTATGCAAAAACTGGGGGGGTTTGGAAAAAGGTGTTTAGTAAGAATTTAAGCACGTGTGACTGGCACGCACTCCCCTATACTCCAGCTCTGCATGATGGGTGAGGCACAGCAATCTCCGGAAAGTCAAGTAATACTGAGCGACCCCGACACCCCTGTTGAGATCACAGTATGAGAGGCCATGAATGAAAACGAGGAATCACTGGACTTGGCTATTGCCAATGCCAACTTACTAATTACAATTCACCTGAACCAATAAGGACTATGAAACGGAAACTTGGCAAACTCCTCAGGGACAGAAGAAACAGAAAACACAAAAAAACAAATGGCAAAAAATCTGATACAAGGATCCCTGTGCCCATTCATGACACAACCTGAAGCCAATGCTGGTCACACCACCCTTGTAGAAATGCTGAATGAATATGTATTATGGGCCAAAAAAGCGAAAGAACAGAGCAATAAAAAAAAAACACTAACGTTAGTGGGCTGCTGGATAAATGGATACATTATATTAACCAACAAACCATGAACGTATGTAAGAACGCTATTGAAAATATCCCAGTTACTGCCAATTTGTGGTCATCCCTGGCCCTGTTGGACAAGAGTGTTAAAGAAGACCAGAGTATATTCGAGGTACCCATATTACCACCTAAGGAGGCAATGGGGAACAAAGTGAAACCATCTGCTAATCCTTGTAAAGCGAAGGAGTAAATGACTATGAAATCCAGCATCATTAAAATTAACAGTTCTTTTTCCAGCACTGAGGAAAGGTTTCTAAATCGAATGTGGTACATGTTTCAAAGAGGAATAATAACTAAGATCTCTCCTGTAACATGTGGAAATGTTAAGGTCTTCTGCAATACACTAGGCAAGTATATCATGTAGAAGGAAAACATGCCATTACACCATCTGAAATCAGATCTGCAAACCCGTTGGATTGGCTCCCTGCAGCACTCCAGCCTAGGAAAAAGCTTAATTCCTAGTAAAAAAATAAGAGCTATTCATCTTCCTGCCATGGAATACTAGAGGACATGTCTGCTATTCCGAAGTTAGACAGGGGGCTGAATATCTAACACAATTTGATTTGCTGGCTTTTCAGGAGACTTGGTTAGATCGATACTGCTTTATATTTCGAAAAGGCCCAAAGATGCCCATTGGGAAGATCAGAAGGCAGATTGTTAATTGATGTAATAAATACAATTAAATAGAATATGGTGCAAAACATATACCACAATATACTGTGAGGGATCATTCAGCTAAACCCCACAGTCGCTGAGATTGGTGACCGTGACCAGGGCTCTTATGTGTCCTTTTGGGTCCTGGCTTCACCCCCACACTTCCCTCTGTCCACTCCCAGCACTTGCCTTTGGGCGCCCACTGGCCTGTGGTTTCTCACAGGCCTGCACTATTGTATTGGCAGTTGACTGCTCTTACCAAGTGATCTCTGCCAGGCACTTAACAGTTGCATGCACCTCACTCCGTAGCACTTCTCTCCATGGAACTCCTAGCACTTATCCCCCTCGCTGTCTCTCTCCACTTACACCTTCTGAATGCTCACAAAGCCTAGTAGGTCCGCCTCTTTCTTTCTCTTAATTTTTTAAAAATAATTCTTTTATTAACTTTCAACAAAGTAACTTACAGACTTTGTAGACAACATCAAGTATTGTATCAACTTTCACGCCTGTTAAACCCCCCTGCCCACACATCTCATCCCCTCCCTCCCCAGCCTATTCCACTTATCTGGTCTACCTGTGTTGTGTTTCAGCCTGTTGAACTCGCCTCTCGCTCTGCCCCTCGGGTGCTAGTAGTGCGTGTGCCTGAGTCTAGGTATACTCCTGTGCAGGGGTGATATATTCTTGTATCATACATTTCCAGGCTGCCAAATGCACGCTATGTTCCTCTAGTCCCCTGCAGTATGCTTCTTGCCACACCAAAGTTTCGGCCAGTGACCATTTGTGGAGGTCCCCCAGCCATACCATGATTGCTGGACTATTGCGTGTCTTCAATCCTATTGTTCTGCGCTTGGCTAAAATATACGCTGAATCTCTCAACTTGCTAACATGTCTCGCGTGCTTAGGTCTTGGGATGATTCTTAGTAAACACGCTGTAGGGGAAACTGACTCTGCCGTCACGCCGGCCTTAGTCAGGGGTTGGGCTATTTTTCCCAGTACTGAAGACTCTGTTTGCAGGCCCAGAACATATGTATCAGATCCGTACCTACCAGACCACATTTCGGACATGATTGTTCTGTTTTGCTGAATGTAACAATTTTCTTCGGAGTTGGGTATGCCATGTGAGTGATGTATAATTGAATCAACTGCAGTTTGGCATTTCTGGACACCTTTTTATGATGCCCCATGACCTTGCTCTTGCAAGTCTGCCTCCCAGCTCTGTTTCATCTGCATTAAACTGTAGTGTGGCCTTCCCAATAACAACTCATACAGCCTAGACACTGCATGTCCACCTTCAGATATGTTGTAGAGTGTTTCTATCGTTTCTTCTTCTAGCAATACTGTTTCCACTCCCGGCCATTTCAACTTTACAATATGAAGTAATGAGGCGTAAAATTATGTGTTGCCCTTCCTGTACTCCCGATTCTGCAATAACTGCATCAAGTCATCGGTCTCCCCTCTTAATACATCCCCCAATGTCGCCACTCCTTTGTGATCACAGTATTTCTTGAGATTCAACCTAAATTGTGCATCTTCACTCTTTAGTGTTAACAGCAGGATTTCGAGTGAGTAAGGTGCGACTTTGCTCAGAATCCGTCAGGCTCTTTGCCATATCGTCTATCGTCTAGGACTGGGACCTCGTGATGCTGTGGTCCACACCACCTTTTTCAAAAAGAAAGGGGCACATGCCGGTTTTAATAACTCGGTGTCTTGGGACTGCTCATGCGACAACCAATTTGCAACAAATTGGAGTTGGCACGCTACAAAATACGCCTCGAAATCTGGCAATTTTATCCCTCCTTGCTCATATGGTCTCTGCAACTTCTCCAGCGACATTCTACATCTCGAATTGTGCCATAGAAATCTCCTGCTGGTGGAATTCAATGTCCTAAAGAAGACTTTAGGTATATTGTATGGAACACTCATGAAATAGTGGAGCAGCCTTGGAAGTACCACCATCTTCAGCAGCGCGGCCCTTCCCATTAATGAAAGGAGCAGCTTGGCCCAAAAGTTCATGGACTTCTCTATTTTATTCACAGCCTGTAGCGTGTTGTTTACATGTTCTGCTTTAGGGTCATGGAAAACATCTATTCCCAGATATCGGAATGTATCCGTTTCACATTTGATCGGCAATGGGCTTTGGGGTCTACCTCTATATCCACCCAGGGGGAACAAACAAGACTTCTGCGCATTTATTGCAATGCCAGAAAGGTCAGCGTAACGTTAAAACACATCCAATATATATTGTAAGTTAGTGTCTGGGTGTTGTAGGTAAAGGAGCAGATCATCCGCATAGAGGGAGATATATTGTGTGCTATCCTGTATTCTAATGCCTGCCACATGATATTCTTTCCGGAAATACACTGCTAGCGGCTGCAGGGCCAATACAAACAGCATATGAGACCATGGGCAAGCTTGCTTAGTGCCCTTGCTCAACCGCCAGTATCCCGATGTGCTGTCCTTTTAATCCCGATACACATCTCCTCACAGGCTGTTCCTCCTGCGGCGGCTCCTCACTGGATGTGTTGCAAAATATTCAGGCTCAGACTTTGAGCTAAACATCAGTTGTGGCAATGTTAAAGTATCTCTCTCCTCAAATGTATACGCGGGTTCAGAGACAGTGTAGCTTATGTCTGAGAAGCCATTCTCATCCGCTCATTAGAATGTAGCGATCTGCACACAATAAGTGTCCGCTTGGTCTCAATATCTGGTGCTGCTCGTCCACAGCATGCGCCGGTGTCCCTGTCCTTTTTTCGGATCCTTGTCACCACGAGTGCTGGGTCTCCCTGCTTGACCCCCACTGAGGTCTGCTGTCCTGAACACCTAGTCAATCCACAGATCTGCGGCACTGTAGCCAGCCTTGTTGCTCCGCGTGGATCCTGCTAGGCTGCTACCGCCTGTCCTCTATATGTGCTGGAGTCTCCTTTCCGGTATTCAATACTTGGCACCACGGGTGTCGGGGCTCACTGCACGGCCCTGGATGGGGTCCGCTGTCCCGAACGGTCCAACAATCCACAGATCTGTGGTGCTGCAGCTCCCCAAGTCGATCCGCACAGCTCTGGTTAGACTGCTGCTTTATGTAGCGCTCTTGCTGGGGCTTTGTCTTCCCCGAAGTTCTCTAGCTTTGTGCAGCTCCACATACTTTCTGTGCTGCCATCTTGTTTTCAATGCAAGTCTGTTCCCTGACTACAGACGGTCCGGGCACCATTGGCAGGTTCCCTTTTTCTGCTCAGCTGTGCACTCCACTTTCATCCACCTGGTGCTACTACCACGGGCTTCTAGGTGTGCATATACCTTTCTAAGCAGGATCATGGTCTCAGGCGCCACAGAATTCACGTCCTACAACATGGCTGCTTAGCCACACACCCGCCTTTCTCCTCATTGTTAAATTTTAATTTCGTTCCCTCGCCATTGCCCTGTGGGCACTTTGAAACACAATTTTTTGATGTATAAGCGCCTTACAAACGCACAATAAATAAATAAAATCAAAATACTAGTTGCAAAATAATGCAGATTACCATTTATGATTCCCCCTCTCCCCCTTCTGTCCCAGTGGTACACAAACCAATTCAGAAAATGTCACCAGTATCATCACTGACTAGTTCTGGGATAATCTGAATGGCCATATAAATAGTCTGAGGAGACTTCAATGCCTATTGTGATATAACATGGATGGAAATAAATGGATCAAGAGGAGAGTCGGATCAGGCGGCCAATCTCGCTAAACATAGCAATGCGACAGTCACTAGGGGGAAACAATGGCTACGTTTTTCCAGCAGTATGGGCCTCTTTATGATTAATGTTTGATTAATTAAATCTATTATAAGGGAAACACCAAGAAAAATATATAAATGGAAGGCTCTTGGGAAATGGAGTATATCTGAGTGCAATACACAGGATAATGGAATAAAATGGCACCAGAATAACATCTGCAAATGTTATGATTACATTAGTGAAGACCCCTTCTGCACAGTTAATATAGAAAACTGGATGGGGACTTATATTATTGAGAATCACACACGTCAAACATTCTAAAAAGAATGCACCACCTACTAATAATCGGAGAATATAGGATATTCATATTGCTAAAGAACACGTGAACTTAGGATGCATACTGTTATTAATGGTGCTTATACTTTGAAACTGGACCAATCACGATTAATCAAAAATGTAAAAACAAAATACAAAAATTGGCTGCGTACCTATATAGTCCTTAAACATGACCCAATGGCAACTGATTTATAGTACCCTTCCGAATGATGACAAATTCTGGTATTTGATGAAGGTATACAAAGACTGTCAGGCCAAGCAGGAAATTAATCAATTGACAGAAAAAAGACTGAAGGAATTACATACAAATTTACAATATTTTTGATTGCAAAGGTATTAATATTAATATGGTGGAACTCTGTATAATCCTATTGTTACTGAAGAGATATGACCATATAATAGCATTGCGATCCTCCGGTGCTCGCGGCCAAGACTGTATATCCAAGAAAGTAATTAAAAACAACCCTAGTGTCTGGACAAAATTATGATGTTAATTATTTGATAATAGCTCCCTGGTCTCTTTCTGGTTGTTGTAATTATTTGAAATAACCACAACTGGGACCATCGCAGCCGCCTGGAATAAATTGAATATTATTCTAATTCAGAAGGAGGGCTCCCAAGAAGATTACAATTAGTTTTTTTTTAGCAATGCTGGATACCCCTAGTAAAGTCTTTTGTAACCTGATACTAAAACAAATCACACAATAGGCTGAGAATAAACAGTTGCTATCATCTTACCAAACAGGGTTTCGACAGTCTACAGTACTTTGCACAACATCTAGACAATGCAACTTATAATCAGAAACAATCTGAATCCTCCCAAATCCACATAATACGTGTCATTTATAGATAACCCTCCAACCTTTGACACAGTCAATAGGGCAATACTGTGGAAAAATCTGAGGAATTGGGGATTACGTAAACCTCTACTCGATTACCTAGTACAGCTGTATACTAATGCCTCAGTTTGCATAAGTCTAAAGAACAAGGGAGAACTATCTGACCAGGTTGAGCAAATAATGGTTTGAAGCAGGGGTGGGTTTTAACACCTCTATTTAATAATCTGTTGCTGACTTTGATCATGCACTCCAAGCTGCACGCTGCTTTCCGCCTAAATTTGATAACATTCTTATACATTGGCTAGGTTATGTGGATGACCCAGTGATATCCACGAACACTCCGATTGAATTACAGCAATCATTGCGTATCCTTGCCGAGTACTACAGGGCTAATTGCCTGAGAATCAACCATTTAAAGACCAAAATCCTAAATTGAGGCTAAACTGCGAACAAATTGAAATGGAGGCATCGCAGAAGAGACTGATTCCGCCGTTGGAGGGGGGATCCAGGGAGATCTCATTCGCCATCTAGTTCTGTCACTGCCTTTATTCCATTTAGCAACCAGGTTTTTAACTTCTAATCCAACTGGTGAACTGTAACAATAGAAAAACAAGCAGATTGGGTTTGGCGCCCATTTGAACTTTGTGGGATCTTACCCCCGTTTGGGCGTAGGCTGTGTGAAACCGGGTATCCAGATAGTCTTAGACAGGTTGTGCCGGTTTGACTGCAGTGTGGTCATGCACCAAAGTATTTCCATTGGGCAGCCAAAAGACATCTGGGTTAGCTGGGAGGGCATTTTGTATTTTCGTCCTCTGGCTACTTTCACCCAGGTGTTGCGTTTTGACAAGGGAGCGGCTCTCTTCGGTGAGGGGATTGGAGAGGTAACCCCCTCCTGTATCTGGGGGAGGATGTCTGGCAATATACCATCCGCCTCCTCCAAGGAGCTGATGTTGCGGGTTGTGCCATATAGCACAAACTGCAAAGTGGCAGGGGACAGCCAGCTGTATTTGACTTTCTGATTTTGCAGGAGGGTGGTGAGTGGTCTGAACATTCTCCTCCTCTGTACCGTGGCTGTTGAAAGGACCTTGAAGATTTGGGTCAACACCCCCTGGAAGGTCAACTCTCCACATTTTCACCTTGCTGTAAAAATGTCTTGTTTGACCATGAAGAAGTGGATCCTTGTAATCACGTCTGGTGGAAGGTCCGAAGCTGATTTCCCCCTATGGGAGCGCAGCCTGTGGGTGCAGTCTAGGAGCAACATCTACTTATCAAGCTGCGGGAGAAGTGTTTTTAAGAGGTGCCCTATATATTTGTTCAGTGCTTGATCCAAGACAGATGAGGGAAGCCCTCTTTACCCGCAAGTTGTATCTGTGTGCTCTGTTTTCCATGTCTACCTGCTTGCATTCCATATAGTCACTTCTACCCTCCAACGTTTGAATTTTATGTTGCGATTCTGCCACTGTTCTTCCTGGTCTGTTAGGTCTTCCACCTCACCCAGCCTGTGCTCCATCTCTAGCACTCTTTTGACCAGGCAGTCTACCTTTGATGAGATCTGTCATACAGTTGCGGAATTCCAATTTAATTTCGGACACAAAGGATTGTTTGTACTCTTTCGTGGCTAGTTGTCCCACAGAGTGAAGTGGAGAAGGGGGACTAGATCCTTGCCGCTTCTAATTTCTTCCCCTTGTCTGTAGGCTGTAGTAGCACTGCAATGTCTGCATTTTTGGGGGATTGAGCCTGCTTCACCATAGCTGAAGGCTGGAGGCACCCTTTGCGCCGACTATGGTTGTGTGGCGAGCATTTCTGATGGAGCCTGGGTTGGCTATTAAGGTAAGCCAGTACGGTGGGTGTTATGGAGTGGGGTGTGGGTGGCTGTCTCCCTCCTGATGCCTCGTGTGTTACGGGCTACATCTGCTCCTGAGTTGGGGCTCCTTCCAGCACCGCTGCCAGCATTATTTCATATGTGCTCCCTGGTAGCTCCCATTCTCACTTCCCCACTGCGTGCCACACAGAGGGCATTCAGCAACTCACTCCTGGCAAATTTCTCTGTTGCATCTCATTTGCTGGAGCATAAGCAGATTGATCCCAGGCTCCCCGAAGCTAGTTATGTGACTGCCCCAGGTGCCGCCATCTTCCTCTGGTCAGGACCTGAACCCGATAGCATTGGCTGTCGTCCAGCCACCCCACCGCCATGCTTCTGTTGGTCGCGGTAAAGCAGAGGAGAGCCAGCCCCCCTGCTCCATGGTCCATCAAGGCTGTCTAGGCTTTTCAGGGAACCTTCTCCTTGGCCCCTGCGGTCCCTGCACCAGGAACAACGTTCATGGGATGGGGGGAAATGGGGGGTGGGTGGGGCCGACCCATCTGCCGGGGCTCAGTGTCAGGCGGCTGCCATTTTGTTGGAGCTCTGCCGTGGACGCAACAGAGCTACCGTTGCTTATATCTCTGTTCCTAGCTGGTTTCTGTCTGCGTCCCTCAGTCCCAATGTGCAGCAGATGATGCTGCACACAATCCGAGCTCTGAGGGCACCATACGGATGTCGGAGCTGCCACAGGCTTTGTTTCCTCAGGGCTTCATGCAGAGGCCATTAAAGCAGCGTCCGCATCATCGGCGCTGCTAGCCACGCCCCGAAAGTGTATTCTAAGCCACTTCTGATGATTAGATTTCACTTCATACATTTTTTGACACAATATCTGATGCCAAATCCCCTCTCAGGATGGCACGAATATCTTTTCTCACTTGTTTTATGGCTAGGTAAATGTTTTTATCAAATCTACTTGAGTACTCTAAATTTGATTTAACTATCACATGTTTCTTCCTACTTGTGCTATTTCCACTAGAATTTTTTTAGTTTTTAATTAAGCGATCCTTATTTTTAATGCATTTTGTAACTTCATAATCGGTCCCAGAACATTGACGGGTGCAGTCTAAATTTCCCAAGAGCGCTGGCAATGCCTGTAGAGCTACGTGATTAGCCATTTCCAGGTTCTGGGCATTCCAGTGAATGCCCTTTTTAGCTGAGTTGATGTTAAAAGACCAATACTGGCTAACTATGTGTGCGTAAGGTCTAAGTAAGTGACCATGTGCAGAGGTAGGTGGTCACTTTCATCCCTAGAAAAATGACTTGTATTTAGCATAAAGAAGTGAAGGCAGCCATATTCGCAAATAATCAATAATGGATGCACACTTTCCCGACACTAAAGTAATTCTGTGGGCAATCACCAGGACACTGACCATTTCACATAGTGAGGCCATGCTGTTATAACATTTTAGTTTGAGACCCCTCTGTCATCCTCTCCCCTGGGTGAGTGAAGAGAATATTAATCAGCTGAGAATCAGGGTCCAGAGGAATAGTGGTGTTAAAGTCACAAACCAATGTCGGTAGGTGGCAGAATCTTTCTAATGGGATATCCACTCCTGCAATAATGCTAGGGTGACAGTGGCTACAGGGGGGTGCATAGACATTGATAAGTAGCAGGCACCTAATACGTCCCTGCTTATCAACCAGTTTAAGAACCCCTGTTAGCAGTCCATCTACGGGCATCATGGTAATAAAGTCGCAAACACTTAAAACAAGTCTTCCTTTAAGTCGACCTCTGCATCCCTTGACCGCTGGTTTATTAATAGTGCCTTCCACCTTAATTCCAATTCTGTCACCGACCAAGTCTCTTGCAGAGCCATCACACTCGGTTATGAATTCCAAACCCACCCAAACCCCCTATGAGTTAAAATGAGCAGCCTCTCCTCAACCTTCCAAACGCCTTCCTTTGCCCCCTTCAACTAATCCAGAATAGGACTCTGAGACTTATCCTTGGACTCAAGGGTATGCAGAGATAAAATGGTGACACAAATGTCGCCTGGACAAAAAATGTAAAAATTGCAGCAAAAATGCTGTGGTTTGACCTGTTAAAGGTGTACCCCATTACACCATTTAAGGGGAGCGGGGGTTGCAGGGGTGTCCCCCGGTCCCCTTAAATGGTATAATGGGTCCAGGGGTTGCAGGGGTGTCCCCTGCATCCTTTACATGGATTGCAGCGGCAAAACCACAGCTTTTTTTGCTGCAATATTTTGTGTCCACTGCCATTTTTGCTACGATTTTAACACATGGGACCACCTCAAGCCCAGGGACAGCATCTCTCCAGCCCTAAAATCTCTCCACTGGCTCCTGGTTGCTGCGACGTTCATGTTCAAAACCCTCTGCATCACCCAGGCTTTCTGGGGCTTGGGATCCTGATATATCCAATTCTCTCTCCCTAAATACCTCCCTGCTAGAGCCCTTTTGTCTTGTAGCTCCAACTCTCTGCAGATCAGACACTTTCCCAAGCGGAGACTGGGGTAGATCTCTCTCCTCTGCAGGTGTCTCCCTCTGGTATGGCCTCCATGCCCCTCTCAAACCTGCGCCGGATCTCCTTAAGTTCCGGAGGTTTCTCAAGACCTTTCTTTTCCCCTCCCTTGCCCCCCCCTCCTCCTTCACTCGCCCCTCCTCCTGCCCTGCTAATGTTCCCCCTCTGCCTCTTGACAGGGAGTCGACCCCTGCACTTTGTCTCCTCTGACCCACCCCTCCCTCCCCACACCTGCCCTTCTGGGCCTTCACCTCCCGCACCCCAGAGCCCTTCCAGCTCTGTTCCTCACACTTAGCAGGTGGTCCTCTGCTCTTGCACTCTCTTCTCCGTGGCTTCTGTCCACCTTTCCTCCCCTGGCACTTGTAACCATCTGGCACCCCACTCGCCTGCACTTCTGTTACACTTGCACGATCAGATGTCACAAGGCCTAGTAGAACTGTTTGTTTGTCACCCTTGTCCCCCCTGGTCTTGTTACGCCTTGAAACACATTGTGTATAGGCGCATTATAAAAACCCAATAAATAAATACATTTCCCCAGCGTATTCCATTCAGATGTGCTGATAATCTGCCTTTGTCCCAGCATATCTATATTAATTACTAAAGGACCAAAAGGATTACTTTAGTTTAAAGTCAGGTTTCCTTTACTCTGGATGTTCCTACCAAGTGTGGAAGATATACCAGTATTTACACCAGTATAGGAAGTATTACAAAAATCAAACCCATGATATCTATATCTGATTTCTTGCCTGGTAATGCAGAAAGGATTGCTTTGCATAGCAATTATTTTCCCAAATCTTGTACTTTTGACCTTACCTGTATTTTCACAATCACAAAAAATAATCTCAGCATAAAGTCATTTAGCTTCATTGCAGACATGTTTGTTCTGTCTCGTTGGATCGGCAATGGCTAAGGTTGCCCAAACTGGATCGTTGAATGGCTTAAGTGAGTCCTTTGCCACAGTGCTTTTTGAACAACATGTTTGGCTTTAAATTGGAGGATTTGCATGGCCTGCCTGGTTTGGATAAAAAGGGTTTTATTCCCACATTTAGCAGAAATTACTTTCAATATATTTCAGGCTCTGCGGTAGGCAGAGTATCGATACGTGTGACATGAAAGACAAATTTTGGCACTTAACTTTATTTGACGTACACAGGAAACGTGGGAATTGGGCTCCTGGGTCCCTCAGGTAAACCAATAAACAATCTTGCATTAAAGGTGAGAGGAACTGGATGAACGGAGGTAGGGGTTCCCCCTTAAATAGTATCTTCTTCCTCCTTTCATTGGAGTCCCTAACTTGAGCCTACCAGCTACCTTGAGCTAATAAAATTGAAAAGATCAGCCAAAATCAATAGCCCATACTGCCCTATTCTTCACAAACCCATTTCTGTGCTAAGAATGCTTTTCCCAGGTCTTCTGGAGGGATCCTCTGAGACACTGGGTCTAGAGTTTCTCCAGGGAGTGTCTTCAGGCCTTTCCTAACTTGAAGTATCCTCAGCATTTCAGCAAGTTCTTGTTCCTCGATTTACAATTTCTACCTCGGGTTCAAAAAGGTTCCTTAAGAACCCATGTTCAAGGTTTCTTCTCAAACATTGTGAGTTCAGAATTCTCTGCCAGTCTTTCCACAGACCTTGGCTTCAGATTTCTTGGCACAGCTTCTTCCCCGAACCTTTAGTGTTTATTTTGGCAGGTCTTTTCCCTGACTGTGGGCTTCTCCTTTCGATGAGCCAGGTCCCACCTGGACCTCCTGTCACTGACTGGTTGAGACAGATATTTCTCTCCCCATCACTTCATTCTTGTCAGGCAGAGGCAGAATAAATTCTTTTGGTCGCCATCCTGCCATGGGCAGGTCTTTTTACCTCAAGGTTGCTGGTGCAGATCTTATGTCTTGGTCCCTACAATTAAGGTTCAGCGGTTTGGTCTTCCAGTTGCTAGTTAACCTCTGTCAAATCCTCTCGCTGAGGGTTTCGTCCCCATGGTGAGTAGCAACCTCTCCCAGAAGCTAGTAGGACCCCACTAGCTTGCAATCTTCCTGGGCTCTTCCCTTCCTCCGGCACTCCACTTGGCATTAAGGGTCGGTGACTGACATGTTTGTATTCCTCGGGATCCTCTCTCTGAATATGCATTCTGTCCCTTTTTATGCCCGACAGGGATGGGTTTTCTTCCCTCTCCCCCCATAGCTTTGTGTTCGAGATTTGAATTTGGGAAGCTAAATGTTTCACTGAGTACCCTTCATTCTCCAGCATGGGGTCTTGCACAGATTGACATGGTCATGCATATTCCCTGTCATCAAGCTGGGAATCCTTAGTAAAAAAAAAAAAAGCAGTTTTGCTTTTGACTGACTAGACTGCTTGTCTCCTCTATACCAAATCATTGTCCTTTGAGTCTTACTGCCCCTTGCTAATAATACTCGTCTCCGAAGCTCCACCCATGGTGGCCATCTTCCGATTTTTACTACATGTTTGTGTTTGCAGTCCTCCTTTCTCTTGAATTTACTTTTATTGCTGTTTTTGGATAGTTTTACATAGTTTTCTTTGAACATTTCCTCATCGCTCATTGTGTGTGGACTACAGACAGTGGGGACAAGTATCGGTGAAGATAGTGTTTCCATCGTTGGATCTTTCGAGTTTCGGCAGTCCCAGGATTGGGCCTACATCTCCCCTCAACAATGTCTGATGTGGCCAAGAGAAGCCTCTTCAGGGCCTGCCAGTCCTGTGGCCTGAAGAACGTGTACGTTTGGGAATGGCACCTGAAGTGCCTTTGTCTCCTCCCAGACCACGACGAAGACTGGTGCAAGATCTGCTATGGCTTCCTGGCGAAGACCAAAAGGAATCACGAACGCAGATTGCTGGCTTTGCTCAAGGAGGCACAGGCCTCTGACACAGCCTCCGGGTGCAGTCATGCCTCGTTGAGGACCAGCAGGTCCCATGAGCGTGCTCCCTCTGAGAACAAGAGTTTGATGTTCTTTGAGGATGCTCCTTCCAAGGCGATCCAAAAGAAGGCCAAGCATCATGCATCTTCTCCCACGAAGGTTGCTGCTGCTGCGGGATCTGGTATGGGAAGGGGTCGCTCCATGTCGCCGGCACAGTCAAAGTGCCTACCAGTTGATGGATTGCATTCTGCGAGGTAGTCTCTAACCCCTTCCAAATACAACTCCTCTTATAAGGACGAGTCGTAAAAGGAGAGACCTGCGGGAGGCATGTCAGCGTTTACCTAATCTTCCTCAGTCAGCCTCAAGGGCCCCGTCGACGACAACTTTGTCATCCAAGACCACTACCTTGTCGACGACTACTTTGTCTACCCAAGACCGCCACCTCATGAATGGCTTTTTTTATTGACAACCAAAGCACTGTCGATAACCAACCCCTGTCAGGTCCGTATCCGTTGGGTCTTGGCACCTGGATCTGAATTTACCACAGGCTCCCGCAACCCGCCGGGGAAAGTGGGCTAGGGTCTGTCTGTTGGTTGGATAGGTTGGGGATTTCAAGGATCACTGGGAAGAGGGTTAGGTAGAGGTTGTGGATAGGGAAAGGAGTTTTAGGGTAACATGCTCCTAGGCTCCTGCCGCTGCTTCCAAATGTGATGTTTGCAGCACACACACATGCAGCACGCACATGCCACGCGACACGCGCCGCGCCTGATCTTTTGCCTGGAGCTCCCAACCAGATACTCAGCTGAGTGGAAACAAACAAAAGAACTGCTACTTAGTTGCGGATGTCTTGCCCCCTAGCCAGGACGAGTTTATGTGGATCTGAGAAGTTTTCAATGAGCTCTGCTGGAAAATACCAAAGGAAACCATGAATATGCGCAGCGAAAACGTTGCTGCTATACTAGAACTGCTTGCATGCCTCGCAATTACTGTTCCGTGACCTAGTAGTTCGCAGTTACTTTCACTGCAAATGTAGTATCCCAAGCGTCCTGGTGCTATGTCTCACACATCGCCGGTACAATTGCCTGTGTGAGTTTCATGCACATTAGTCTGTTAGTCTATGCAGATTAGTCTGTTTGCTAGTTAGTCTTTCCCCAATGCGGCATGCTCTGCTAAGCACTATGGTGTCAGCCGCATGCTCGAATACATTGACACGTGGTTAAATGCTAGTTGCTGTGAGTCGGAGCTAATGTGCTTCACACTTATCTGTGCTGGAGAGCGGGCATTTGTTTGTTCAGGCGGGTGGATGCCCCGTGTAAGTGTGCCTGCCGGAGCGCTGAAAGGCACGTCTCATCCCTCTGAGTTCCAGTATTGCAAGCAAGGCCCCTTGGGCGTGGCTCGCACCTGCGTGCACGTCTGAGTGTGGTGTTTCTCCTGTTAGCTGGCTTGTGAGCACACGGGCCTGCTTGGAATTGTAGTCTTTGGCCTTTTATAGCCCCTGGATGCTCGTCCTGAAAAAAAGGATGAAGAATACTCCTGGAATACCTCGTTGTAGGCTTACACATGTACAATCTGGCATCATTTGCATGGCACACAGTCCCCACACCGTGGCTAGCCCTGACAACCCCATTAACATCTACCACTACTTCGTCAGGAAATGTTCGGCAGCGGCTGTCATTTCTACATTCACGACACTGGTAATGCCTAGGGTGTCTTTGCCTCCACGGCCTCAGTCTGTTATACCAACCATGACGTCTGTGCCAATTTTGCAAGTCTCTATCATCGCCTCCTTCCTGAAGGGCTCGGGTAGGGTGAGTGAGGTGCTGCTTCCATCGGACTTCTTGCTGAGACCTGTGAGGGTGTCTCCACCAGCTCCAGTGTGGTCTCTGAGGATTTCTACTGAGACCATGAAAGGGGCCAAGGGCCCATGTCCCAGGTCTCCATACAAGGAAACGTACCAGCCGTTTGCCCGTCCAAGAATGCACTGTTCGCACCGAGGCCAGCACCCAGGGACCATAGGCAAGTCCTCCCAGGCCTACACGCCAGCCAAGCCCTCATAGACCAAAGCATCAGGCGACGCCTCCCCACAGCACGTTGATTCTCAGTCGAGGCAGAGCTGCTGCGTACTGACACCAGCACTGACACAGATACCACTGCTACTCATATGGATGAGTATGCAGATTATGTCCCTGCTGACGAGGAGCCTCAGGGTACCGACTAGCCCACCAGTGCTTCACCGCAGGATGAGATTGGCTCCTTCCATGACAGGATCTCAAGGGCGTCCCAACTCTGCTGGAGGAGAAGAGGGGGTTTCTCTTTCAGTGACGTGAGTTCTCGAGGAAGACGGTCATCTCGGTTCTGTTGTTGAATGACATTTGGGAGGAAGGATTAGCCCTTATGAAGACACCAAGTACCACACCCTCCAAGAGGGAGAGGCTGGGGAAGAAATACAAGGTGCCGTATTCTGCTCCCATGTGTCTCTGCTCGCAGCCTTCTCCAGACTCTGTCGTGTCAGCTGCCACCAGGAATCGCTCGTTCAACTCCTCATCCTCTTCGATGGTGCCCCCCTGACCAGAAGAGCAAGAAGCTGGATGCGGTGAGCAAACTCATCTACACCGCAGCTTCCACTGTCAAGGCCGCCAATGCTTTTGCCATCCTGTCGCATTCCAAAAGGGAGCTTTTGATACAAGCTTGCACTGATGCTGGATTTCCTGCCGAAGTACAAGGTCGAGGCCATGGCTCTGTTCCAGGAGGGTTAGGTGGCTTTGGATCACGCCATCAAGGTGATATTGGACATAGCAGACTCCGATTTCCGCCAGATGGGTAATGGTGTGGCCCTTTGACAGGGATGGCTGAAGGCCACAAACATCTAGGCGGACGTCCAGTCCACAGTTGTGGACATGTATTTTGATGGGGACAACCTGTTTGGGAATGCAGCGGATGAGACGCTCCAGGCTAACCAAAATAACAGACGGACTGCTCGCTCTCTGGGGACCCTGCAGCAGAGGTCGTCCTTTATTTCCCCATGAGGAAGGATCTCCAGGACCTCCTATCCCCTTTCGTCGGCCCTACCACCTGGGAAGCCTAAAGGGGCCACTCCCAGGCCTAAGGCAGCAAGGGTTAGCGTTGTCCACAAGCCAGGACACAGACACCCAAGCAGCTTTGAACTGGCTGTAAATTCTAGCCCCCACTTTCGCACCCCAGTCGGAAGTCTGCTATCGAACTTTGTCAAACATTGGAAAAACATCACAACAGGCAAATGGGTGCTAGACGTTCTTCAGCAGCGGCACACCTTGTTATTTCAACACTGGTTCCCTTGCATTCCTCCTGTAACAACTTCACATGGCCTAACTGCTACAGGATGATGGAGCCAGTCCGTCGGCAGCTCCAGAGTGTGTGCCAGATACTTTATGATACAAAAGAAGTCATGAGGGTGGCGGCCGATCCGCCTCAACAAGTACTTAAAGTCCCAAAAGTTCCAGATGGTCACATTGCAGCATGGGCTTGACCAGCTGGCGGAAGGGGAATTTTCTGGCAATTTGTGACCTGGAGGATGCATAGTTTCACATCCCCATTCATCAAACATTGGAAGTTCCTGCGCTGTGTGTTCCAGGCACAGTACTACAGTTCAGGGGCTTGCTTTTCGGCCTGAAGTGAGACTATATTGGCCTATTTAATGTTCTTACCTTTAACAATTGTCATACATTGGCGTACCCATAGGAACAATAATAATGCCCAAAAGGATGAGCTTTTTACTGAGCGTCACTTTCCACCCATTCTATAATTTCAGAGCCATTGACCAAAGATCAATCGTTACGAGTAATTTATCAATTGGGGAGCTGTAACAGGAATTCTACCTGCTGTCATGAGCAGTTCTGCCATTGATCTTGCATGAAACCCACTCAGTGTGACAAACCAATGATATTCTTCCAGCGCAAACAAAGCCTAGGGGGTCCAGAACCCAACTTAAAGTAACTGCCTAATTAAAAAAGAGATTACTGTTTTTATCGCTAAACTCTAATAGAAGGGCAGGCATTGACTTTCCTAAAGCGAGCAATGTGCGGAGTAGCTTGACAGCCCTTAAATAGAATTTCATGACCCCTTCTAGGTTTAACAAGCCTGCACATGCTGAACGCCTTTTTTAATTTCAAGGAGGTGAAAATCCCAGGCATGAAACTCCAGGGTTCTTCCTGACATGTTCCTTTTTTTTGCCTTCGATAACCATTCTAGTTGCGCCATTCAGCACCCGTTTCTTGAAGTAAACTTAACGGTTGTGAACCATTGTTAGAACTTGGGGCAAACCTGTTAACTCCCTGTTTAAATGATGCGCATTGGTGTGGGATATTGGTCCATAGGATTTTGCCAACCGGCCCTCAGCGACTCTGTCAACTTCTTCTGTTGCAGTTAAGATTTTGTACCAATTTTCAATTGGTATGGCTATTACCTAGTTCTTTCAGCAATGAGCTACAGCCACATTTTTGTTATGGAGGCCTCACTTTCATGTGGGACTTTTTTCAAGAAGCTGTGTAGCTCATTTGTAATCCATTTCACCAGGCTAGATCTACATGATCAAATAATTACATCATTTTCTTTGCTAACGTGGAGGTCCACCCAAAGACATGGCCCCTTAAAAGATAACATTAAAGACATTGGGCCTCATTACAAATCAGGCGGTCTGGCAATAACGGTGGCGGTAAACCCGCCGCCACCGTTGTTTCCGGACCGCCTGATCCCGACTCCTGCAGGCGGGAGGTGATGTTCCCGCCAGGTTTGACCTGGCGGGTTTAACACCGCTGGCCTGCAGGCGGACGAGGAAACACCGGCAGCATTACGAGATGCTGCCGGTGTTTCCATGATCCCCATTCCCATTGAGTCCTACAGGACTCAATGGGAATGGGGATTTACACCATTCCGCCTCCGTGATTCCCGGAAAACCGGGGTTGTAATGCCCCAGTAATTCTGGGAATCATGGAGGTGGAATGGTAATACGAGTCCGGTGGTAACCAGGCAGTTTTACCGCCGGACTCGTAATGAGGCCCATTGACTATCCTTAAATTAATTATGCAATGTGCAGACTTGTGTATAAATTCATCGATATTTTTTAAAAGATGAAGGGGGATAGTGTCAGTAAATTAAAGCTATAACAAATGGTTCCAGCAGGAGGAAGATGGTATCTCTCATGAGGTATCCAGTCACCCTCTGAGGATTTTAACTGTGGGATGTTTTTACCCATGCATCCGAGCCCTACCAAAAAAACTGTGCATTACTGGCATTGAAAACATCATGATGGCCAGAGCTTCCCAGAAAATGCACAGGGAAATGCATGAAGAATAGGCTGCCACTCATTTTTGCCGATGTTATGGGCACAGAAGGGCACTGCCTAAAACCACCATTGGGCTACACACAGTAGCCTGAAACCATTGCAAAAGGGGCAATGCTGATTGCCAAAAGCAACCCACAACAATTGGGAATTCATTCCTTCAACGGGCACAAAATTATTTTACTGCAGAACCACACCAGTGCCATGTGCTGAACCTGGATAATATACTTCCATGTAAAATCTCTTGTTTGGAATGCATTCATTCAAGACTGATCCAAAAAATGGACGCAGTACCGATAAATACCTCAAGGCGGCGCTAGCGGTCTAAACTCTGACAGGGAAACTGCATGTCAGGAGTTGCAGGAGAGGCCTTTACATCAAAGGCTGGGAGTTAATTAAAATCTTAACCACATGCTGTTCCCAGAAGACAATCTGATTTGATTAACAGGCCAAAAGGCTGGGAAACCCTCTCACCTCAAGAGATTCACACCACAGCCCAGGATATCACATGGTCATAATAACCAAATGCAAAGTGACCCCTGGTCTGCTGACCTCAGCCTCCTGGAGACCACACAATAGGCTCTTGCACTTGAATAGAATATGTTGATTTTGACTGTTTCCTGTCAACAAAGACCTGCCGGCCAGGAGACGCATGTGATCACTGACCCGCCCAAGTCTTGGAGGCGGACTCCAACACTCTGAGAACTGAATTGAAAGCAAAATATATATTTTACGGAAACACTGATAACTCTTTGTAATCAAATGACAGGAATGTATAACTTTGAGAGCCTTAATTTAAAAAATGTACCTTCGATTCAAGCCCAAACTCCAATTTGTGTGTTCTGGGGCAAAACCCCGCTATTTATTGACACCACATACTCTGTGTTTAAGCTAGAGATATGGGAATTACTGGAGTAGGTATGGACAGCTTGTGTATATGTGTATAACTTTTAATGAAGAACCAAGGTTGCATAACCCACTAAAATCGAAAATAAGTTGCCATTTTTGAATGCAAGCCCTCAGGAAGAGCAGATTTGGGACAGAGACTACCTCATGTGATAGGTAATATGTACATGCAATGACAAACCACTATGTATTTGAGAAATGTGTATTTTGATCAAATATAGATTTGTGTGCAATTTGACAGGGGAGTGTCCTTTCTGCAGGCCATATAATGACATCGCTCTGACACTCCACTTCTTTCCCCCAATCAAGAGAGAAAGGAAAGCTTGACCAATGATAAATTGAGAGAGGGGTTGGATTAGTGATGCTGCGCACACACCCACTTTCAAAACATATAAAAGGAACATTGAAACCCAGGTGGAGGAATTGAAATCCATTTGCTGCAACGCGCTCTGCCGGACCACACAACATCCAGAAGGCACCAGATCCAACACTTAGACTTTAAAACTCCAAAGAACTTGATCCAGAACTCAAAGTAAGGGCCTAAACCCACAGACTGAGAACTCTTCTCAGCAGGCCTCAGCATCCAGCAAACCTAACCAACTATCAACAGCCGGGAGAGCTGTTTGAATTCCCTGCCTAGAACATTGCCGGGACCGGTAGCAGTGTCCAGGAGCCGTGCAGATCAGCGCTGTGTCCGGAGAAAGCGGGACCAGGAGCGGTGCAGACCGGTGCTAGACCAGACCAGCAGAACCCAAGATCCAGGAGCAGTGCCGGTGACCCAGAAAGCAGAGCTGTACTCGGAACCGGAGTCCAGATCGCTGTGAAGTGCTATGCGCAGTGACCGGATCCGTGACAAAGCCGCCTTCCTGTCCAAAATCTCTTGTGAGTACTCAGCAAAACTCAGAACATATCCCTTAGTTTAATATAATATGATTCAATCTATTTAACCTAAGTAGAACTGTCACCTGTCATTTTCTAGCTGCAAGCTGTAACCTGTCGCTTTGAACTTTTAAAATTTCAAATCCGAAAAACAACCTTCACAAAATCGTTCATAACTCCTTAACCGTTTGTGCTAGGAACTTGATTAGGAACCTTATAGTGCCTCCGTAATCACGATTCACGCACTCGCGAAATTTACAGCGATTTGCGATTTGGCCTGATTTCAGCCACCTGTAAAAATCAGCAGCTTTTGCCTGAACTGCTAAAATTTCGTTTGCCTCCTAAGAACCATCCCTGAATCATTGCTAGAGTGAGCCTGAACTAATATTAACTAGATACCACTCATCCTGAACGTCCTGAAGGGAATTAAAAGCATTTTCAGCATATTTCTCACTTCATTGTCACCATATTCAAAGCATTTTGCCTGTGTTTCAAAACTCCTATCTGTTGTATAAGCTGCTGGGGGGGAATTGAACTGAATTCTATTTGATTGCATTCCTAAGAACTGTGTGCTCTCATCTTCATCTCCTTACATTGCATAAAGGGGGGGGGTGAATTGTCCAAGAAAGTGATTACATTGTCTTTTGCTGAAATCCTATCAAGTTATTTTCTGTACTGCATTTTCATTCCACATTGTATCTATTTGAAACCATAAAAGTATTGTTGCTATCTTATCCATCCTATACCCACTCATCATTGATTATAAAGAAGTGTGCTAGTGCCAAACTATCCATTAATGATTACTGCTCAGATTAAGTGTGATATTCAATTATTAATTCATTCTAAAAGTGTGATATTTATATATATATATACTGTTTAATTTCTTTTCAAATGAACCTTTTAAACTTGCAAAACAGATCTACTTCTTGGCTCAGTGGGGTCAGGGGGATTCTAAGAGAGGGGTGTTATACAGGGGTTGTCATCCAGAATATGAACCTGGACATAAAGATATATCAATAAGGGTTTTTCATTCAGTATCCCAGGCTAGGCATTGACTTGGCTGTAGTGCTGGATTGAATCTTCTTACATAACCAAAGGGTGTGCCACCAGTGGTGGCGCCTTCAGATTTCCTGTGCAATTTGTGTACAAAATGAGTGCTCGTTAGTTTGATGGTTTAACGTCAGAGCATCACTCTATATTTATACATGCCGTACTGGCATGTATATATATCTGATATGCCATTTTGTTAGGAATAGGCTGACCAGCAGGCATGCACCGCTTCCCCCAGGTTGCCTATGGCAGCCTTGCTGGACTCGCCTTTATCTGGGGGCAGTTGGAAGGAAGCCTCCCGGCCCACAGAAATTGGCTGCAGGCCGCACAGGCCAATTCCAAGATGGCCGCCAGGAGCGTCCATGCATACCACATCTAGTACCTATGCCACACCAGCGTACAGTACGCCATCCAGCAATTAAGAGGCTAGGCTACAGAAGCTCACGGGTCTCACAAACCGTTACCAGGAGAATATGGCTTGACCACAGAACACATTGTTTGGTAAATCTTTTTTATTTTTATTTTTTGTCACGCTTGATCCGTGGCCATTGTGTTTTTGACTCCTCAAGCATTCATGTATGACTAGTTTCTTTGACTGAGCCAAATTAGACAGGCACTCTAACAGGAATCCCTAGGCTCATGACTATTTCCCTATGAGGCAACAGGGAAAAGCCAATTATTTTCCTAGCTGATGGTTCGAGCAAGGGGAGGACACTTTAGGTACACTCGTAATGTTTTTTTAAAAACATTCTTTTTACATTTGAGTTCCATTATCTGGCCCTAATATTAATGCCTGACACTCCATTTTCCTCCCCTGCCCAGCTCCCGACCCATAGACCTGTCTAGGAACATCAAGTGGCAGATGACATAAGCCTCCTCTGCCACTTAGGGAATCTACATTAAGCCTATAAACATGTATCTGGGCAAGGTTCTTCCCCTCAGTGGTGTGCCAATACGTTTGTGATTTCCAAAGACTCTTCAAGTTATCTGGCTGATCTGATACATTTATTGGCAGATGTGTTATTTTGCCCCCATCATGGGTAGTGTTAATGAGTTGAACATGGAGTGAGTGGACTTCTTGTCTGAATTACTATGTGGGTCACAAGTTCTCTAAAGAAAAACATCCTTTGTGCTAGATTTAGCATGTTTGCTTCTCTTGTGCTTAGTAGTATGTGGAATTATATCTGCTTCTTTAGCAGGTTTGGACACAATGTTTCTTTAAGATCTTGCAGTACGCCCATTGGAATATTTTCTGATTCACCATCAGGTTTTTGGACTGGTCAGCACTTAAATGACATTTCCATATGTGGCCTTTTGGTTTTTATAAAATGAGTATGTAATAGTTTACATGTCTTAAGTCGCAGAGGCAATGCTCCTCCTGCCAGGTAGCCACATGCCCATCATACAGAAAACAACCAGCCAGATCCCTCCCAGCTGGTTCCATGTAATAATGTCCGACTAAAATATCGCCATACATAAATATCGCCAGAAAATGGTCGTGATGATGATATTATTACCTGATACCTCCCAGCTCATGCGCTTGACATCGCCGACTTAATCATAACCGAGGACCTTGACGTCCTTGCTATTACGGAAACTTGGTTACATGCTACAGTAGGCCCAGCACTGTCCCTTGCGGTACCAGACAACTACACGATCATTAGATGCGACAGGAACACTTATCAATCAAAAGGTGGCAGCATCGCCTTCATCTTCAAATGTTCCTTCAAACCCAGACCCACTCCAAGCCTTCAGATCCCCTCAGCAGAACTATCTATCAAACTGCCCATCTCACCTAATCAAACTGCCACAATGCACCTTATCTACCGGCCTCCGGGACCTGTCTCCATCTTCACTGAGGACATTACCTCCCTACTTGCGGCCAATACTATGCCCAACTCACAAATTATACTACTTGGAGATTTCAATCTCTGCTTCCAAGATCCTAATGATACAATAGCTACTGATCTGGCCAGTTCGCGAACTGATCTAGGATTCACTCGCCACATCCATGAGTCTACACACATAAAAGGGAGAACCCTTGATTGGCTGGCTGATGTGAACTGCTGATGAACCTGATGTCCGTTAGACCATGCATCTGGTCTGATCATTATAAAATAACCTTTACTATTAAGTCTACCCCCCAAATGACCAACTCGAATATTGCTCCCCCCCATTCACACTAGTAACAAGGTCATTACTAAGGAGAAACACCTCCCGTTAATCCTTCCTCCTCAACATCTCATCAGCTAGCTCTGAACCTACAGTCCTAGTGGACCCCTATAACCATACTATCCTAAAAGCTCTCAATTCTATAGCCCCTTCAAAGCTGCGCAAACCTAAACCTAGTCAGCATCCTAATTCCTGGTTTACACCACATCTCAGATCTCCGCAAAGTAAAAAGAAAGGCAAAGGCGCGCTGGAAAAGTATCCCATCGGACGCCAACTAAAGTACCCTGTCTGCTGCCTTTTCCATACAAAGAAGCTATATTCTCAACCAAAAAAGAAGTCTATAATAAACGTATTTTGCAGGCTGAATATAACACTAAAGAGCTCTTCAAGATCCTCAAAGAACTCGAGTCTCCCATAGCCCCGTTGGATAAGTGCAACACTGACACCTCTTGGTGCACTAACATACATCCAAAAAGCACTCCAGGATAAAATATCCACACTACAAACTAAAATTAATATTAAAAAATGCAGCCTATCCCCAGATCTAGCATCAAACTCGCCCGCATACAACACCCCTTCACCAGCATATCCTTCTAAACCTTTCAGCTTCTCACCCCTCTCTGTATGGGAAGTGGAGAACATTATCAAAAAGCTCAAACCTTTTAACTGTCAAGGGGACTTGTGCCCCGCATCGGTCATCAAGTAGGCCGCCCATGACCTTGCTCCTTTTTATAACCACCTTTTTAAACGCCTCCTTTAAATCTGGAACAGTCCCTGACAACCTCAAGGATGCATGGGTCATCCCTTTAATTAAAAACCCAGCCTTGATCCTAACAACACCGCTAACTACAGACCTATTACCACGGTGCCCTTCCTACTAAAAATTCTGGATCGGGCTGCCTATTTACAAATTCAACATAATCTAGAATCTAATAAACTTCTGGGTCTCCGGCAATCAGGGTTCCGTCCCAGACATGGAACAGAAACTGCCCTTATTGATTTGAAAACACAAATTGAGGAAGTAAAAGATGAGGGAAAACTTGCCCTTTTACTGCTGCTCGTCCTATCGGCAGCCTTCGATTTGGTCAACCACCAAATTCTCCGCCTCCACCTTAAAACAGCTGCCCACTTCTCTAACGAAGCCACCTCTTGGATCAATTGCTTCTTGACAAACAGAACAATGAGGGTCTTTTCCCCTTCTGCTTCGGCTGAACCGTCACCAGTCCTCTGTGGTCCCGCAAGGATCTTGTGCCCCCCACCTCATTGTATAATGTGTTTACGAAGCCACTCTTCAATATTCTTGACTATCTGGGTGTCACCGACACCAACTACGCAGACAACACCCAGATACTCATCCCTATCACTGGTGACTACCCAACGGACTCAAAAGCACTCAAACATGTATACAGTCATCCAGGCGTGGATGGCGCATCATGGGCTTTGCTTAAACGATGAAAAAATAGAGTTACTTATCTAAAGCTCCCATATTGGACTCAACAAATTGGACCTGACATTTAAATCATTCATTATTGATGGGAACATCATCAAGGTGTCAAATGACACAAAAACTCTAGGCATTTATCTGGATTTCACCCTGTCACTCGCGAGACAAACCAAATGCTGTGGTGTCAGCTTCTGCCTATACCTGCAAACTTATAACAGCATGCAGACCTTACCTTACTGCCACTAATTGCATTATCCTTGCTAGAACCCTCATTATGGCCAAACTTGACTACTGTAACGCCCTCTACTTAGGGACTAGCCAAAGAAACATCAACCAGCTCCAGGTAACCCAGAACAATGCCATTAGGGCGGCCCTCAACATTCCTCAAACTTCATATATCGGACACCCAACGTAGCCTACATTGGCTCCCTGTCGGTCATAGAAGATCTCTCAAAACACTTGCCTTGACTTATAAATCCCAGGTCAACCTCGCCCCTCCATACCTTGCCAACCGCTTTACTACCCACACTTCCTCAAGACCATTGAGGTCTGCACAAACCCACTCACTATCTATACCTAGATTCAAGCTTCAGAAGGCTGGAGGATCCAGCTTCCCAGTCCTTGTAGCCAAACTGTGGAACACACTACGTCTTGCACTTAGTTCTGAACCATCCTACTATCTTTTAAGAATAATGCTAAAATCTGACTTTCTGAGCAGGACATTTCTGTCTCGTGCACAAAATGTAAACCTCATCCTCTACTGACAAGATCTACAACATACTGCCTCACCTCCTTCCTTCTTACACACACCTTTACACTTCATCACCCCTATTGTATGTCTATTATCCTCTATCTTGTTTGATCATTGGAACTTGTGCCTTTACTCAGTGTCTAGTGGTGCTTAATACCACGTTCACTTCATTATGTATTATGTAGCTGTTGTACCTTGCTTCTGATGAACTCGTATCGTATGTACCTTTACCTGTAACGCTTGCACCTTTTCAAGAATTGCGCTTAATGGTCTTCGGGCTAGACGCTTACTGTATCTATGCAATTGCTGTACCACCTGTATACCTGTAGTTATTGTACCTGTTAATTCTTTTGTACGTATATGCGTAACCTATGTACCACAAGAAATGCGCCCAGATGCCTCCGGGCCAGGTGCGCAATACAAATAAAATAAATACAAATATAAAACACTATTGACAATACCTCTCTAGTATCATCACTCAACATCATTGCACATGACCTCCAGATCACTCCCCTATAAACATATGTGGCCATTTTATTCACATTCCCTTTAACAGTCTCTGACGTAAATGTTCCATTTTTTCTTTCACTCCTTTGCGTTTGGTAGCTGACAAGTGTGCTACTAATTGAACCGTTCACTTTTAGGAGAGATTTATTTTCATTACCGGCCCTGTGGTAAGGTTCTGAAAGGCCTGTCAATTTAGGCGATGTGCAAAAGCTTTTCATGTTTTCTTACCAACTCAAGGTAGCGTAGGCTGGTCAGCAGGGCAGGCGTAGGAGACTGGTGGGTACACCAAGACAGCCAAGTAATTCCACAGTGGGGTTGAAAAATATACTTTATTAGGCCTTAACCAACATGTAGCTAAAACCTAGGAATACTATAAACTAAAGACACGCTATATATTTATTTCTGAGGCTTGTGGACCTGCTTAGAATCACATGCTTTGCCTAGGCCGACATCTAGTGGTTGCTGCAGAGTATTACAGCATTTACTTTTGATTTTGAAAAGGGATGTCAATGGGGCGTGTTTGTAATACTATCCCTATCGTGGCATGTACTATACCGATAGTCCTTCACGAATCGGGGTCCTGAGATTTTATTTTTTTCTTGCATCGGGTTGGTCCACTTCATGAAGTTAATTATTTTACAAGTAGTGTTAGTTTTTGGGCATTATAATATACAGTTCAAGCTTCTTCCTTCCCTTGATCAGTGTGTAACGATCGAAGGCTACCTTACAACGGCAGCAGACATGAGTTTGATGACCTAAAGCTGCGGGTTTTGGCCTTCAAAGTAGGGAGAGTGGGGGGAAACACTTAAACTTTGTAATTTTGAAGAATGGTTCCATGTCTTTCAATCGGCCGTTTTGTATTTCGAAGAATTTTTTGCTGCAAAAACTCATCTAATTTTTTTTTATTTAGGGGGGTTTACTCCCCAAACCTCCTTCCCACCTATTTAGAATCTAGTTTTGGAAAATGCCCCAAAACCTTATATCCCTCTACCCACTCCCCATCCCCCCATATTTCCATGTGTTTTTGCGGTAAAAAATCTGTGGCAAAAAATGCTGCCAAAAAATAAACTGCGATGAATGGACATCGAACCAGGAGAATGTCCCACTTTTCTCCTATCATTTTCATTATCCTGCTGTCCCCAGCGTTTGTCAGGGAAAACTCTCCCTTCAAGTTCTGTACCACGTGTAGTAAGACATTTCTGTGGAAGGACACTGAGGTTGTGAAATTGCCTTCCTCACAACCACCGGGAAGAGCAATGCCGATCATGTGAGCTGTTGAAGTCGAACACACTGAAAGATCTGAGTTTAAAACGTTGGGCAGTGTTTGTGATGCAGTCTGAGGCATCGTCTGATTACCCCGCTGGTGCGTAGGAATCAGTGCCTCAATAAGAGGATGGCTTCGGCATTCTTTAGGTATAATAGAATGGGTACTGAGCCTGTTCCCTCATATGAGAAACCAGTAGAAATTGAATTGTTTGGTGATACAGAGGAGGATGCTTTTGTTGAAGATAATTCGGGCGCAGACCTAGACCTTCCTATGGACTCACCTGATATTCAAGATCTGGTGTCGTCCTCACCATTGATGACGGTGGCTTATATAATCTTCTCAAAAGAGCAGCACATTATTTTAAAATAGACACTCAATCAGAAGAGGACACTGATTTTATTGACGTTTTTACGAGAAGAAACATCGTTCAATATATACGTCTTCTTAAATCTGTCAAAATATGCTTAGACCCTTTTTTAGCTACACCAGGCTCACAAAGCCAGTTAACCGTCAAATTGAGAGAGTTTAAACCAGCACTGACAAATCCACTATTCATCAGGGTCACTTGAAACCAGACTCCCTAGTTGTCACTGACACACAAAAGGGCGGGTACTAGTACCAATGCCCCTCCCGACAAGGAAATGAAGAGAATGTATGCTTTTGGTAAAAGGGTAGCTTCTTCAGCAGCCTACCAAATGGGAATAGCCAACAATACTGCCCTTATTGCTTGTTAGACTAGGGCCCAATGGGATAGTATGGAGGAGCTTGCGAACAGCGCTGCAGAGCCCCACAGGACAGACATGCTCAAAGGGCAAACTTACCTCGAATGCAGTTCCTAAGAACACCATAGTCGCTGCTAAAACAACTGGTAGGGTGATTGCAGTGGCAATTTAATTAAAATGCATGTTTGGCTGCACATCTCCGGCTTTGAAATGAAAAACAAACCCCCCCCCCTATTTAGTATGACAAAAGAGAACAATGTTTTGCTCTGGAAAGCGGTATGCGAAGCCCTAGAAGTCTCGAAGAAAGACCACGTAACTATTAAGACGTTAAAACAAATTTCTAATCGTCCCTTATCAGCGGGGATCACAAATCAACCACCGTGCTTTACGAAACCACAGTTACTCCAGTTTACACAAGGAAGTTACTTTTCAGGGGCATGTACATTTCCATGGATCTCCTTTAAAGTTCAAGGAAGCGGCTTTTAGTCGTCATTCCCCAGGCAGTTTCGAAGGGTATGTGCTAGAGGAAGAGGCCAAACTGCTAGAGGTTCAGCAACAACCTCTGAGCAATGACGCACCGCTTGAATTCCCCTCCCATGTGACCCGTGTAGGGCATTGTATTTCTCAATTCGTCCACGTATGGGGGGGGATTGCATCGGACAAGTGGATACTAGACATAGTAAGCAACAAATCTTGCAGAGAATTCCAAAAACTGCCCGCAATCCTCCACCATGGCACAGAAAGACTCTATTAGAACACCTGCAGATTCTACAAGAAGAGATTGTTGCTACTTCAAAAAGAAGCAATAGAACCCGTCCCTCAATCGGAGGTAAACAAGGGGATTTATTCTGTGTACTTCCTTGTGCCAAAGAAAGACAAAGCTCCCAATGCTAGACCTCGGGCCAGCAAACAGGTATGTCAAACTGCAGATGTTTAGGATGACGGCACTTCAAGAAGTAATCCCATTGTTAAAAAGACTTCATGACAACATTACATATGAAGGATGCATACTTTCATATTTCAATGCTGCCAGCACATAGAAAGTAACTTCAGTTAAAGCGTATTACCAGTTCAAAGTGCTTTTCTTCGGGATCACAAACGCCCCGCGTGTGTCCACCAAAGCGGTAGTAGCAGCGCACCTGTGCAGGGACAGCATTCTAGTGTACCCTTATCTGGATGATTGGCTAATAGGAGAAACATCTGAGGTATGTTGCCATAATACACAGAAAACCATAAATCTTCTGCATCAGCAAAGCTTTTCTATCAACGAACATAAGTCCATTCTAGTCCCCTGTCAACAAAAGCAATTTCAGGCAGCTGTCAACCATACCAAACATGAGGTAGTCTTTCCCTCCAATGGGAGGGTACACAATCTGTCAAATCCATTTCCTTGTTATACAGCCGGTCAACAGAACAGTCAGACAAGTAATGTGCCTTCTTGGCATCCTGCATTTTCATCGTGCCAAATGCAAGGTTGTCTATGCTCCGAGTTGGTTAGCGAAACAATGGTCAAAAACAAAGGGCAATTGGGATGATCTTGTGGTAGTTTCACAAGAGGTAGTGTTTGCCCTACAGCGGTGGACAAAAGAGCATGTTACAAGGAAAACCTTTTGTCAACCCTCCAACACACTTCACCATCACAACAGATGCACCACTCTCAGGGTGGAGAGTTCGCCGTCTCCAAAAGACTGCACAAGGAAAGTACACACTTGCACTCGCTCTCCAAGAGACACATCAATGTCCTAGAATTGCTAACAGTCTTCGAATCACTACAAGCTTTCTGCCATCTCTTGTTGAGAAAGAATGTGCTTATCTTAACAGACAGCACAACAGCAATGTTATATTTAAACAAACAAGAGGGAACTCCATTCCCACACCCTATCCTCACTAGCACAGAAGATATGGATCTGGTGTTTGCGGAGAAAGATTGATCTCCACATGTTCCAGGGGAACACAAGTGCCTAGCAGACACATTAAGGAGAAATATGGAGCAACCCTCGCACCATCAGTGGGAGCTATATTCCGACATTTTAAAATTTTTTACATGCTGGGGCATCCAGACATAGATCTCTTTTCCACAAGAGAAAATGCAAAATTCCTTAACGCATCCAGGTTTCCCCAGGAAGAGCCCAAGGAGGGAAAGCACTGGATCAGTTGGTCAGCAACTTTTGCATATGCCTTTCCTCCAACACCACTACACTCTTGAACAGAGACATCCACAAACTACACTATGAGCAGTTGACGAGCCCAATAGCTCCAATGTGGGTATGTCAAACGTGGTACACCCACCTTCTCAAGATGTCTGTTTGCCCACCATTGAAACTCACATGTGCTCACAACATGACACAAAATGAGGGGAAGACTCTACACCCTCAACCTCAAACAACCAACGTATCAGCTTGGCTCCTGAAGTCATATAATTTGTTCACCTTAATTTTCCTGCATGCAAATATTAAAGGAAGCACGGAAACAAAACACAAGACACTTACTTCAATATGTGGACAAGGTTGGTGCTATGGTGTAGAAGATCAAACTTCAACCCACTCAAATGCACACCTTCACAAATAGTGCATTAGCTGTTATACTTTTTAGACCCAGTTTTAGTTTTTAATTCATTAAAAGTCCATTTGGCAGCATTATCAGCATATAGATCACAAAACAAAGTTTCATGGTGGAGAGTTCCTGACGTTAAAGCTTTCATGGAGGGTGTTAAACAACTTTATCCCTCAATCGTTAACCCGCCTCCAGATTGGGATTTAAATGTTGTCCAAAGCAAACTCATGGTTTCACCTTTTGAGCTGATACATAAATCGAGCCTAAAACATCTCACTTACAAGACTGCTTTCATCATAGCCGTTACGGCTATTCTGAGAGTGAGCAAGCTTCAAGCTTTCTGTGGCAGAGCCTTTTGCCACAATATACAAAAGCGAGGTGGTCATAAGAACACATTCCCGTTTCTCATCAGAATACATTTCAAAGTTCCTCGTTAACCAATCCATTGAACTACCAGCTTTCTTTCAAACCCCATAAAGCACTGGGGAAAGATCTTTGCACGCTAGATGTGCACAGAGCAGTTCTGTACTACCTCAACAGGACGAAACAGCTCAGGAAATGTGTCACTTGCAGCTGGAAGGGATGGAGAAATGATCTCAAAATCTGCCATTGCGAGTTGGATAGTGAAGTGTATACAACAATGTTACACGTTAGCAGGCCAAGCCTCTACCATTTACTCCAGGAGCACATTCCACAAGTGCCACAGAGACCATAACATGTATTGCAAATGTACCTCCTTGATGCTTCCTGCAAAGCAGCAACAAGGAGTTCTGTACAAACTTTTACACAACATTATTCTGTTGACACACAAGCCAGAAACGACTTGCAAGTGGTATTGAAACATTTGTGTCTCTGTCCCTGCTCTATGCCCAACTCTCATCTGGTACTACTAGCTAGTCTATGCAAAACATGCTATGCTAAGCAGATCCACAAGCCTCAGAAGACAAACATTACATACCTGTAATTGTCTTTCTGATGCTTGTACTTGCTTAGATTTGCTTGCGCCCGCCCTTCCTCCCCTTGTTGGGAGCATAAGGATCATAGACCAATAATCTTTTATTGCATGTTCTACACAATTCATATCCTTTTTTCACTTTACACTTCATGCGAACTCTGGTCAGAAAATTTGAGGACCTCGACAGATGAAGGGATCATGTGTGTACAGTACGTGCCAAGATAGGGATAGTATTACAAACACGCACCGCTGACGTCCCTTTTTCGAAATTGAAAACAAATCTAGTAGTGCTTTGCAGCAACCACTACATGTCGGCCTACGCAAAACATGTGAATCTAAGCTTATACAAGCATCAGAAAGATTATTACAGGTATTTAATGGTTGTCATATACACAGTAGCCTTGTTAACGAGAGGTTGCATATCACTTTACATTAAAAACAATTCACATAAATAAAGGCAATTCTGTGTGAGTAAAGGAGGAGATGAAAAAGTTGTTAAGCAGATATAATACACCTAGCCTTATACTTAAAAAGCACCTCACTTGAGCAGACCTTCCTTAAAGCTTCCAATGTCAGTTACAGGTAAGTACATGGAAGGGGTCAGAGTCCAAAGTCTCGAGGTTCCCCTATACAAGTTTTGCCTACAGCTAACCAGAAGGGTAAATGTGTGTTTTAAAAAACAAGCCTAAATAATGGGTTCACTCCCAATTCTTCCACACTGAGGGTTACCCAGAAGGAGTCCTACGCTAGATTTCAGTCTCCCAAGGCCAGAATAGGCTAGTGATGCAAAGAG
The DNA here is from genome assembly GCF_040938575.1 of Ambystoma mexicanum. Classification (NCBI taxonomy): domain Eukaryota; kingdom Metazoa; phylum Chordata; class Amphibia; order Caudata; family Ambystomatidae; genus Ambystoma; species Ambystoma mexicanum. The sequence goes on from NC_090931.1 coordinate 1,115,692,282, forward strand.
GAGTTTACGCCCAAGCAATCCATGTAGGCCTGGGGGCAGCAAAAGTGGTCTCAACGCTTGTACCCCGAACTCTGATTTTCCCAAGCCACGACCCCTAGGATAATCCGAATTGCTGGAGCTGCTTGCTTCTCTTGTAGGTGGAGGTTCAGGAGTTGCGAATGCAGTGACTGAAGTAGGTGTCTTGTTTGGATCCTGCTAGGCCAGGGGGTCTGCATCCTTTGGCTCGCCAGATGTGTTGGACTACAACACCCTTAATCACTAACCAACTTAGTCAATAGCTAGGTGTTGTGTGAATTGTAGTCCAAAACATCTGGAGAGCCAAAGGATGCAGACCCCTGAGCTGGTGGTGGATCTGATCTCCGCTTCTGGGATGGTTCTAGCAGAATGCGTCAGACACCTATGTCTGCAGCCCTGACAACGTCCACAACTAGGATGGACTTAAGGGGCACAGTGAAGCTGCAAACAATGCTCAGCTCGAGGCTGTGGCAGCAAACAGGCTCCAGACAGGCCCTCTTCAGGATGGAGAGAGCAACAGAGGGAGATGACCTTCCTGGGCCACCAGCTGAGAGTCTTCAGTGTGCCAAGCTCCAGTTTTGGTTGTCGTTCATAGCAGCACAGGCCTGGTCGGTGAATGGTCCGTTCACAGGCGGGTCCCAGGACACTTCCTAAGTTTGCTCAGACAGGGCACGGGTGAAGGACTAGTCTATTCAACCAGTTAAGGAGGAAGGTGGCACCATCTAGAGACTCCATGGTCGCATGAGAGGTATCTGTTTTTTGCCTATAGATTGCTTGGGTAGTACTACTTCAGCAGTAGTCCTCCATGCCTTCAGTATAGTCTTGATGTCTTCAGATTCTTGACTCCGTGGATGACCTCTAGAACAGCTGTAGACTCGATATACAATCCATGCTGCTGTGATGACCCAGCTCAGCAGTCAAGCTATCTGCATCATTCAAACAGGTGAGTGCTGTCTAATCCTGGACAACCCACTCACCATACATATGCCCAGTAACAGACATCACCTGGAAGAAGTTTGGATTGGGACCAGACAGAAGGTGCTTCCTGAGGACTACTGATTCGGACTCTGAAAGTGTATGCCCTGGCATGGGAGTTTCTGACCTGGGTTGAGGAAGATGGCAAAAAAGCAAGATGCTGCACAGCAGTGCACCTGAAAGTTGTAGAACTTGGTTCACTGCCACCAGCCTTTCTGAAGAACATCACAAAGGTTTAAAAGATGCTGTGCAACAAAAGGGAAAAAGGGATGCAAAGTACCTCTGGTATCATTGCGTCTATTGCAAAGTGAAAACACAGGAACACACGTATAGGAGAAAGTCTCCTTGCATAGGCAGCCTTGGGGACGGACTAGTTCTCTCAAAATAAAGTAGTTCCGCATTTAACTTCAGTTGCCTGTTCTCTTTAACTTTACGTAGGGCTTTACTTGCCAAAGCCAGCCAGGATTCTAAAACCTTGACAGACCTGCTGTGGTCCCATTGCAATCAATAGCGGGAAAGCGGCAAAAAGAGATTTTCTTAATTGAGCAAGCTACAACCAGAAAAGTGATTTGGTGGGAGGTTTTGAATGAATCTGAACCACTGGCAATGCTCTGGGCAACATTCCACACCACTGTTTAGCCCATCTGCGCCATTGCAAAGGATTCAACCATATGCATATCAGTCAGGTACTGCCATCAATGGTAGCGGACCAGCCCGAACTGCTAGGCCAGGTCGCCTCTGTACGAAACACAAGCAACCCCAGACATGTTTCGACCTTGAAGCAAGCCTGAGCAAGCAGGATCACCAGAATTATGTAGTTTAATATTGGCATTCAATGTTTTTAATGTACCTGATAATAGATTTGATGCATTTTATCCGAAGGCCATTAAATTGCCATTGGAGCCACAAACTTCACCATCTGTCGATTTATTATGGTACTTCTGTGGAAACGGCTGTTATTTCTTGATAGTGCACAGTTTTCCTGTGTAGCATCAGTGCACATATGGACCGAAGACTGGTTAACCATAGTCCTATTTTATAAGACCAAGTTAACTTCCTTTCGGCCCATAATAATGATGATAAAAGATTGGGCACCCAGTAGCGTTTTAAATTTTTTATCGAAAAGACTGAAACAGCCATCCACCCTTGGACCCAAAACTTCAGCACCATTTAAAGCTTGTGCTAGATATTTCATTTTTAAGCCATTACAGCTGAACGAGGGTGAACAGTCCCTGTATGTCATGCAGAGATAAAATTGTTAGTGTTGATTGCTTCTAATGTGATTGGGGAATTGCAATTTGTCGACCAACTCGTTTTGGAGGGAAACCGCACCCACCCAAGTAACCAAATGTGTAAAACTCTTCCAACTGATTTGCATTAATTATACATTTCCATCATGGTTTTTTCGTTTAGCCAGTTATTCAAACTTTTGAGTTGCCATCAGTAATAGTTCAACGATGTTCCACACAACGCATTAAAAATTATGAGACCCAACATGACATTTTCGATTTTTGCAAAAATCGTGACAATCGTGGTAAAGAAAGTTTGGGCTTCTCTTTAACTTAGGGACATCTTAATTTCTCTCCCATAATTGTTCATCCAAACCATTAAAATATGGAGAAATAACAAAAGAATAAGAAATGTACGGGGCTTTGCCAGCCCGCAAGATGGCTGTTTAGTCGTGTCGCAGCGTATCCGCATTTTGCTCCAGTGGAAGATGAGCATTATCAAAGCGGCACCTTAACACTTGTTGGGTAAGATTTTAATTGAAATGGTTACTCTTATTGACCTGGGTCAACCCCAGAACTTTTTGCTTCACTAGTGGGATATGTTTCCTTAATACCTCTGTGAGTGGGAACCTTTTTCCACACTTGCAGAATATTTTACTCTTTTTATGGGTTATTTTTTAGACTCTCCATAGTGTCTTTTTAAAGTCCTCCTCTTTAACAACTTATTGGCAATAACTGCCTGTTGCTGGGTTGCCCTAGGGGCTCCCCTTTTAACTTTCTCTGGCTAACCTTGAGTGAACTACAGTTCCTAATGGTAGAAATAATCTTTGGATCCCTTTTTACATTTTGTTTGGTGAAACCAGCACACCCCACTTTATGTGGAGTGCTGGGGAGATGCAATGTTTCCCCTTTCACTCTAAAACCGTAACAGTTCTGTTACAGGGACAAGCTTACTGTCAGTGGCTGGTGGCAGTGATACCTTGTTTTTATTTGGTGCACCTTTACCACGGGCTGTGTTCACAGCTGCAGTAAAGGCACCTAAGGGTGCTCATTCAACCAAAATGGCCCATTTTCTTTTTTCACCATTTTAGTGTTTCTTCTCCTTTCTTGTTCCTTCCCCTGACATCCAGAGTGGACAATTCCTTTGTGTGAGTTTAATCTTCGGCGGGAGTCCCCGCCCAGGCTCCAGTCTGTATGTGAGGGCAGGAAGCGAGGGAGGAGTCCAAAATTCCACAGCCTGTTGTCTTCCTCCTTGCCTGAATGGGGACAAATCTCAGTGGGGGCTTGGGGGGTGGGCAGGGCTGGCTGTCCTGATTGGACAACCAGACTGCCCCTTGTTGTCAAATGCAGTGAGAGAATGCAGAAGTTGTGCTGTAGTTCCTGTTAAATACTGTGAACCTGGAAGCTGAAGACAAGGTGAAACCCAAGAGGATGTAGGAAAAGCAGCTGAGATTTCCAGCGAACAGAGAGCCTGTGTGTAACTGGAGCTTGCTGTAGCCCTTCCTTCCAGTCGACCTGGGGACTCTGGAAACGACAACCCTGACCCAGAGCCTGGTGAGACCCACTAGACTTAAGAAGACCTGCATTTTGAGCCATCCCATGCGTTGGTGCGGCCTTGCGTTGCTGCAATGCCTGAATACCCTGGGACCTCGAGCCACTGGTGCAGTGCATGGTCTTCCGAATCTCACTGAAACTTCGCGGGCATCTTGGTGTATCTCCAGAGACACGAATTGAGTCCGAAAAGTCCCCTCGACAGTGTGCTGGACATTTTGATTTTATTTGTAAACGCGCACCTGACTAAATCATATCTGGGTGCTGATGTATCAAATAACAAATCTGCTTCCATAAGAGTGTTGTCAGGTCAGAAAATTTAGCACAATCCAATAACTCATCAGTATTCCCTTAACAGAATAAATGTGTCTTCACAGCCTTTCGAAATGCAGTTTGATTTTTAAGTTCCCGAATAGTTCTTGGTAGGCTATTCCAAATTCCTGGGCCATAGACTCCAAATCTTCTATCCCCTTTATTCAAGTATCTTGACCGTGGCACCTGTAGCAACTTCTTGTCACATGAGCGTAATTGACGACCTGGAATGTAAGTCTTGATTTTATCCGACAGATAACTTGGGGCTAGCTGATTTACGCATTTAACAACAAGGCAATAGAGTTTTAAAATCTATGCGTTCCTTCACAGTCAGCCAATATAATGACCGCCTTAGATTGAGGATAGGGGATGATTTTGCCACCCTAAACACCAATCTGACTTCCGCATTTTGTGCCACTTGCAGTCTCTGCAGTCGGGATATTGGTATTTCTGTCAACAGCGTTGCCGTAATCCAGTCATGAGGTGAGTCCACACAAATGTCGCTCTGTCTTTATCTCCTAGAACACAGACTGCACTTTTGCGCTAACCTGTGCCCTACACACCATGTTGTCTTCCCAAACACAACCCAGATTTTTTATTTTTGGGAAAAAGTCCATATCATATATGAGCCCAAAAAGCATAGTGACAGTACCGGTTTGTTGTGTTGCATATGATGTTTAGAGGCAACCTCTGTCTTATTGGCATTGAGCAGCAACTGGTTGGCATACATCCAGGCTTGTACCTCCTTTAGGCAGTGTTCCACTAAGTCTCCTTCGATCTCTCTACTCTCAGGAACACTTGGGTATCATCAGCATAGGAATGGAATTTAACATTTAACATTGTTTCCTCAAAATGTCCATATGTAGCAAATAAATTAAAGATGGGACAGGAGAGTAAGGAACCTTGTGGTACACTGCACATTTGCAAAAAGGAGTCTGAAAGGAATCCTCGAAGTGTAACCCTTTGTACCCTTCCAGTCAGAAAAAACTCAAACCACTGTAGGGCTTGTCCAGAGATCTTTCTGACCACATCAAGCTGTTTCAGCAGGATGTTATGATCTACCGCGTCAAATGCGACAGATGGGTCCAATAATTTGTAACGATGAGAATTCAACCACAATTTTCTGGCTTCTTCTGTGTCCTGGAAAAGGAACCAAATCCACAGAACTGCATTCAGCCGCTAGGCAGAACCTGGCCTAGAGCCTTCTCCTTTTCTGAGGTCTTGTTTTCAGTCACCACAACAAGGAATCCACTGACTGGGTATTTGGCTGCCGATCCTGAAGTAGTCCTGCTCCAAAATCTTCTTCAATGCTGAGGTACTATGTTGGCTTGCATATGCACTTACCTTAAGTCTCTGGGGATTTCTGTGTAGCTGTGGGGTGTTTTCTGTGATGGGGAGGCCTCTCGTCCAGTGCACCCAGTCCCACTGCTAGAATCCTGCTAGGCTGTCTTCTGCAAAGCCCCTGGACCCTTTTCTAACTGTATAAGTAAAGTTCTGTCCTGTTTGAATGGTCTTACTAAGGAACTCTGACTTTTGCTACTTAAGAACCTATCCTCACACTACCTGTTAGTCACTAGATACTAGTGACCCCCCTTCTGCCACTGAGAACACTCATGCTCCAAGAATAAGGGAAAAACTTTTAAGGGATTGGGCATTTTGCCTAGAAAAGAAATTAAGGGTTTAAAAGTTACCTACTTGTAAAAGAGTTGGTTGGTAACTGTAACTCTAAGAATGAACAGTTACACAAGTTATTACTTACCTTGGATGTGTGATGCACTATTAAAAGTATGGTTAACATCTTTCTTTCCTTAGAAACTGTTTTGCCATTCTAATAGAAAGTAAATGTAAAGGTATATTACTCACCTGTGATTAGGATGTTCCTCTTAACAAAAATAATGTGTTGGTTTCACCAGATTATGCCTGTGAGTGCACTCCAACTGGGTTTCACTTCCCCCGACTTGCTGCTAGCCTGTCCAGAATAAGTCTGTATTAGGTTGTTGCCTACCTAGAATAATTGAGTCATTCAGTAAATTGCAACATTGGGTTTTGCTTTTCCTGTCCTGTTGTAGACCGACTCCAGAGTCTCTTTGGTTCGAACTGTCCCTCATACGTTATACATAAGGTACTTGTTTAGCTGGGAAAGGTCTAACCTGGATTCATTGTGAGGTTAAAGTATATGGGTTTTACTTACCTGGAGTTAGCTATGTGCCATCCCCAAAAAAAAAGTTACAAGACTTACTGCTTAGCTCCGTCTGTGTTTCACTGATCTCAAAAGCACCTGTAATAGAATATTACATCCGTGGGTTTTACTCACCTAGTATAACTGTGCGTTATCACAAAAGTAGTTATAGGTTTTTAGTGTACGGCGAATAAGTGTTCCACTGTTCACAAAAAGTATATTGTCTATTTGACTGATTATGTGATTTGTACTGAGTCATTGTACAACTGGTAGGGTCTACTGCCCTTGCATTACTGGATGTAATTGTGAAAGTAACCATTGGTTTTTACTCCCCAAGAATAGCTGTGACCTATACTGAATGTGTATGAAAAGGTTTTGACTTCCCTAAAACTATTGATATGTGTACCAAATAAGGTTTAGCCTTCAGTCTGTTCACCTTCAAGCATAGTGTTGTTTTGATAATTTTCATTACATATACTATGTGATAGTACTTATTTACCCGTAGATTGATCTGAGCCTACCTGTATTTAAATAAATCCTTTATTTTTACAATACATAGTGTTTCTTTGGACCATTTGTATTACAATTTCATCTGTACTGATTCTACAGCCCTTTCTCACTCCTAAGATCAGCCTGGCTGCTCTGTCTACTCTACCCTGAACTCGGGTGGTACAGCCTTCTACTAAGAGTGGAGTCTTGTACGGTTTCAGTTGAATGATTTTGCTAGGCCCTTAGTTGGACTTCAGAAAAACTGTCCTAACAACACTTTCTCAGCATGTTTCCCATTTTGCTCAGTGTTTTCATGTCGGAGGCAAAACCTAAGCCCAATGTAGCTTGGAAATAGGCTCAAACGAGTCGACACCCACCAAAACAAACCAAAACTTTGAGAGCGGGCAGGGAGTTGGGGTGCGTCCTCTGTATGGAAAGCCACTACACTGCATTGGCTGCCGATTCTTCTTTGTGATTGAAGCTGCTGTTCAGCTTCTGAAGTAATCGGAGAGAAGCGGGCAGGTGGCCTGAATAGGTGGGGTGGCCTAAAAGAAGCAGATGTTGGGTGAGAAAAGGAGCAACCTGATAAAATTATAGGTGACATTGGACCAAAACAAGCCCCATGTTGCTTATAATAAGCAGTTTTGGCAACAATGATTATGTTCCCGGTTCCAGTAGTGACAGAAGCATTTTTTTATTCGCTTCCTTCCATATGGAAAGAACAAGTCTGCTACTTCGCGACTCTGTATTGATGTATGTTGCCTTCTGGTGCCTTCCAAAATACTTTCTCACGCTTACTCTAACTGTATGACAGCTGGCTGATTTTTATTAAAGGGTCATTGTGCTGTAAATTGTTTACTTTCTCCTATTATATTTTTTGTATTTCTCTTACTCTCCTCCAATATTTTGATTGGTAATAATAGGTTATAGCTTAAAAAAAAAAGAATATGATCCTTCTATATAATGTTTTATATGCAAAGGCTTTGAGCCAAATGCTTAATACACATAGCATGACTTTTTAAGCGAGCCATAAACAACGGTTTTACTTGTACATGCCGCCATCTGACTCTCATAACAAGTCTTCTATTCTGATCTGGTGGAGCCCCATCAGTGACGTTTGGGTGCAGTTTGTGAAATGACCACTTTGTTAGTGAATACATCATTGCACTTTTTATTGATCTATGCGAACTTGGATTATGCAGAGTAAGAATCTAAGAGCACTGTGCCCATATGACCGAAAAACTAGTGGTTGCAATGGTATAAATTGCTTCTAGTGTGTATTCGGTTAAACTATGGTTAATTGATGTAGTATTTTGTAATAATGCAGAAGTGGTGCATGCGTTGACCTTTCCTAAAAACGGGTCAGAGGACATATGGCTGTAAAGTGTATCAATTACATCTAATAAAATATACTTCGTATTGGAGTAAGACATTGTCAAATCTTTATTTGTGAACATTTGGATGCCTCCAGCGTCTGTGTGCAAAGCCATGCCGATTTAGTGTTTGTCAGTGTGCTTCCACTGTGACGATTAGACTGATTTGCTTGATATCATGCTCTCCTCTGTGATTAACGTGTGGGCAATGAGCTGTCATTTTTATGTTTTGAATTTTTGCTATCTCAATTTAAAAGATTGTTTAAAAAAACATTTAAATCAAATTCAATTCTGGCCGATCCAAAAGTTGATGGTCCCAACAGGTTTTACATTGAATGGAGGCCATCAAGGAGGAGTGTGCTTGTCTATTAGTTAGGCTGTTACGAGCCTATTACTTTGAACGTAGCTAAGAGGTTAGAATGCGCTATAGAATTGTTATGAACCCAGACAATAGCTGTCTTTCTTTTTGCAGGCTTTGTCAAGGATTGGAATGGATGATGTCAAGACTTCGGATAAGATGACCAGTGATTACATCTTTTCATAGACATTACAAAATAAAGACCTTTATCTTTCATTCCCTTGGCAGTTTTATACTTACCAAGTTTTGCAGCTAAAAGAAATTGAAAGAATTTATGCTAACACAAAGAAAACCTACTCAATTAAGACTACTGCTTTCAGCGCAAAGCTGAATACTGAGGTGCAGACAAAATTCATTACTAGTGCCCTCTTAAAGATCGGTCTTAAAAGCTGTGATTATTTGTATCTTTTTCTTGCGGTTAATCAACTCTGTGCAATGTATTATTTGGTAAGTATTCAAGTGACACAATATTTTTTAACTATATTTTATCATTCTAAATCCCCCATAGCTGAGGCATTTTGCTGCAGTCAGTTAACAAATCAGTGATGCAGGTATTGACGGACCAGTATTTTTAAAAGGTAGTGAAATGTTACAATGATTTCTGTATATACTGTATTTGTGTATGTATTGTTTGAAAGCATGTGTGCTTGTCCCTCCCCGGAGGATAAATGCCCTGAGAAGCATTAGTAAGAATATCCTGGGGACGTCTGTGCAATGATGGTAACCACAGAATTGGTTGCGAAGTAGTGTAATGGAAAAGGAAATGCCTTAAACTTCCTTGTGTTCAAATATTTTCAACAATCACAACATTTCCAAAAGGTATACACTCAATTAGAGTTTTACTTGGAGACTTTGCACAAAATAAAAGTTCTTATCCAGCATAGAAAATGAACGAGGGCCTTCCCAAACACATTTTGAAATCTCAAAAAACAGAAGACTTCTATTGCAGGTGTTTTGGAGAATATTTTCGTTCTGCATAACATTAATAAAGATACATAAAAACATTTTGTTTCTTTACATCTGGACTACACAAGCCTCATTATGCACTACATTTATGGAGTACCTTTGTACATCTTAAGAGTATTTTCTATGTGTTATGTTCATGCAACCCTCCAGACCTTCAGTTTTTAAAAAAAGATGTCTATTATCGGACGCTACATTTTATTAATGAAGTTACTCCTGCTAAAGGCTGGTGCATTTTGCCTGCAAACTTCACACGGTCAATATGATACAATAGTAACATGGCATGTTTTAATGCTATTTTATTAGATTTATTTTATTAATTATTACAGAACCATATTGATATGTGTAAATGTTGTCCAAACCTCAAAATCTAATGATACAGTAGGGGAGATGCACATGAAAGAAACCAAAGTTGGAAGGTATTTTTAATGCTCTTGACACATTAGTTTGCATGCTAGCAGGGGACTCCCACAGATGCTGCTCATTCTGACACCAGTGTGCATTACTGCCTATTCGCCATGTAGGTGAGTTTTTAAAAGAAAAAAACTATTTTGGCATTTGCTAGGTAGCACAGTTGGGTTTTTCACCAATTTTTAAGTTGAGTATAATACTGTAAAATATGGATCGATGTGTCATGATCTTTTCTGATTACACACATCCCTATTGCATGACTCCTCTCTTGACAGTCAATTTCTCACTTGCATGACATTTGTAAGGACTTGATGTGTGAACAGTAATGCTGACTGTAAGCGGAGGCGACTGTTAATCTATAGTTTTATCTTTAAATTGAGGCACTTGTTAGTCATGTTTATGTATGTATCGCTGTCATCTGAATAAAATATGTATATACATGCATTTGCTTTCATGCACCTAAACATCAGTGTTGTGAGCTGAATATTGCGTAATGTAAATATATATCATCCAAAGTAACTGTACAATTTATTACCGGATATTGTTTACATGGCAGTTGCTAAATAAATGTGTACATACTGTGAGTAACTTCAAAACTACTTTTTAATCACAAATTAAATTAATAAAGATTTGACTAAAAACGAAGTATTTTGTTGGATTGTCAGAGGTGGTGATTTAGTCTGGATCTGATGTATTGGTTTTGTGTAAATGTATTTAATCAGCAGTACATAGCCTTTCTTTTGGTTAATAGATATTGTATTGCATATATGTCCGCTTGCTTCAATTTGTTCTTTTATTTATTGCATGCCACAGATTCTGGGCCAGGTGGGAACTACAATTGTTTGATCTTTTTGGTCTTGGGTAAAGTTTTCTTTTTTTTTTTTTTTTGGGTCCTTATTCTATGTTGGGGTTTTAATATGAAAATGTTGACAGATGCACATATTTGGATCTTGATCCTGCCAAAGTTCGACACCAAAGCTGTCGATGAGCTTTGTGCTAATTTCTTCATGCTGCTAAAAAACCCAGCGGTCAAAGCAGCAAGGCATAGTCTCCCCACCATCAGTGCAAGTTAACCTTTCCTTACTGTCCCTGAAGCTGGTCTCCATCATTTCTGATCCACCTGAGAAAAAGCAGGAGCAGAGATTCCATTTGATTAGCCAGGCTAACTCCTCTTAGCACATTTTCGTTTCCTGCTTAAGGACACAAAAGCTGTCGGACTGCGGTGGAGTCAAAACAGGACTTTTGTACGACTGAGGCAATCCCACATTGGAAAAGGTGGATGACCAAAACCTTCGATCACCCCGCCTCTACCTACTTTTGTATGGGCTAAAATGCACACACGCATTCAATATTTCTCTGACCAGTCTCTCATACGGCAGACTTGGGCATTCAACCAACAGCGCTTTAAGGCTATACCAATGGGAATAGAATCTCTATACGAATGCCACATTACTTGGATTGCAGCTGTGTTGGAGGAGGCATCTATTCAGTTCATGCTGGTGATGTTCCAGTAGAATTCCAGAGCAACCTCTGGCATCGGCTTCTACTTTTATGGATGGTCCGATAATGAAATTATAGCGCAATTCGATGATCCTTGCGGAGCCTGTTTAGCCACTAACCCCACAGCCAACTCTGGTATCAATGTACAACAATTTTAATCAACTACCTTCAAGGGCTCTGCTGACAGAATAGCAGGAACTCTATGTACAAATTAAAACAAATGCACTCCAACTTACTACGGTCGCTACAAAACAAGCCCTAGTTCGTTTTGTGAATGTATGTATTTATGAATTCCTATTATACACACCCCACAAAATTAATAGTCTTGTCGCAATCAAGATGTTGGGAATCTTGATACAAGGGAATATGCTAGAGAAGTTCAGCAAGCAGATAAGTTTTGAGTATTTTTCTGAACTGACAATGGAGTTTGCTTGTCCAGTTGGTTTGGGAAAAGCTATTCATGAGTGGGGGGCAGCTACAGAGAATGTGTTGGCTCTCCTGGATTATAGATTGAAGGTCTTCCCACAGGATTGCACCTGGTCTTCGAGATATGTGGAGCCATAATTATGGAGGAGCCTAAGTAATGCATCGTAGCTTGAAATACATATTTTTCCACTATGAGCCAGTGGAGTCTCTCGAAGGAAGTGATTGGCATGTGTTTTCGAAAGCCTCTGATGAACCAGCCAGCTCTATTCTGAACAGTTTGAAATCCCCATTCTAAATGTAGGAAGGTTAGCATAAAGGGTGTTTGCGTAGTTAATGGAAGTGTTGTGTAGGGATTAGATACCTGCATTGAATTAGTTTGGGGGATGAAGTGCAGGATTACTCCGAGGGAATTGGGATGGTAGAAGCATTATTTGAGCACTGCCCTGATTTGAGTCTATACGGAGGTCTGCATCCCAGACTTAAATGTTTTTGTGTTTCGTTGAGATGACCAGGATCCAAAGAATGTAATGGGATGGAGGCACGGTAAGCAGTTGAATTTCTTGTGTAGACTGTTTGGGACCAAGATAGTGTTTGTTTGGGTCACCATTAAGTCTCAGGCTCTTAGAATCACCCAATCTTCAGGACAGGTTAGCCCTTTTGGTAGTGGTTCTTTCTGATAATTAGAAGCAAATGGAGGTGTATGTTATCAGGGAAGGAGTGGAAATTGATGTGGTGTTTACAGGAAAAGGTCCATGAATGTTTTAATGTAGATATTGGATAAGAATGGAGAGGCCTAATCAGCACTATTGGAGACAGTTGAACAAGGATATGTGTGGTTCGCAAGTCTGACTTGTTGAAAATTGACCAGAACATCTTTAACCAGCGAAGAGAGTCTAGAAACGCCAGCAAACTGCTCCATCTGTTAAAGGAGATGAGTGGTTGGCTGGTTCAAAAGCAGCCAAAAGATCATACAGGATGGACATTTATATGGCACCTATACACAAATGTTTCCATTGCCACAAGACAATGGGGGAGGATGGGGACAGAGGAGAAAAAAACAATATCAGTAAACGGTCCTACTAGGTCTTGGGACATTCGGATTGTGTAAGCGCAGTGACGATAAATGCAGTTGGGAGGGGGCATGTCAGAGCAGCAGGGCTGAGATGAAGGGAGAGGGGATGGAGGAGGGCAGGGGCCACAGGGACTGGGCAAGTGTTGAGGGGGTCCAGGAGGACAAGTGCCAGGGGGAGACCGGGGCAAGGGTATGGTAGTGTAGGGACGGGGTGTACCAGATTCAGGCTAGTCTGGGAAGGGTGCTTGAGGGCAAGTGCTGGTAAGGGGTACTGAGGTAGACTGGACGAGGAGGGCCTGGCCCCAGAAGGACGCATATGGGCCATGTGCCAATCACAGTGGCAGGGACACGGAAGGAGGAGGAGTAAAGAAAGTCTTGAGAAGTTTCCACAACTTAAGGAGATCCGGCTGAAGTCTGAGAGGAGCAGAAAAGCCATTCCAGAGGGATGAGATTCCCCTCTAGAGACTGCTGTCATCTGCCGACGCAATCAGGTCATCCCAGAAATTTACCAGAGCCATTTTGGTGCTATGATTAGGTCTGAACCTTAACTTGCAAGTGTTGTATGGGAGGACAGGTCCAAGGGACCCCCCCCCCCCCTCCCCTGCAGTCCCCTCCTTGTGACGTCCATGACTCATCAGGGGACCCCCTGCCACCAGGGCCCACGTAGTGGGTGGACCACTGGCTGACACATTGACCAAACATACTGTATTAGGCTAGGTCCTGGAAACCATTTTGAAAACCAGAACGCCATCTTAAGACATGATTCCTTGTGTGCTGCAGCACGGCCCCCACCTTCAGAGAGTCCTCGCCTACCCCTGTTGCCTCCGCTCCCTGCCAGATCCTCTGAAAGCCCGTTCCCACGAACAGTCGGACATGAGCTAGTCTTAGAGCAAACAATGTATCATTCACCTTCCGCAGTGCATCGTTATCCTCAGCGTGACCCGGGTAGCGGGGCTGGCTTGGAAAATAACTGTAAATCATCCCCGATGAAACAAAAGCCTCAATCCTATACCAAGAAACTGATATATATATATATATATATATATCTGAGGCTTGTGGAATCTGCTTAGATCACATGCTGTGCATAGGCCGACATCTAGTGGAAGCTGCGGAGTATTACAGTTTTTCGAAACTCGAAAATGGGCGTCGACACAGGGCGGCGTGCCAGTAATACTATCCCTAGTGTGACGTCCTCTGAACCCATGATCCCTCGCGCGTCTAGGACCCTCAGATTGTTTTTTTACGCCATACTAGTCGGAAGCATTTCGTGGAGTTCCTGCCACTAAGCCATAATTTTGCAAAATATTGATAATTTTACCCCCTCTCCACCCCAACATCGAGATACCGAATTTCTACACTTGACGCCGGATCGGAGAGGATTTCGACCGTCGACTGCATGACGACTTTGGGCCTCGAGGCTTCTGTCTCGGCCCGGGCCTGGGCCGCTGGCCAAGGCCCTGCAAGTAGGGAGAGTGGGGGGTGGTCATATTCTACACTCTTGTACTATATAGACACACTTATATATTCCTACATTTACCAGCCCGCTGCCACAAGGTGCGTATGGAGGGTACCACTTTCCAATTCTGTCCCAAGTGCAATCGCAAATACCCTTGGGTCGACAGGCACACCACGTGCAACCTCTGCTTGCCGAGGGACCACCCCGAGGCAAATTGCAAAGCCTGTAGTAGGTTTAAGCCTAAAACACTTAAGGACCGTTCAAGCAAGCGTTGGCAGTGGAGGGCACCTTCAGTGACAGCAGCGACGCCGTACTTTCAGACGGCGAGAGCTTTATGGCGTCGAAAGACAGCCGAGCGCAAGTCCCCGACCTCGGAAGATCGACCGGCAGGCCGGCTATGGGGAACACCCCCAGCGACACGAGCGCTTCCCATTCCACACCTTCACAAAACACAAAAAGTCCAACCGAGACTCGCGCACGTCGAGTTCTCGGAAAGAGGCACGTAGAGAATGGTCCGAATCAGCGTCCTCTGGGCGCTCTCAATCTAGATCACCACACGACGCTAGGCAAGCATCCACTATTGCCAAGAGTGCCTCGCTCCCTAGGGTCACGGAAGCTTGATCGTTGGGAGACAAAGCCGACTTCCACCCTCAGGCCGCACTCCAAGAGTCGGCGCCTGCAGACCGAATTACTACAGATCCCGAACCCCTACCTCCACGCTCGAAGGATAGGGTCAAAACCCCCGAACCTCGACGCCAGGCGTCGAAAAGCTCAGAGGGTCCTAAAACACACGGGAAACACTCCTCCAGTCACGGGGAGGTAGGGAAACAGCAAAGGAAGCAGTCTCTACCCACTTCCAAGCCCATAGAACACTCCACTCCTCAAAAACAGAAATACAAGTCCACGTCTTCTAATAACACCAAAACCCCTGCACAGGCTACCAAGTCTACTCAGGATAAATTTGGGAAACTCCCAGAAAAGGTCATTCCCAGTTCCAGAGAAAGGACCAGTGTTGACATAGATAGGGTAATGTCAAGAATGTCATCTTTGGCAGATTTTTATGCAAAAAACCCAGAACACTTTCTTGCTTATACTCCCAACGGGTCAGCACCCTCTGGCTCTAAGGATCCTATACCTCCAAGTGCAAGGTCCCACTTTGAAACACCAACAGGGTCTTCAGACCCCTTCTACGTCCAGCCCCACTCTCATTACCAGGGAGAGACATCTTTTGTTGAGGATCCAGATTTGGGCATGGTGGAGGAACAAACTGGGACAGGCTACTATGGGGATGATGAGGATCAAGATGAGGAGGAGGAGGAGGAAGACCCCTACAGGGTAGACTCCCCAATAGAAAGAGAGGCCCCCATTACCGACTCCCCTGTCGACAACCAGCCACTCCTGAATGAAGTGCTGTCTCGAGCAGCCGAACATTTCCACATAGACACCCAGGGTGCCCAGGAGGAAAGAGACTTTGCAGAAGAGTTAGTTGGGGAGAGGAGGCCTGTTGCTCAGGCCATCCCTATCCTAAAATCTATTCAAAGAAGAATAGACCAGTCACTCCTCAATCCTAACCTCACCAGAGCAGTGAACCCTAGGATTGAAAAACTTTTCAAGGCGGCCCAATCAGACCCACTATATATAAGAGGGCATCTGAAGCCGGACTCTCTGGTTGTTACTAACACCCATAAGAGGGCTGGAACACCCTTATCATCCGAGGCTCCCCCCGACAAGGAGAGCAAAAGACTGTACGGGTTAGGCAGGAAAGTGGCCTCCACTCCCGCCTACCAGGCAAGGATTGCCAACTCCACCACCCTGTTGGCCAGCTACAACTGCCATCAGTGGGAAGAGGTCGCGGCACTCATAGACTCTGCTCCAGAACCCTTAAAGAGCCAATTGGCACGAGTTTCAGCGGAGGGAAGAGCCGTGTCCGGTTGCATTTTAAAGGCAACCTTTGATGCCGAGGATAATGCAGGCAGATTAATAGCAGAAGGAACTGTTATTAAAAGACACGCTTGGCTACGCCAGTCTGGTTTGAAGGCTGAAACACAAGCGTCACTATTGGACAAACCGGTGGAGCCGGATCTGTTTGGTAAGGCGGTCGAGGACGCACTAAAGAATGCTAAGGACGAGTATGAAACACTCAAATCCCTGGGCCAGCTAACCACTAAACCCCCTAATCAGAGAGGGAATGGCAATTTTCGTCACCCACGCGGCCAAAATTCCCAAAGAGGTTCTAACTATTCCCAGGGGCAGGGTACACAGTGGAACAATAATAACCAGCAGTCTACCCAGGGTTACGGCAGGGGGAAAAGAGGACGAGGTAGAGGCAGCCCCAATAAAGGAGGCGGCACGCCTCCACCGAACAGTGACGCTCCGTTCAGGGTCCCTTCTCACGCAACCCCAGTAGGGGGACACATTTCCAACTTCACCCAAGCTTGGGAAGGGATCACATCAGACAGATGGGTGCTGTAAACAGTATCCGAGGGGTACTGTATAGAACTACTAGAGCGTCCCCGAGACCATCCTCCACGACAAAAAATACATTCTTTGGAACACCAGAAGATCCTCCTAGAAGATATCGTCAATCTGCTAGCAAAGGACGCAATATAACTCGTCCCAGGACACCAGGTAAACACGGGTATTTATTCAACTTAATTCCTTGTGCCAAAAAAAGATTTGACAATGCGCCCAGTATTGGATTTACGGCCTGCCAACAAGTATGTCAAGCCCCAAAAGTTTCGCATGACAACTCTCCAAGAGGTAATCCCCCTCCTAAAAAAGGGGATTACATGGCAACATTGGACATGAAAGATGCCTATCTTCATATTTCCATGTTCCCAGCGCACAGAAAATACTTGTGCTTCAAGGTGGACAGTCGGCACTACCAGTTCAAGGTACTGCCCTTCGGGATAGCTTCGGCCCCAAGGGTATTCACCAAGGTACTGGCGGTGGTGGCAGCACACCTATGCAGGGAGGCAATCCCGGTGTACCCTTACCTGGACGATTGGCTCATCACAGGGGAAACCCCAGTAATTTGCAGAACAAACATTCAAAGGACTATCGACCTCCTCTTCGAATTGGGCTTCTCAATAAACGAGAAAAAGTCAAGTCTAGTGCCAAGCACATCCAAACAATTCTTAAGAGCTATCCTAGACAATCAAGAGGGGTTGACCTTTCCTTCAGAGGAAAGAATTCGGAATATACTGCTGCAAATTCCGCAATACCAGTCCGGTCGCCAGATAACGGTACGCAAAGCAATGCGTTTGCTGGGCATGATGGCGTCATGTATTTACCTGGTCCCCCACGCGCGCCTGCGCATGCGTCCCATGCAGGAATGGTTGGCGAAACAGGCAAGTGGTCAGTGGGTCGATCTAGTGGTCGTTTCGCCAACACTGGTACAAAGCCTCCACTGGTGGACAAGAGACAATCTATCCAAGGGGAAACCCTTTTACGATCCCGAAATACAGCGGTAGTCACAACCGATGCATGCCTGACGGGGTGGGGAGCTCACCATCTCCACCACACAGCTCAGGGTCTGGTCTCACGCAGAGGCCAAGAATCACATCAACCTTCTAGAGCTCTGGCAGTATTCAGAGCGCTTCAAGCTTTCGAACCCTACCTTTTAAACCTGTCAGTGCAAATCCGGACAGACAGCACTACAGCCATGTTCTACCTGAACAAACAAGGAGGGACTCGCTCGACAAATCTGTCCAAGCTTGCCCAGTAAATCTGGATATGGGCACTCAGACGGAACATCTTCCTGTCATCACAACATGTTCCAGGGGATCTCAATTCCCTAGCGGATGCTCTGAGAAGAGACCCCCTCCCAGAGGAACACGAGTGGTGTCTACACGGAGAAGTCGTAGAAGACATCTTCTCTCATTGGGGTTTCCCCACTATAGACCTATTCGCCATAAGCGAAAACAGACAATGCCCAGGATTCGCATCCAGGTTCCCCCAACCAGACTCCCAGGGGAACGCCCTGTGGATGAACTGGTCAGGGATGTTTGCGTATGCTTTTCCACCAACTCCTCTAATCAGGAAGGTGGTCAACAAGATGAACAGAGAATCGATGACGCTCGTCCTGGTTGCTCCCATGTGGGCGAGACAACCATGGTTCCCACACCTACGCAGACTGGCGGTGTGCAAACCCATCAGACTTCCGAGCTGGTACAGCCTATTGTCCCAGCACCAAGGTCAAACAGTGCACCCTCAACCCAACTCAATGAACCTGGCAGCATGGCTCCTGAGGTCAGAGTTTGGACATCTCAAATTACCACAGAGGTGTATGGACATCCTAAAAGAGGCTAGGAAGCCCAACACGAGGCACTGCTACTTTGATAAATGGAAGAGATTCGTAATCTGGTGCCAGAGTAAGCAAATCAACCCAGTTGATTGCACTCCTTCCACTATTGTTACTTACATGCTCCACCTGCTGGATGCAGGGCTCGTTTTTAACTCACTGAAGGTACACCTGGCAGCCCTGTCGGCATACACCACTTCCCATAACAAGGTGTCGTGGTGGAAAGTACCAGTAGTTAAGGCCTTCATGGAAGGAGTAAAGAGACTTCACCCTCCTATTTCTAACCCACCACCAGGATGGGACCTAAACATGGTGCTATCTAAACTCATGGGCCCCCCATTCGAGCCCATGCATAAAACGAGTCTCAAACACCTGACCTATAAGACTGCCTTCTCAGTAGCCATTACATCCATAAGAAGGGTCAGTGAAATTCAGGCTCTGTCAGTGCAGGATCCTTGCTTTACTATTCATAAGGATAAGCTGGTTTTACGGACACACCCTAGGTTCTCACCTAAGTTTATTTCCAAATTCCATGTAAACCAGTCCATCGAGCTTCCGGCTTTCTTCCAAAACCCACAAAGCTCGGCTCAGGTTAAACTACACACCCTAGATGTGCGTAGGGCGGTCCTTTACTACGTAAACAGGACCAGACCGCTTAGGAAAACAGATCAACTGTTTGTCTCCGTAGCCACAGGCAAGGAGGGAGATTGCGTCTCTAAGGGTGCCATCTCCAGGTGGATTGTCAACTGTATCCAGTTGTGTTACTCTCTTTCTGACAAAACTTTGCCTTTTACGCCCAGAGCCCACTCGACGAGAGGCATTGGGGCCACTCTGGCTTTCATTGCAAATGTTCCCCTTGACACCATTTGCAAAGCAGCTACTTGGAGCTCTATTCACACTTTTACTCAGCACTACTGCATTGACACCCATTCCAAGACAGATACTTAAGTGGGACAAGCGGTTCTAAGACATTTATTTGCTCCAGACCCTTCTCAAATCCCACCTCCTTCTAACACTGCTCGCTAATCTATGCACAGCATGTGATCTAAGCAGATTCCACAAGCCTCAGAAGGGATACATTACTCACCGTAATCATATTTCTGATGCTTGTATCTGCTTAGATTCACATGCAACCCACCCTTCCTCCCCTCTGAGAGAAGGCGCATGGATGCTTGTAGTCTTATCTTATCTATCTTCTATCTGCTTGGATCATCTATACTCGCGCTACTCCTCATGCTACCTCATGTCAGAAAAAATACAATCTGAGGGTCCTAGACGCGTGAGGGATCATGGGTACAGGGGACGTCACACTAGGGATAGTATTACTGGCACGCCCTGTGTCGACGCCCATTTTCGGGTTTCAAAAAACAAACTGTAATACTACGCAGCTTCCACTATATGTCGGCCTATATGCACAGCATGTGTATCTAAGCAGATGCAAGCATCAGAAATACGATTACGGTGAGTAATGTATCCCATATATATTGCATCACAATGATATTCCTTCTGCACGACCCCCTTGTCAAAAATCTATTAACACTGTAAGAATAGAAGAATGTGTTATATGACAAAATGGTCACGATACTCAAACCTCCTCAGTTATGTGCAAACACCCAGTGCCCCTGGCCTCCTACTTTGTTACTATGTGCCTCTCTAGAGGTAATGTAAAAAGAGCGATACCAAATCCTTATGCCATGACTAACCTGATGCTGCTAGAGTGCAAAGGAACACAAGCGCGACAGTATTGTGAGCTCATGTAAATTGCTTAAAGAGGTGCATAGAATGCAATCAAACGTGAATGTATGAGTTTAACATGTATTACTGCTGTCAACCATATTGGTCTGTTGCTCCTGCGTGCTCCACCAACCCTAATGCTACCTCACGTATCGTGTTTACCATATAATGCAAGAGCTGCTATTTTTGCAAATACTCACCCTGTAGTGATTAATAGAAATGTTGGTATAGTTAACATATTTGAAATGACTATGTAAAGGTGCAAAGAATGTAGACATGTAACCCTTTAGAAAATCAATAAGCATTATACATTATATGAATCCCTTTTGTTTTCAATATAATTTGCAGCACACGAGAAGAGTATCATCGTGTGCATATCCAAGGTCACTTCACCTCCCTTCCCATTGAAGCCTGCCAGAGAAAGCAAAGGCCAGAGCTACACCACCTCACCTCCCCCAATTCGGCTGGAGACGCTTCAAGCATTCATGTTCCCCCGCAGCTCACATGGCCACGGCCAGCCACCTGAATTATTTACAGCCCAGCAGTAAAACCTGGCCATAACAAAGGCCAGAGGCGCCCTCTCATAGGTCCCACGACCCACCAGTTCACCCCAGATTAATGGCGGTTGTAAAGTAAGACACCTAATATTGCACCAACATTGTGTAAAAGCATCTGTCATTACTTCTAACGAGACCTAAAAACTCGGACAGCTCACCCCATGCCCTGAGACCCGACCCCATGATACCTAGTCAACAGGAAAACAGTAACCATGTATTGATGCATCATCAAAGTATTCCGCCCAATGTACATTCCTCCTGTGTTGTATTAACCTGTAGAATAACCTATTGTAAGATTTACAGGACAACTGACATTGCAGTATTGAATGAATGGGGTGTGCATGGCCATTAGGGCAGAAAGCCAAGAAAGACGTCCATCAATGACCCTGACCACGCCTGGCCTGGCAGCACCTCCCGGATGAGCCCAGCTGACCTGCCCACCCCACTTTGGCACCCGGCGTTGTCCACCAACCACGAAGCGACGCATCACAGCTGCACATAAAGTTAGTCGACGCCACCCAATCCCCATGAACATGTGCCCCCTATAGTGTGTAGGTTCTTATGACACTTTTTGTAAATATAAACGCCTGTCTTTGCGATTGTCAGGCAGAGCGCTCTCGGAGTTTGCAGAGTTCTTTGCATGCCCTATTTGACTTGGATAAAACTTCCATTAAGCTCACCCGCACTTGGTCCTAGCCTTATTCCCATTTTGGGAGAGTCCATTATTGCCTCTCATTGCGGGGAGGGTCGTGCTATCTGGGGACACTCGCCTTCAGTGGTGACCCCGATTGCATGATTACATCTCTTAATATATCCCTTCCTTCCCCTCTGGCACGAAAATCTCCTGTCGAAAAGGAAGACGCACGGTACGCCTGCTCTGGAAAGCTACCCACCTACGGCAACTGGTACGCTTAGAAGTGCGCACTCAAAAGAGAAAGGGTACAGGATCCCGTTTCAAAAAATCCCCTTTGAGTACCGCTCGCCGAAGCTGGGGCTGGCCTTTGAGCGTGTGGCAGCGCCGCCTGGACGAACCCAGTTCAGAGACTCTCGGTTCAAGACGGGCACGTGAGTATTAAGTGCGAGTGACCATAAAGGAAGTAGGGGAAGGGAGCAGGATAAAAAATGAGGTCATTTAAAAGGGGACACTTTTGGGACCAATAAAAGCTATTCTACATTTTCTTTACTTTGTCTTTGCATATATCCATTAGGATCAAAACGTGAAGAGATAGAGACAGGAACCTAGCTCTGCAAGGGGGTAGAAGGCAGCGCCGGATAGGGCTATCTTGACTAGTACTGGGAATATATGAACAAGTGAAGAAGAGGAGGTGTCTGGTAGAAAAGGGAGACACAGTGAATATATTAGTAACTGCTATTCTTTCATTCTTTCTGGGTCTATGAATAAAAATAGGGTAATACTGAGCAAAAAATAAAATATTCATGCAAAAGGGGGACCGCATATCAAACAAAGAAAGAAGATGTCAACTAGGGAGGGAGGAAAAAGATTAAAGGTTAACTATCAATAGGGTATTGACTATCATTGTATATGCATTATATGTGTTCAAATGTAGCCATGTTATGCAGATTTTAGTGAATGGTAAAATGTGCATGATTATGGTGTGGTCATGGTAAGTGTGACCAGGAGACATTCTAAGGAGGTAAGCCCAATGAATTAAGCTGTTCCTTTCCAATATTTGTGCTGAAAATATTGGTAGTGTGCGAAAGGTGGCTTGCTCTTGTATGTGCCCCCTAAGTTATTTAAGGTATACGCTGTACACACCCACTCCCATATTGCTCAAGTGTTGGAAACGCACAGGTTTTTTGAACATACGTGTGTATAGTGATATATAAGCCAAGCATATACCATGGGGGCAGAAACACCCCTGGCCCAATTTTGTAAGAGTTTACCTGGGTATGCTGAACGCATCAGAAAATACCACGATCAATGGGTCACAGAGTTAAAGGGAGAAGGACTGCCCCAAATATGGCCAGGAGGAGGATTGTTCGACAAAAATGTTCTAGATATGGTAGCTACCTGCATTTTTATGAAATATAAGGGAAAGCAGTTCCACAATAGGAAGGAGATATTAGATCTCTGGAGATTGTTTGAAGAAGTGCCCCCTCTCAAAAAGGAGGAGTTGGGGACCAATTTACCATCCACCACCGATAACCCATTACTGATACCCAAAGATGATAAAGAGATGATAGAGGAAGGAAAACCAAATGAAGTAACAAGGTTGTACCCCACACTTAATAAACCGGTGCCCGCAGAGGGGTATAGTGACCCCACATATGTGCCTCCAACTCCAGCTACAACAACCCATGGCCCGACTGCACCCCCGCCGTATGAGAGCCATAGACAGCGTGGACAGATAAGTACACCCACAGTGGATATAGAAAAGCTAACGGAGGATTTAGATTCCAGGCTCTTATTAGCAAGAGAAGAATTATCAAGATTTAACAACATTTGTGAGCAAAGTGGGACTAATGTTGCCAGGTCAGAGCAACCGCCAAGGGCACAGAGCCATGACAAGACAATTGAGGAGGGGTGGAAGAAGGGGGAAATATTGTTCAGAATACAAGAAGAGCCCACGCGAACTAGATGAGGTGAGTGAACATGCTGATGATGAAATAATGGTCACAGGGGGAAGAGAGGACTTGCGGTGTGATGTGGAGGAGGATGATGAAGAAGAAGGTGGAAGATTAAGTGCGGCAATGGGAGGAGAAAGTGGGAGGATGGATGGTGCATCTTTAGGGAGAATAATGGATGAGGAATGGACAGGACGATTAAGGAATAGATTGGGGAGAATGGCAAAAGAAGGGAACGAAGGTGAGTACAAGCAAGATAGGCAAGACCCTTTTGGCTCTTTCTAACTAGAGGAGCGGATGCTTACTTGACGTCTTGGGCTAGGTATCTCACCCTGAACTTTTTGTATTTTAGGCACTGGTAGGCCGTTTAGGAAGTCGGAAAGGAATATAATGGATGACAATGCTATTGAGATCTGACTGTATCCAACTAAAGAACAGCCTGAACACCCGAGGGTGAGCTGGATTGTGTTGTTGTGTTAGGCTCTAATGTGGGGGGACATTCCCTAAACACCTTGTGTTCTGGATTAGGATGTGAATAAAAATACTACCATTGGTAGAATTCCGCTAGGTACTCATTTACGAATTTCACTTGCTGCTGTAATAGCGAAGAGCCAGTATTGACTTGGCTTTTACGGTCAAAGACATATATTTCTTCTGACCATGGATCTAGTACATGATGTAGTGTTTACTAGATACCCTATTGGTGATTAGGGTTTGGCTATGGTGATTGATTACACTGATTATGCCCGTGTTAGTGATACGTGTTTGTCTTTTTTACCCTTAGAGATAGCAACCTGGTGTATATATAGGAAGAATCGACCTGGAGCACAGGATTACTTCTGCCCCTGATGAATGTCCGGTTATTTGAAACACAAAGGAGAGAAACTTATATAAGTTGGGCTGGTTCACACAATGGGAAATGAGAAAAATGGAGTTGCCATTGTTGTTTTGTGCTAATGAAATTTTTGGCATATAATTTTTGACACTGAGGTGGCATGATTTTAAGATGTATATGACTGTTATGTGTATGTTTTTTAAACAAATGAGTGTATTACTTGTGCTGAAGAGAGATTAATATATTAAAAATGATATTTTTTGGTAATACTGCCTTTGATGATTATTGAGAACACATAATGCAGCCCATATTTGTTTAATGGATGCTACAAGAAATTGCTGTCTGAGGGTATATACTGTTTGATGTAGTTTGTTATATGTTCCTTACATTTTTCGGGGGTACAGGAGATGTGGAGACCGGAAACGGGCACGCCCTGGTATCAGTCAACATCATTATTTTATTTCATAATAAAGAGAGGGCTGCCTAAAGAGGTACAAAAAGCACTTGACAAAATTGCAAGAATTGAGGCGAATGGGTGGCCCGAAATACAGAGTATAATAGTCCACCACTGCAAAAGAATAAAAGAGCGTGAGAAAGAAATAGCACAAAAAAGATTGGCAGATGAGGCCAAGTTAGTACAAACGAAACTGGTGAAGGTCGCTGCAGCAGTAGCCGCACTCCCACATAACAGGGAGGGAGAGGAGGAGGAGGAGGAGGGGCTGGTAGCAATACAGGGGAGGATGGCAGCGAATTGGGCAGATGCGGGGTAACCGCAGTGGAACGGACAGTAGCCATACGGAGGTCCGCAGTGGCAAGATTGGGCCCCTCGAGGGGGACGAGGTGGGTACAGGGGTCGCAGAGGAGGTGGGCAGGGGTACAGTGGTAATGGAGGAGATATGGGGGGGCAAGGTCCCAGAGGTACACAAGGGAGCTGCTGGAATTGCGGGAGGTGGGGACACTTCTCCCGAGAATGCAGGAACAGGCCAAACAACAGATTTCAGGAGATGGAACAATATGGTAACCCCCACCCAGGGAGCCCATACGGCCTTCCAATGGGACGACAGCAGAGGCAGCAAGAGCAGGGGTATGTAGACCAAAAACTAGTTCAACCCAATAGAGCACAGGGCCACCCACAGAACGACGAACCGATGAAATACACACCAGGAAACCCTTTCGCAACAGTTGCGAACGGGGCACCTGCCCCAGCCCCCTACAGCGGTGTGGCAGTAGTGTCAGGCAATGTCTAGTCAAGGGGGAGCCATGAGGCAGCCAGCATAGGACAGCCCACAGGGAACACGTGCGTGTCCCGTTCTATCTACCACCTACAATGCAGCGGAGGAACCATTAGTAGGGGCGCAGATAGGAGACAAGCAATTCATATTTATGGTGGATTCGGGAGCCGAAAAATCATGCATACGTGAGGGACGGTTTCCGCTATCTAACCGTAGGTTGGAGACGCAGGGGTTCTCTGGGGCTGTCGTCGAAGTTCCTTACACAGAAGATTTGGATGTGACAGTGGGGGGTAAAACAGTGAGGACACCCCTACTTTATTATGAAAAGTCACCGATAAACTTGCTCGGAAGGGACCTTCTCAGCAAGCTCAATATGACTATATCATTCACGGAAAGAGGAATAGTTTGCTCCACCCCAGGAATATGCCTGTTGCGTGTAATGCTGGTGGTACATGCGCGAGCAACAGCACCAGAGATACGCGGCATGCCAGTAAATCCAAATGTGTTCATTGAAGGATTGAAGACGCTAGCCCGAGTAGTACCCGAGCTAAAAACTTAGAATAGTGGGTGCCAACAGAATTCATCTTCCGCCCAATAATACGCCCAGACATTGCACCTGGCTCAGTGATATCTCTAGATTTGCATGCTGTACAGATATCGGCCAAAAGAATTGCAGTAATTGGCATGGACATAGATGGATGTGAATGGCGCACTGTGTTGTGCATCAATGCTGACATTGCCTTACGTGATCTGTCAGATGAGGATCTCTTTTCTGACTCAAAGTGACGGTGAGATAATAATGGAAATAGCAATACCATGTGATATCTTGATACAAGTGCCCGTACAATTGATGGCAGTTGTAGGAGCACCACCTTCCTTTTTTGATGACAAGAAATTAGTGCCAAGCAACTTGTGGACTACAGGTCCCCATGATGTAGGGTTGTTGCACGGAGTTACCCCAGTCACAAAGCTTAAACAGGGAGCAATCCTGCCCCGAGTCAAACAGTACCCATTGTCTCGCGAAGCTGAGGAAGGGATAAAGGAAACAATAAGTGCCTTATTGGCCCAGGGAATAATAATACCCTCAAATTCTGCATGCAATACTTGCATTTACCCGATCGAGAAAGCAAAGGGAGGGGCATGGAGGATGATCCAGGACCTACACCCACTAAATGACGTCATACAAAAAGAGTTTCCTCTAATCCCGAACCCTGCATCGATACTTTGCAGTATGCAGAAGAGAGCAGATACTTGACAGCATTTACACTACGGGGGAAAAGATATGAACATTGTAGGTTGCCCCAGGGATACTGTGAGAGTCCCAGCATATTCAGTTGCATCCTCCACGAAGATTTGTGAAACTTGACATCTGAAAGCACAATCATTCAGTACGTCGATGACCTGCTCATTTGCGCACAGAATGAAGATGAGTGCAGAAAGGACTCAGTTACCCTCTTAACACTGCTGGCCCACAAAGGCTACAAAGTGGACAGAGGGAAACTACAATACTGTCAACCAGAAGTATTATACCTGGGACAGCTGATATCAAAGGATGGCAAAAAGATAATACCTGACAGAATAGAAGCGATCACATCAGTAAGAGAGCCAAAGACAGTAAAAGAGATGCAAACATTTTTAGGAATGTGCAACTATTGCAGAGCATGGATACTAGATTACGCAGAATACACGAGGCCCTTACTACAAGCACTCAAAGAGGCTCAGCGGGAGAACAGAGAAATAAAATGGTCAAAAGAAATTAGTAACTCCTTTGCGTCACTGAAACAGTTAATTTCAAGTGCTCCATTACTCGCCAATCCGGACTATGCACGCAAATTTTACCTGTTCTCCCACTGCAAAGGAACTCTTATGACAGCTGTGTTGACCCAAAAGACATCCATGGGACACAAGCCATTGGCTTACTACAGCGGCACGCTAGATGCCGTAATGCAAGGTCACTTCGCGCGCGAGCAGTCTCTCGCTGCCGCCGCATTCGCCATTGAGAAAAGTGCCACTAGTAATGGGGTGCTCCGTTACATTATTTGTGGAACACTCCCTTTTCGCAATACTGGAGAGATCAAAAAGCACACTGACAACACAGCGGGCAACGGCCTACGAGATAATATTGTCCAGCGCCAACATCCACATAGTAAGGTGCAGAACAGTAAACCTAGCGACATTCATCACAGAACCATGTACATTAGAAGACATGCAAGAGCACGATTGTGCAACATACACAGGAGAACAGGGAGAGGGCCCGGTGGTAAGTGAAAATGCCCTAACGGAAGGAGAGGTGTACTTTGTAGATGGATCAGCAAGAATTGACATGGACACAGGGGAAAAACATGTGGGAATGGTGGTAGTGAGATTAGAAGAGGGTGAGTATGAGGTGCTAGTACAATATCGCCTGCCATCACACTTTTCAACTCAAGCAGCAGAACTTATCGCCCTAATTGAAGCATTACGTGCAGCCAAGGGATGCACAGTAACGATATACACAGATTCAGCCTACATGACTACCACCGTACATGGTGGACTGGCCCGGTGGGGGCCGAGAGGGTTTCGCAGGGTGGATGGGACTCCAGTACAACATGCTGAACTATTAAAGGAATTAATTGAGGCACTGACAGAACCTACAATGGTGGCAATCGTCAAGTGCCAAGCCCATACGTCTAATACAGATATTGTATCTTTGGGAAATGCGGCAGCGGACGCTGCCGCCAAGGAGGCATCATATTTTCAAAAGGAAACCGCAGGTGAGTACCTATTGCAACAACAAGCAAGTGAGGAACTACCAGAAGGGTACAATGCCATGCCCATATCGCAAATACTAGTTACAGGAAATAGCAAGTAATGAGGAAAAAGCCTTGTGGGGGAAAAAAGGGATTACAGCCAGTCGGCAACAGACTTATTATGGCGCCAAAATAAAACAGGTAAAGTAGTGATGCCCATTAAACTGATGGAGATAGCGTTCCAGCAATTACACTTTCCAGCACACAATGCCAAACAACATATAGCAGCAGAGATACTGGAAGACTGGTTTGTGCCTGGGCTCCAAGAACATATATCAAGATTAGCAATGGAGTGCACAACCTGCCAGATATACAATTCCGGGATGACCTTACGGACACTCAGAGGGACAATTCCAAAACCTACAGGGCCCTTCCGAGAACTGCATATTGATTATGCAGACAAGGGGGAGAGGTGTAATGGGGCACGCTACATGATAGTAGTTGTATGTCCGTTCTCCAGGTGGGTCGAGGCTGGTCCATGTGCACGCCCTGATGCTAAGTGCGCCGCAAAGTTCCTAGTGAGAGAGGTGATCCCGCGCTGGGGAATTTGCGACGTAATTCGCTCAGACAACGGCACTCATTTTGTAAACGAGTTGTTCAAAGAAGTAACTGCATTGTTGGGGATTAAACATAAGCTTTGCTCGATTTATCACCCTCAAAGTTATGGCGTTGTCGAGAAGATCAGTGGCCTGTTAAAAGGAAGGTTGTCTAAACTGTTTCTCACTCAAGAAAAACTGGGTGTATTGTTTACCCCTTGCACTATTCGAGCTGAGAAATCAGCCAAGTAAGGACCACCACCTGTCCCCGCACGAGATTGTGACGGGATGACGAATGCACACAGCACATTCTCCGATTCGCAGACACTCAGATGCACACAGAAGCGCCACGATCTTAGGAGATGAGTTTACTGATTACCTGAAAAAACTGACCAGGGCAGCGTGCACAATCTCAAGACAACTCTCACCGCCCTTTACAAGGGAAGAAGGGAACACAGCTGTGTCATTTGTGGAACAGAGCCCCCAAGGACAACTAATGCCAGGGGATTTCATTTATGTTAGAAGTTTTGTACATAGGTGGGATGCCCCAAGATTCCATGGCCCATACGAGGTCGTTTTTTATACACTCACCGCAGTCAAGGTCAAAGGACTCCGGTACTGGATACATTTAACAGATGTACGGAGAGCGTACAATAATGTACAGGAGGAAGTAAATGAGGAGGCACAGACAACCGCAAACAACAACAATGAAAATGTTGAATGAAAAAGTACAGGTAAAGAAGTGTAAACAGTATATTAATATGCTAATGAACAAATTGACTTACATGTAAAAGAAAAAGATAACCGGGTAACATTAGTGATTGAAATGAAATAGGAAAAAAGTGATCAAATATAAATGAGAAAATGTCTCTTTTTCTCTGTTCCCGTCCCACCCCCTCCCTCTCTCTCTCCCTATAATGCTCTGGTAGATGCCGTACAAAAAGAAATGTTTACATGTAAATACTTAATGCACTTTTATGTTTTAAATAGCAACAACCATACTATAGCATAGAGATGCTATAGTAAAACGTTGTCGATATTCAAATGAATGTGGACTGTCTGTGTGCATCGTATTATTTTTTGTGATACTGTTTGGCATAAGCACTTATTGGTTCATAGCATACATCTCTGTTGAGATGAATGAGAGGGGTGGGGGGAACGGAAGTAATATGACAAATGAAACCAGAACAAATGAAACGGTAAAAGAAGGTGATTTTTTGGTATGGAACGGATTCCAGCTTGTTTGGGGCTATAACACGAAACCGCCCAAAACAATCAACCCCTCCAAGGAAAGCAGTGTTGAAATGACTGTTAGCACAACCCCCCTGCCAAATGTCTCTGACTACAATAAAACACTGCTTAAATGACCGCAACCCTTCTGTCATGGCTTTACAATACCCCCACTACGCTACCCACACATGCAACTACCCCTACAGCAGACAATACATTACATCATAGAACAAAAGAAGAGAACGAAAAGATGGCAGAAAAGTTTGCATCTCTGTATGATGAATGGAAAGAGGGGGGTGTGGTAAAAGGGGGGGTCTAGATTACACTTCGACCGTGAAGCTGGGAGATACCTTAGAAATAATAGAAGGAAAGGGAGGTGGGGAGTAGGAAGTATGACGAGTATTATGGTCTGGGTTTAGATAAAATGGAAGACCCAAGACACCCTCACCAGACTAATAAATGATATGCGGACATGAGCGCAACTGCCAAGCAACCAACAAATGAGAGTTGCTATGTCTGCTCCCTTATCCCCCATGCCTCGGGAACACCCAAGGTACTGCTACCAAAAGAACTGCCTCTTATAAATGCCCAATGTTAGCTTCATCTTACGCTGTGCAGAATTAAGAACACCTTCCAGGCACACGAAACAACTTTTAGCATGCTGCAGAACGAAAAAAATTGCTACCCGAAAGTGGAAGGAGTAATATGCCTGAAAGAACCGTTTTTTATAATAAAAGGGACATTATTTACAGACAATAAATGGAAAGATGAAGAAGTGACATGTAAAGCTGAGGCGCTACGAGGTGTGTCACCTGAAAATCTGCAGTGGATCGAAAAAACGTGTACGCCAGTCTGGAAGGAGCATATCGCAAAGCTAACCTGGGTAACTGCCATCGAAAAACCATTCAAACTGCAGAAAGAAATAACATATGAACTGTGTTTCCAGGAAGAAGAAAAAACTGCAATGGGGGTAAACAAAAACTGCAACAGGACTCTCACGATCCCAGATATGAGGAAGGGGACAGCAGCCCTCATGGACACTTACTGGGTGTGTGGCAGCCAGGCATACTTGCATCTCCCACAATCATGGAGCGGCAGTTGCTCACTGGCCACACTACATTCTGTTCTAATGGTGATACCAGAGAGCCACATCGGTGGGGGCAGGAAAGTGCAAGATGCTCGCCGTGAAAGCAAGGCCCAACCGACGGAAGAGCCGCAAATGTATGTCCTGTCCTCTGGCAATAAGGAAGAAATGCTGTCCCAAAACAGACGCTCGTCCAATTACATATCCAAAGCATCTTCAGAACTACTGGCGCAGATCCCAGAGAGATATCGACTGTTTAGCTCTGCAGAGACTTTCTTTGCCTCACTCCTTCCAAGTATCCAGGCATGGGCAAATGCCAAGTGGCTCCAAATAACCCACTGGGAGCTAATTCAGTTAGCAAACGACACTGAAGGTTTCAACGTGATCCAGGTAGAGCGGAGAGCCCTGCGGCTAATGACAATGCAAAATAGGTATGTCCTAGACCTATTAACAGCGATGGACGGAGGTGTTTGCCGAAAAATCGGAAGTGCATGTTGCACTTTGCACCTTCTGAAGACGCAGATAATGGTACATTGTCCCACGTGATCGCAGCAGTGCACAACCTAGGAGAAAGAATGAAAACTGAAGGTGGGGCAGAAGCAAGCATGTGGTTCGACAACCTCTTCTCCTGGGTCCCATCATGGCTGGGAATGACCGTCAAACTCCTAATGCCCACAGTAGTGTTTTTACTTCTAATTTTTTGTGTGCCAGATGGGCCTTCGATGTTGTGCAAACGCAGTACCAAATGGTACACTGATGATGGTGACAATGGGCAATGCTCGAGGTACAATGCAAGCTATGCAGGAAGCTCAGGTGCAAACAGGGGAAGAAGGTGGGCCCAAATACCAGATGGTGCCAGTATACCACAATGGGGATATAGTGGACAGATCATGGCACACAACAATTAGAGAGCCTCGGGAACTTGAATGGTATGAGGTGGTGTGGGTGGATTTGGAGGGGGATAGGGACTGTATATACCTGTCTTGTACACCAGATGAATATGCTAGAACGGGGGAAAGCCTGAGGGGGGTGTGTAGGGCGTGGATGCCCATAAAGGGCACCCCGGCATGGGACGAAGCAGTGGTTGATGAAAAGAAACGCCAGAGGTTGGGGGAGCTACAGTATTCGTTACTTAAGTAACAAAGGGGGGAAATGTATGGGTGGACAGGTCCAAGGGACGACCCCCCTCCCCTGCAGTCCCCTCCTTGTGACGTCCATGTCTCGTCAGGGGACCCCCTGCCACCAGGGCCCAGGTGGTGGTTGGACCACTGGCTGACACATTGACCAAACGTACTGTATTAGGCTAGGTCCTGGAAACCATTTTGAAAACCAGAACGCCATCTTAAGACATGATTCCTCGTGCGCTGCAGCACGGCCCCCACCTTCAGAGAGTCCTCGCCTACCCCTGTTGCCTCCGCTCCCTGGCAGATCCGCTGAAAGCCCGTTCCCAGGAACAGTCGGACATGAGCTAGTGTTAGAGCAAACACTGTATCATTCACCTTCCGCAGTGCATCATTATCCTCCGCGTGACCCGGGTAGCGGGGCTAGCTTGGAAAATAACTAAATCGTCCCTGATGAAACAAAAGCCTCAATCCTATACCAAGAAACTGTGTATATATATATATATATATATATATATATATATATATATATATATATATATAGCTAGCATCACAATGATATTCCTTCTGCACGACCCCCTTGTCAAAAATCTACAAACACTGTAAGAATAGAAAAATGTGTTATTATATGACAAAATGGTCACGATACTCAAACCTCCTCAGTTATGTGCAAACACCCAGTGCCCCTGGCCTCCTACTATGTGCCTCTCTAGAGGTAATGTAAAAAGAGTGATACCAAGTCCTTATGCCATGATTAACCTGATGTTGCTAGAGTGCAAAGGAACACAAGCGCGACAGTATTGTGAGCTCATGTAAATTGCTTAAAGAGATACATAGAATGCAATCAAACGTGAATGTATGAGTTTAACATGTATTACTGCTGTCAACGATATTGGTCTGTTGCTCCTGCGTGCTCCACCAACCCTAATACTACCTCACGTATCGTGTTTACCATATAATGCAAGAGCTGCTATTTTTGCAAATACTCACCCTGTAGTGATTAATAGAAATGTTGGTATAGTTAACATATTTGAAATGACTATGTAAAGGTGCAAAGAATGTAGACGTGTAACCCTTTAGAAAATCAATAAGCATTATACATTATACGAATCCCTTTGTTTTCAATATAATTTGCAGCATACGAGAAGAGTATCATCGTGGGCATATCCAAAGTCACTTCCCCTGCCTTCCCATTGAACCCTTCCAGAGAAAGCAAAGGCCCGAGCTACACTGCCTCGCCTCCCCCAATTCGGCTGGAGCCACTTCAAGCATTCATGTTCCCCCGCAGCTCACATGGCCACGGCCAGCCACCTGAATTATTTACAGCCCAGCAGTAAAACCTGGCCATAACCAAAGGCCAGAGGTGCCCCCTCATAGGTCCCACGACCCACCAGTTCACCCCAGATTAATGGCGGTTGTAAAGTAAGACACCTAATATTGCACCAACATTGTGTAAAAGCATCTGTCATTACTTCTAACGAGACCTAAAAACTCAGACAGCTGACCCCGTGCCCTGAGACCCGACTCCATGACCCATGATACCTAGTCAACAGGAAAACAGTAACCATGTATTGATGTATCGTCAAAGTATTCCACCCAATGGAACCTATTGTAGGATTTACAGGACAACTGACATTGATATATTGAATGAATGGGGTGTGCATGGCCATTAGGGCAGAAAGCCAAGAAAGACGTCCATCAATGACACTGACCACGCCTGGCAGCAGCTCCCGGATGAGCCCAGCTGACCTGCCCACCCCACGTTGGCACCCGGCGTTGTCCACAAACCACGAAGCGACGCATCACAGCTACACATATAGTTAGTCGACGCCACCCAATCCCCATGAACATGTGCCCCCCTATAGTGTGTAGGTTCTTATGACACTTTTTGTAAATATAAACGCCTGTCTTTGCGATTGTCAGGCAGAGCGCTCTTGGAGTTTGCAGAGTTCTTTGCATGCCCTATTTGACTTGGATAAAACTTCCATTAAGCTCAACCGCACCTGGTCCTAGCCTTATTCCCATTTTGGGAGAGTCCGTTATTGCCTCTCATTGCGGGGAGGGTCGTGCTATCTGGGGACGCTAGCCTTCAGTGTCTAGGAGGTGGCTGCGTTCGGGCCTGTGAACATGAATAGAGACTACTTGTTTGAGGATTCTTTTGATATGAATTCTATTTTTCTTTTTACATTTTCGTTTTGGCTACATCCTGCTTCCCCAGAGGATCCTGGGAGCCATCAGAGGCTCCTGTGTGAAAAATAAAGCTCCCTGAAAATGCAACACCCAGGAACAAGCCTTAAGTGTGGCAGTGTGGGGATCTTTATCAATAAGTCATTCAGCACTGCTCCCCTAGCTGAGCCTGACATCACTTCTTCCGCATTTGAATACGACACTATTCAACTCCTCCCTTCTACTGTTTTGGCACTCTATTGATCCCCTAGTCCTCTTAACTCCATCTTCCTTGACCTAAACCTTCACTTCCTACAGACATCCCCCATGGTCAAGTTGGGGCACTTTAACTTTCCCAAGGCCTCTGCACTACTCCAACCATAACCAGCCTACCACTCTTGTGAGAATTCTCTTGACCGTGTCTCTCTAATTCACTCTCTTCTGACCTCTGATCACTCCTGTTCACATTAGCATCTTGGTCCAGCCACCCTGTAATGCTTTTCTCTCCACTTCACTATCTAAGAGGATATTAAAGCTGGACTCTTGGCCCTTACTTGATGATTTGTGGACCTCTTTCCTGTAACTCTCCCCTATTCATGCGTCTTCATTGACTGTGATTTTCTGACTTTGACTATGCACTTATCACTTACTTAGACTAACGAGATCATGATTGCACATTCACACCTTCCCGTCCCCATAACCTCAAGACTGTCAAAATCAAAGTACACTGTGCACTACGACGCTGGTGCAAATTGTGGAACCGTACCCTACATCTTGCCTACAAAGTGTCCATTGTTGCCCACACCTCTTCACT
Source organism: Ambystoma mexicanum (assembly GCF_040938575.1). Taxonomy (NCBI): domain Eukaryota; kingdom Metazoa; phylum Chordata; class Amphibia; order Caudata; family Ambystomatidae; genus Ambystoma; species Ambystoma mexicanum. The sequence goes on from NC_090931.1 coordinate 1,115,727,578, forward strand.
GGACTCTGCCATATCCTCCTCCTTTACAAACCTAATTTCCCTTTGCAAACGCATTACCCTCCAAGCTTTGCACCCACCTTTCAACCCAGTATCCATCACCTCACATTGTCTGCTAATAACTTTATTCACCTTTCCCCTAAAATCTCTAGAATTAGATTTGCAATGTTCCTCCCTCTCTCCTTCCCAACCCTCCTCCTGTCTACCACCTCTCCCATACATCATCTTTCCTAGACTACTTCTCCCCTAACTCTATCGAATTAGCACCCATCCTTTGCAGTGCCAACCTGTCTTGTGCTGCTATCGACCTGTTGGCTCCCCAAACGGTCAAAGACTCTGAGCTCTTTAATTTCTCGTGCCCTGCTGGACTCTTCCCTGCCTCATTCGAATCTGCAACTATTCATGAAAAAAACACCTGCGCTGACCCAGATGGCCGGCAACCTATTTCCCAGTTTCCTCTCCAACTTTCTGATGCTAAACACACCAGACGGTCTTCTGTATTCTGTATTCATCCTGTTGGACCTCTACTGGACCTTGGGTTTCTAAAACCTGCTCTCGCCTGGATCATCTCTTCCCTGAAAGGTCGCTCCTTTAAAATCTCCTGCCGCTTGCAAACCGCTGAGCCCACCCATATCCCGGTCTGCATCCCCAAGGATCAGTCCTTGGACCTCTGCTAATCACCCTGTATACCACTGCCCTAGATACTTATCTTGCCATTTGATTTTCACTAACACTGCTTTGCTGATGACACTCACATCTTTTTCTCTTTCCCTCCTTCACCCCAGCCATCTCACAATTAATTACCAACTGTCTCACTGCAGTTCTCCAGCATGAGGTCTGGCATGGATTCACATGCTCATGAATATTCCCCGTCGACAGGCCGGGAATCCTCGGTAAAGAAAAAATCAGTTTCGTTTCTGATCTGTCTTTCTCAGTAGTAACCAATCACTGGTCTCTGGGTCATACTGCCCCCAGCAAATGACTGCCCTCTCCCTAAGCCCCAGCCCCGCCTCTGGCAGCCATCTTCAGATTTTTACCGCACGCACAAGTGTTGGGACTCCTCGTGCTTTTGCTGCGTTTTCGCGCTTTTTCAAAGAGAATTTCTAATTTTTCGGTCAAATAGAGCCTCAATCTCCACCGTCTCTACATCCGATTAACGGGTATCCGTGTTGGATTTTTTTCTACGCCCCTCAAGGGTGAAGATTTCGGCGAGTTACGCTTCTTGTGGGATTCCAGAAGTTTCTGTGGCCTACCCGAACATGGCCCAGGAGAAAGGAAGCTCGACGCCCGTAAAGCTGTTCAGGGTTTGCCCTGGATGCCAGCTACAGAATGTGTTCAAGGAGGATGAGCATTCGAAATGTCTCTACTGCCTTCATGATGACAAAACGCACGTGGAGAAGGACTGTGCATTTTGCAGGAACATGTCGGAACAGACCATCAGGGACCGACACCTTCGTCTCTCCAACTGGCTGGAAGGAAGGAGTCGGTCAGGTGAGAAGAAGTCGTCCGAGCGGTCTTCCTGTGAGGGCGCCCGGGGGCCCAACAGAAGGCAAAGCACCGTGAGTCCGCGGGCACCGGGAGCACCGAACAGTCAGACTCTTCGGCTGCCAGGCAGGGCGCGCCTTCTCCGGCACCATCAACCACGAGCCAACGCTCTGTTTCGGGGAAGAGGAAATCCGAGAACCCGGGTAAGCTTCTGGTGAGGCCCCGGTCGATCTCGAAGGATTCGGCCGAGGGGGAGCGAGGCGGTGACCCTCCCCCTAAGGTGAAGGCTTCATGCACGACTAAGTCGGTGAAGGCCTTGATTCACCCGGCCAAGGCCTCTATCGAGGGAGTCGCGGCGGCCCTGGCGCAGCCTGTGGAGGCTACACCAGTGGAGGCTACCTCAGGGCCCAGAGTGTCCCTGCCTCCACGGAGGGAAGCCTCTTTCAGACCCATCGAAAAGGCCCCCGTGAAGACCCCAGCGGAAAAGGGGGGGGCGGCAGTGGCCATTGTGGGCACAGGCACAGCATCCGAGGAGGAGCTGGTAGAAGTCTTAGAGGGCCTTGACGAGGGCGTCGAAGAGGCCCGTCCCCACGGGAAGGATCCCGACGAGGGTGACGACGAGAGTGACGGCGGCACCAGCGAGGGTCCTAGTCACCCGTCGCTTCCGGAGCCGCAGGATAACTCGGCGGCCATTTTGTTGGCAATACAATCCGTATGTTTGGAAATAAGGACAAGATTGCCTTTACCACCGACAGAGGTTCCTGAACCAGGCTCGAAGGAGGAACCAGAGCCGGTCCCGGCGGGAAGCCCCCCAACAAGAGAAGATGTATCAATCCAGCCCGGCCTTCTCAACCCTCGCGGCCAGCTCGGCCTTTACACACGTCCCACCTCCCTGGGGATGACACGGAAACGCACACGCCACGACGAGTACCGACGACGGCGGTGACGACGGGACGGAGCTCCGATCGCCAGCCTGGGCCTCCCCGTCCGACGAGATCGGATCTTTCCATGCAATGATCGCCAGGGCATCCGAGCGTTTTCATCTCTGCCCCGAATAGAAGGAAGGTTTCCTTTACCAACGGCGCGAGGCCAAGAGGAAGGCAGTCCTCGCCGTGCCTCTGCTGGATGACATCTGGGACGAGGGTCTCGACCTTCTCAAGAACCCGTCTACGACGCCTGCCAAGAGGGATGGGTACAAGAAGTAGCACCGGGTCCCCGATGTGGCCCCTTTGTGCCTTAGGGCACAACCGACCCCTGACTCAGTCGTCTCAGCTGCGGCCAAGAAGAAAGCGGGGGGGCATCGGCCTCAACGCCATTTTCCCCGCCTGACGGTGAAGGGAAGAAGCTGGACACAATGGGACGACGAGTTATCTCGGCGGCAACAACGATTAAGGCGGCCAACGCCAACGCGATCGTGGCCCGCTACGACAGGGAGTTATCGTACAAGATCGCCCCCCTGTTGGACTTACCGGACGACAAGAGGGCCGAGGCCCTGGAGATCTTGCAAGAAGGCGAAGTGGCGTCGGACCACGCCATTATGGTGGCAACGAACATTGCTGACACCGGTTTCCGCCAGCTAGGCAACAGCGTTTGCCTTAGACAACGAGGTTGGCTCAAGGCGACGGATTTCCGCCAGGATGTATAAGCCAAGGTGTTGGACATGCCGTTCGACGGGAACAACCTGTTGGGGAAAACGGTGGATGAGTCCCTCCAAACCATCAAGGCGGACACAGAGACAGCTAGGGCCCTAGGCGTTCTCCGGCAATGAAGGCCGTCCTTTCGGAGCACCGGAGGCAAGCAGGGTGCCTCCAAGGGATTCGGCGGTGGCTCCTCTACGTACCGCCAAGCGGCCCGCTCCTCGTCACAGGAAGCCTATAGAGGACTAGGCAAGTCGGGTGGGCCCCGCCGTCGTCGCCAGGGAGGCCAAGGCGGCAAGGCGTCCTCCAAGCAAGATTGAACCGACAGCGGTGTCGGGCCCCCACCGAAGCACCCCTGTGGGAGGCCGGCTGGCGAAGTTCATCAGCGTGTGGGAGTCCATCTCAACCAACCGTTGGGTGTTGGACGCCCTGGCCCAGGGGCATGCCCTCCAATTTCTAAGAAAGTGCCCCCGCATTCCACCCGTGGTCAGGAAGGAAAATCACGTCCCTCAACTGCTATTGGAGGAAAGGGCGTTGCTCCAAAAAGGTGCCATCGAGTTCGTCCCGAAGAGGTTCCGAGGCTCCGAGGCTCCGGAGTATACTCCAGGTACTTCCTAGTGAAAAAGAAGACAGGAGCATGGTGCCCCATCCTGGACCTGCGACGACTGAACAAGTACATCAAGGCACAGAAGTTCCGGATGGTCACCCTCCAGCACGTGCTGGGACAGCAGGAGGAGGGCGATTTCCTGTCGTCGTTGGATTTGGAGGATGCGTACTTCCACATACCCATTCTGAAAGGACACCGAAAGTTCCTCAGGTTCGTGGTCCAAGGACGGCACTACCAGTTCAAGGCCCTCCCATTCGGAATGAAGTCGGCACCCAGGGTGTTCACCAAGTGCCTCGCATCGGTGGCGGCGCGGCTGCGCCTGCAGGGGATCCACGTCTACCCCTACCTGGACGACTGGCTCGTCCGAGCAAGGACAAGGGAGCTCGCCGTGGATCACACAGCAAAGACCGTCCAGCTGCTCACGGACCTGGGATTCTCCATTAACTTTCCCAAATCCACCTGGTCCCGTCGCATGTCGCACTGTTTCTGGGAGCCAAGCTCGACACAGTGGCGCGTCTGGCCTCGCCGTCGGAAGAAAGGACGGCCATCCTGGGCAAGGTGCAGCATCTGCTGGCCACGGACGTGGCCAGGGTGAGGTCCATCAAGTCCCTCCTCGGTATGATGTCGTCCTGCATATATCTCGTGCGCCTGTGCAGGCTTCCGATGCACCCTCTGCAAGAGTTCCTCGACTCCTGCTGGATCCAAGCGACGGGCAGGTTTGAGGACAGGATCCCGCTCGACGAGACCTTCCGACGAGCGATCCGGTGGTGGGGCACTCGCGCTCATGCGACGGCGGGCACAGACTTTCAGACCACATCCCACCAGATAACGGTGACAACGGATGCCACCCTGGAAGGGTGGGGAGCGCACAGCGGAGAACTTCACGCGAGAGGCCTTTGGCTCCCGGAGGAGAAGACGCTCCACATCAACATCCTGGAGCTCCGTGCAGTGTTCTGGGCCCTCAGGTCTTTTCTCCAATCCCTCAAGGACAAGGTGGTGAGAATCTTCACTGACAACACCACCACGATGTTCTACATCCGGAAGCAGGGAGGAACCAGATCCCCAGCCCTCTCCAAGGAAGCCCAAGATCTGTGGCATTGGGCCGTCGCCCAAGGGATGTTTCTGGTGCCTTTTCATCTGGCAGGGATAAAGAACACCATCGCCGACTCACTCAGCAGGGAGCTGTGCTCGTGCCACGAGTGGGACCGTCAGGATCAAGTGGATCGACTCTTCCGACGATGGGGAAAACCGCAAATCGACCTATTTGCGACGGTGACAAGCTCCAAGTGCCAGAGGTTCGCCAGCAGGTTTCCCCAGCCGAGGAGCATGGGTGATGCTTTCTCGTTCTCCTGGGACGGCCTGTTCCTATATGCGTTCCCTCCGTTGCCGTTGGTGCTCCGACTCGTCAACCAGCTCAAGAGGTCCCGGAGCAGGATGATCCTAGTCGCACCGGCATGGCCGAGGCAGATCTGGTTCCCGGACCTTCTGGACTAGTCAGCATCCCCACCAGTCAAGCTGCCGACGGACGCAGATGATCTCTCCAGAGAAGGAGGCGCCATACTTCATCACAACCGCTGAACTTGCAGGCCTGGCTCCTGCAGCACTAGTTTGGAGGGTACGATATCCCGGCTGACTGCAGAGAGGTCCTTGCAAAAGCCAGGGCATCCTCAACTCTTGTGCTACGTACATAAGTGGAAGAGGTTCTCTGTCTGGTGCCGTGCACAGAAGATTAACCCTCTCCCGATTACGGCCCCTCAAGTGCTGCCGTACCTACTGTCGCTGGACTGGCTCACGCCTCCATCAAGATGCATCTGGCTGCGATCTCCTGATACACGGGTGTCCTTGTGGTCCCATCGCCTGGTGAAGGAATTTATGAAGGGACTGTTCCGATCGTTCCCGCCGGTGAAGGCCCCTGCCCTGGCGTGGGTACTCAATGTGGTGCTGACCAGGCTCATGGGGGCGCCATTCGAGCCCCTGCATTCGGCACCGTTGAAATTCCTGTCGTGGAAGACTGCGTTTCTTGTGGCCATCACCTCCGCACGGCGAGTGGGAGAGATCCAGGCCCTATCCTGCAAGCCTCCATACTTGACTTTTTCACAACACGAGGGTGGTGCTGAGGACGCACCCCTCTTTTATGCCCAAGGTGCCGTCGGACTTCCACCTCAACGAGCCCTTGGTGTTACCTGTTTTCTTCCCGTCGCCTTTGTCACCGGCCGAGAGGACTTTGCACTCGCTGGATGTGGCTAGAGCGCTGAAGTTCTATGTGGACCGCACAAGAGTTTTCGGAAGACATCACAACTTTTTGTGAACTTTGGACCTGTGAACCAAGGGAAGGCTCTCTCGAAGGCTTCCATTTCCAGATGGCTCTCCGGCTGCATCACGCACCGTCATCGGTTGGCAAACCGACCGTTGCCTGGCCGTCCGAGAGCCCATTCGACCAGAGCTTTCGCTGCTACCACGGCATTCTTGTCTGGTGTGCCCCTGCTGAACATATGTAGGGCTGCTACGTGGAGGTCGACGCACACCTTCACGAGATTCTACTGCGCCGACCGGGATTCCAGGGAGGAGTCAAGGGTCGGCCAAGCAGTGCTGCGCAACTTGTTCGCCTAAGGTGAGCCTGGTGAGGAGGTAAGAACTGCTTAATGTTGAGTTTTGATGTAATGCTTAATGTTGAGCCCTTTTTTCCAACTCCCGTTGGTTGTGCATGTGTGTACTGCTATGTATGCTTATATTCACGAGCATGTGAATCCATGCCAGACCCCATGCTGGAGAAGGAACAAGTTACTTACCTGTAACTGTTGTTCTCCAGCATGGGTCTGGCATGGATTCACATGCGAACCCTCCCTCCTACCCCTCTACGGCTATTCACTTGGTCATTCTGCCACTTTGTGTGCTACCAAATCTGAAGATGGCTGCCAGAGGTGGGGCTTAGGGAGAGGGCAGTCATTGGCTGGGGGCAATATGACCCAGAGACCAGTGATTGGTTACTACTGAGAAAGACAGATCAGAAACGATACTGATACTGATTTTTTCTTTACCGAGGATTCCCGGCATGATGACGGGGAATATTCATGAGCATGTGAATCCATGCCAGACCCATACTGGAGAACAACAGTTACAGGTAAGTAACTTATTCCTTAAACACTCGAAGGCTCTCAAATGCCTCATGCGGAACTCTTGAAAAATCAAAGCACTCTTCTCCAGCTTCCAATTCCATCCTTATCCTCCAGTATAGCCTTCCCAACTGACCACCTTGCTCCCTCCCTTGCCCTCGCAACTTGGGGTCCTCTGTGATAGTGACCTTCCACTCCAATCAATCACTACCAGTGCCTCTAATGTTCGTATTAACCTTCTCAAAATAAGGAAAAACGTTCTGGTTTTTTTTTACTAACCACTCTATGAAAACTCAAATCTCTGCCCTCTTGCTTGGCAACCTTGACTACTGCTCAAGCCTACTCTGCCTTCCTTTCAGCTTGTTCCTCCCACTAGACAAACATTCTCAACTTTGCTGTCTGTACAACCTATCCAAATCCTCGGCTCCCTGCCTCCCCCCACATCTGCCTACTGACAACATGCTGGTTCATCTCTGTGGATAATCACTCGATTTTAAAGTTTCTTCTTTTAGTCTACAATGGTATCTGTTTACTCCCCATCTTGTCCCCACTGCTCCTCCTCTCAACCCAACCTCACTACCATGTCACCCCATGCTGCCTCCTCACTTCCGCTCTTCCACACCCTACTCTCCCGCTCCACTAGAATCTGCTGCCTATAACAATCTAAGCCATCCGAACTGTGGATCTCGTCAAAGCCCTGCTAAATTACTTGCTAAAGGGAGAGCTCCCATCCTGACACACCACTTCCTCTAATAATGTTTTTTTGTATATATTGTACATTTTAGTTGAAAGCACTTGACTCCTTTGGTTAATGTTACCTGCTTTCTGATTGTTTTTGTCCCTGATCTGTCACATTCTTTTTAACACTCGGAAATTGGCTCTCCCCTTGTTCTCATCTTTGTGCTATTGTATTTATTTTATTTATGTATTGTTCACTTGTTAGGCGCTTCCGCAGGAAGAAAATACTGTTTCAAAGCATCAGCAGGGAGAGGACAGGATGATAGACAAAGTAATTACAACAACGTTAAATAATTAAATACAACAAAGTAAGAACAGACAATGGGGAGGGAAAGACAAACCTACTATGCCTTGTGAGTGTTCAGAACGTGCAAGCGCAGGGGACGAAGGGTATGGGATAGGTGCTGTGTTGCTCATGTAGAGCAGCAGGAGAAGTGATATGAAGAAAGGTAAGTACAACCTCTAGTGGTGGAGGGTGAGCCGAGTCCAGTGCAGAGGATAGACAGCAGCTGGATTATAAGATGTGAGTGGTCAGCGTAGGATGCGTAAGGGCCCTGCACAACAGTCAAGCTAATGTGCGATTGGCAGGATAGAGAGAGGGAGTGAAGTAAGAGGTATAGAGGAAGGTCTTGGGGCTTTTCCAGAACTTAAGGAGGTCCTGCTCAAGACAGAGGGACGGGGAGGCTGTTCCAAAGAAGGGGGCCTGCTGAGGAAAGCAACCGACCACCTGCTCTCTGTTTAGCAAACCACTTCACATGCAAGGATTTGGTGCCAGTGGAACGCAGAGGAGTATTTGCTCAGAAAGAGTTGTATATAGTGAGGTCTCCTGCCCCAGACAGCCTTGTGGATGATGCAGAGGGATTTGAATTTAATCAGTGCTGCGATCGGGAGTCATTGAAGACTTTGTAGGGCAGGAAAGATGCGGTCCCAGGGCTTGAGGCCAAGGATAAGCCTTGCTGCCATATTCTGGGTATGCTGGAGGGGTCGCAGAGTGGACAAAGGTCCTCCTTCAGGGGATTGCCTCCGCCATCAAAATGATTTACAATAACGCATTTACAGATTGAAATTGACATCAAAGAAAAACAAATACATGTATTTTATTCACCCTATTGTGTGGTGGGTGTAGTGAACAATACTTTCAGCATGTCTGCGAGTTATTTGCATTTTAATAAAATAAATGAGTCTTGGGGAAATTTTCACTTTTTGTAACGTTCCCTCCATAAACTTAAAATGGGGCGCCTCAATAATATCTGTAATAGACTTGGACTTCTGACAAACATTTGGCTGAGTGAGGCCTTTTTTAGCCAGCACAAGGAGAGTTGCATCTTTAAAAAATATTTACCTTTTTATTTATTTATTTGTAGCACAGGCATCTATTAAGTGTTGTATAGCTGGGCCCCGTTTCCCTTTTCTTTTAAGTAAGTTTTATTATCTTTTTTGGTGTAAACAGACTAACGGCTGGGATCTTATTTTCTTTGAAGGTGCACTAGTGTACACTTGTGTTTTTACAGCAGTAATGCCTTTTGGTACCATATAGTCAGAATTAATGCTCCTTGTAGTTCAAGTGCCTTTCTTTGTTTTATCGTGCTTTTTGACTCTCCCCATGTCCTTTGAGGTCAGAAATGGATAAGTATGTTTTTGCACTCGATTGTAGTTCCAGGCATTGACTCTGTGCTTGTTAGGCAAAGTTTGTATGCAGTACCCTCTGGGAACACTACAAACGACTCTGACTACAGGTATAGGAAACCCAACCTTTGGTATATGCTTGTACTACACAGTTTTGGTATCGTGTTGAGCAGCCAGGCTTATCTCAAGAGGGGTCAATGTGAGCTGTGGTGGAGTTACACAGTGATTTACAGTTACAAGTATTCTCTTAGACTTAGTAACTCTTAGACTCAAGGTTTCTTGAATAAACAATTATTAATTTATCTGTCAATTAGAATAAGCGTTCTTCAGAAGGGAGCAGTATAATAGTAGCACTCAAATACACTTCATGAAATACACACTCTTAATATCTCTAAGTCAATAGATACCCTTTTGGGATGGCCCACAGACACTGTCTACACCCTCAGGGGACTTTGATTGCTAGGGTGCTGGGGACATTAATAGATCACTGTTGCATTTAGGATCATATAGTAATAAGTCAAAGGAAAAGATTATTTAGAACAAACGAGAGACCATAAATATTCTTAAGCAGGCAAATACTTTCAGATCCCCCCCAATAAGAGTCTTTCAGTGGAAGAGGCTAAGCCAAAGTCAATAGGCAAAAGTCTATGTAAACTGAAGCACTTCTTTGTAGCTAAGTAGGAAGTCTTTGCACAATGTTTTAGAAGTCTTTGAAGAAAAGAATCAAATGTAGGGCCACAAGCTGATTAGACTTGTGAGTGTGGTAGAAGATGCAAGCAACTCTACAGCAAGATGTAAGTTCTCTCAGACTTTGTACAGTACCTTTTAAAATGAAGAAAAGATGCGGTGGATGACTCCTGTTCCTGTGCAACTCTGCAGATCTCCCTGTTCCTGGGCCTCAGTCGTGGGGACAAGAGGGAGGACGCCGGGTGACTCCTGCAATGCACTGGGATGGTCAAAACTCTTTCAGTGGCTGCTCAGTGTTTTAGCTCCTTGCGTCTACCGCAAATGGCAACACTGCGGTTCCTGGTTGTTAAGCTGGACTTTCCTTGCTTTTGGGGTCACGCACTCTGTTAAGGGGGCTCAGGCTTGGTCAGTCCTGCTTCCTGGGAGTCTGGAGGATCTTCCTGGGGCTATAGGCCATCTTAAAAGCAACACATACAATCTGGTGTTCCTCTCCCTCGCTATACGGTTTGCAGCAGCAAATATGTGGAAATTCAACCAGCTCTGGGATGGATCTACAGGTGGCTTACTTTGGAGTTGATTGCTCCCACCAACTCAAGGGAGAAGTCATCCTTGCACGGGCTTCTCTGTTGATGCAAACTTGTCATTTCGGCACTGCAGCAGGACTTCACCGGCCAAACCAATTGTCCAGGAGTTGCAGCAGGCAACCTCTACAAGTTCTTATACAGTTCCTTCGTCCAGTGGTCGACTCTGCCTGCCAAGCCAAAAGACTTGCCTTTTATTCAGTTCTCTCCCATTAATTCCAATTTAGCTATCAATCACCCAGTAGGGTGGCAGTCCTTGCTGGACAGTCAGCCAGCCAATCTTCACAGAGTGCATTTTGGTCTCCTAGGCGACTAAGCTCAGGGCATTTCGGGCATTCCCTCCCTTCCTGCCTACCCCAGACACCCTGGAGCCAGAGGCGGGCTTCACTTGTGAATCCCGCCAAAGGCAAAATGAACAATGGGACCAAACCTGGTTTGGCGCACAGAGTAAATCTCAAGAAGGACCTTTCCAAAAACAAATAGCGAAAAAAGACTGGGCCATTTGGACAAAAATGGCACCCTTGGGTGCTATACTGCAGCTGCGAACGCAGCCCGCAGTAAATGCACACCACGGTAGTTAAAACAAAACCACTGCCACCAGCCATTCAGTGACGAAAGGGTAACACAACATTTTTTACATGAGAAGCTAGACAAAGGGGATGCTAGCTACCCCCTCCAGCACCCTATTGTAAGATATTGTGTGCTGGGTCTAGAAAGTTACAAATGTAAGTAAAGTCAATTTCACTTTGCTGCTCTTGGAAACAGTAGTTTCACCAAGAGAAGGTATTCAAACCTTTGGGAAATCTGAAAGACTTCCCTGTGCCACTGCACTGAAGGTGCTGTGTGACTCAATGTAAAAGATGATGCCTATGGAGATTGTCAGACTCCACAACTAAAACAAACAGTGTACAAAATGACATTAAAATACACGAGAGAGTGGGGGAAAAGGGTCTCACTCTCTCCAGGTTAAAAAAAAAAGAGTCCTCAAAATCCAGCAAAGTTGCCGGGGCCCTCTAAGGTGGAGGGAATTGGCACATTTCTGAGAATTCCCCCTAACAGTGCTGTACAGGTCTGAACTGCATGCTGAAGTTCTCTGGTCCCAATCCAGATTCCAACCAGGAGATGCCTGTTCCTGAGCAACTGTTGGGCTGCTGGCAGTCTATGGGTGCCAAACTATGCTATTTGGGGAGCTGGGCTTGCTCCCAGCCCAAATGTATAATGCAAGGGGAAGGTCTGGAGCTGTTATGTAGGCTGCCCCCACTGGAACCAACATTCTGAAGAATGAAGATCCTGGCAAAAATGCCAAGTGACCTCAGCTGTGACACGTGTATTGCCAAAGGCAGCCACCATGAGCATGTGGATCTTCTACAGTGACAAGGGGACGACCTTATTCTCCCGCATTGGATCGTTCGTAGATTCACATACTTGTTTCTATATTCCCCGTCATCAGACTGGGAATTCTCTGCAACATTAAGGGAGATTCATCTAAAATTATGAAAAAACTGCAGCCATTTTAGTGTTCTGTCTTGGGTCATTTATCCCTCAGCTAATGGGCAGTGCCTCTGATAGCGCCACCCCTCGTCCATTTTTGGATTCTTTACTGCACGTTTAGTGCTGGGACTCCTCTCACTTTACTATGTTTTTTTTCAATAAAATGTCAACCTACAACTTTATATCTTCTGAAAGCCACAGGAAAGTACATTACTATTGTGGGGGTTTGGGAGTTTCTACTCTTAGTAATCCCCTGGAGTGGGGCACACTGTTACTGTTTCTTTAGGGCAGAGTCCATTGAAGTGTTCCTTCCTCTCCATGACTGATCTTAGAGAGCCTTTCCACACTTGCTGTTACAGTTTTTTTTAACAGACATCTGTGTAGAATATACACATAACAAAAGCCTTTACTGACTTTGCCCAGCCCACACTTTGATGCTGGCTCTTTGATGCGTCCTTGTTCAAAGATTTTACTACTGTAAAGGTGTTGGTACACCGAATCTGCATGGTGTGTCTGAAACCCCTGCTTAAAGTGACATTTGTCTAATTTCCTTTTCATTTTATTTCAAAGGTATTATGAAGTGGCTTAATAATCAGACTTATTTTCTCATAAGTAAGCATAGTTAAGTGGAAGCCGCGGGTGCCACGGGCTTAGTCTACAGAAAGCCTAGCCTACGAGAGTCTCATAAAGAAGGAAGGCTTGTCAACATATGACAAGAGAGCCTAGTCTACGACTGAGCCTCATCTACGGTCGGCTCGTCTACGAGAGAGCCCTAGTGCCTCATCAATGAGGGAGCCTCCAACGCCTTGCTCGCCTATGAGGGAGCCTCGTCTACAAGAGCCTCATCTACAACATGCTCGTCTACGAGCGAGCCTCTTCTACAGGGGAGCCTCAACTACGAGAGGGGCTTGTCTGCGAGAGAGGCTTACCTACAAGAGGGAGCCTAGTCTACAAGAGGGCCACATCAGTCATGGAGCCTCGTCTAGGATAATGGCCCCTCAAATGAGTAAGGCTCTTAGACAGCAGCAGTGTCCATGAGTGTGCCTCGTCCAGGAGAGCGCCTTGTTTACGAGAGCATCTTATCTACAAGAGAGCCTAGTTACGAAAGGGCTTGTGCACATAAAGGGCTATCTATGAGGGAGCCTTGTCAAGAAGGCTAGGTAACAAGGCTGCTAATCTACCTGAAAGCCTCATCAACCAATGAGCATAGTAAAAAAAAGAGCCACATCTAGAACTGTAATTCATGTAAGGAAAGGGCTATTCAACGACAGGCATGTCAACTAAGAGCTTTGTCTACAACGGTTTTGTTCCATTTCAGACTCTAAGCTGTAACAGGACAGTCAATGAAAATGCTATTCTAGGAGTCGACTTCGTCTGCGAGGGAGGCTTTTCGACAAGGGACCCTAGTCCACAAGTAATCTCATTCTACAAATAGAGAATCGAGGAATGGGCTACAACTCCATTGAGCGAACTACCACAACAATAAATGAATATCCTCCACTCTTCAACCTACCTTATTTTGATGTTGTGGGTTGGCTAGCACTGGTCACAGAAAAAATGCAACAAATGTTACTGTTACCCATTTCCACCCTTCCTTTTTTGCACCAGTGTGAGGATACACATCTTCGTTCTGACATCCAATGGAGACGAATGACATCAGTCAACTAGTGTTGCACCTCCCAATTGGTATTAAGGCTGCCAACAATTCACCCTGCCGACAAACCAGCAAACGTGTCTTCGGGCGCTTCAACTAGTGGTGCTAGTGCACCTGTCAAAAGGACCTGTGGCACGAGTCCCTTGTTCTCCGGAAACCCCAGCTAAAGTTTAGTAGGTGGATACCTATCCTCATGCCTACGCTACCTCAACATATTCCTCCGCTCACTATCATTTCAAAGGATTTTGGAAAAGAAAGCGATTTCTGCCCACCTTGACCAGTAACATTTATTCCATCATCCCTGGACAAGTAGGGCACTTATTCCAGGTTCCCTCTCACCACCATTTTTGCAAGTTCCTGCGTTGGTGGTGACAGGCCACCGCTTTCAATTCAAGATCCCTATGGCATGTCCTTGGTTACACCCTCCCAGCAAATGCTATTTTCCTGGAAATGCTATTGGACAAGGTCCCTTACACCGCTACCCAGTTAAAAACACTATCGCAGCAATAAGATTGCCTTAGTCCGGTCACAAAAATCCCTCCCGGGGATGATGTCCGCTTTACATGAAACCTGTCCATTTGGACGAAAATCTGTTCCTCACATGTCATTTTCACATTGATCTTCAGAGAGCTCCAGCCTCAAACAGGGAACTCCCTTTGATGCACACAAACCACCAGGTCAAAGTTGCATCTGATGTTTCCAGGTAGGACTGGGGAGTCCACACCAGCGATCTTCACACCATGGGTCCTAGGTCAGAAAAAGAAAACTGCTTGCTCATCCACGTTCTGGAGTTGTGGACGGTGTTCTGGCCTCTGAAGCCATTCTCTTCACCCTCTCTCCGACGGTCTGCAATCCAGGAGTGGTGTGCCGCCAACAATCTCTGCCTTAATGCCAGTAAGACGGAGATCCTGCTCATCGCACTCCTGCACCCTCCTTTCAAGTCACTCTCTGACAGGCCTCCCTTGGCCCTCTCCCTGCTCCCACCTGTGAAGCTAAGAACCTCAGGTTTTTTTCAACTCCACATTTTCATTTTCTCCACACATCTCTGATGTCTCTAAGAAGTCAAACTACCAACTGCACCTCCTCAGAGGTATTCTTCCTTTCCTCTCCTTCCCTCAGAAGCTCACTGTCTCTAGAGTTCTGGTTCCCTCCAGACTTGACTACTGCAACAGCCTCTTTCTAAATCTGCCTGCCACTACTCTCCACCCTCTGCAACTCAACCAGAACAGGACCGCAAGACTTGTCCTTGGCCTCAAGCCCAGGGATTGTATCTCTCCAGCCCTGAAATCTCCCCATTGGCTCCAAGGATTAAGTTCAAGACCCTCTGCGTTGTCCACAAGGCCTTTTGGGGCCTGCGTCGGCAATACCTTCAACTCTTCCTTTGTAAATACCTTCCTACTCGAGCTCTTCGCTCCTCCACCTCCAACTCCCTCCGGGTCAGTCGCTTCTCCAACCAACGAGTTAGTGGTAGATCTTTCGTCGGTTGGGGCCTCCCTCTGGAACAGAGGAACACAAGCTCAATTACCCCTCTTTTCGTCCGCCTTGCAAGGGAACAGGGACAGAGGGATTTTTTGATGGATATATTTCTTATCTATCTAGGAGTCGCATAGAAGTATTTCATTATTCAGAGAGCAGTCAAAGTAAAAACACAAATTTTAATAGTTTAAGTTATACACTTTTGTAAGTAGTCGGTGCTTTCCACAAGGCACCTCCAGACTTAGAAAGAAATACATGAAATTAAAAAGTCCAGCAAAAACACACACATATTCTGCTCGTGGTGTCTAGGGTTAGTAAAGTGACAATTCTGATGAGACACTTTGTCAATTTAATTGTTAAATTTCTTGTTCATTTTGGGGAAACCAAGACATTAAATGTACAGCATAAAAATTTTAACGCTGCAAAAAACACAATTATTTTCGTGTCAGGATGTCTACATATGTTTCGGCACACAGTTTGCATCAACACCATCCCTGGTGTTCTGCTGTTTTAATTGTGGCCCTCTTCAGGACAGGATGTTGTTTTTCAAAATGACAAAAGTTCAGAAAACCCCAGGTATTCACGCTATTTTCCAGTGCTATTTTCCAGTGCTTTATATGCTTTTGTAGTCGGACTCAAGATTTTTAGTTTTATTTGTAGCGACAGGTGGATTCACTGCCATGCCCTGTATGTCGTCATACAGTGGATTGCTTTTATCTTGTTTGGGCTTAGTAGTTGGTCCTTTCGTCTAAATAGTTCAGGACTTTCAAACCTGATGGTTTTATCGAAGTCATGTAATCCAGTTTGGCACTGGTTGTTTTTTGCAATTACATGTTTCCCCTGTATGTCATTTCCTAGGGATACCTTCTTTTTCTATTCAAAAGACCTTGTTTCTATTCAAACAAGTTGGTTTTCCCGCGACGAAACTGAGAGGAGCTGCACTGCGATGAGAAAAGATCGTCCTACTGAATCATTCAGAAGGTCTTTTGAATAGAAAAAGAAGGTACCCCTAGGAAATTACATACAGGGGAAACGTTTCATCATATGATTTGCTTTCATTTGTATTAATATGGTAGACTATCTTATGCAGCCAAATATGGCCAAGAAGTCTTCCGCTGGGTATATAATGTGCTACTTTTTAATTAGATGTGAAACTAGAAAATTAGTAGCGGTAACCTCCTTAGTCCAATTAAAGGGATGATAGCGAGACTCAGAGGTGAAAGGTGCCCAATTAATTAATAATTTGGTCCTATAGAGAAGATCCTTCGCCTATCCATTATATTTTGGACCCACACTATTGAACCACTCTCTTGCGAATTATGAGAATACGGTAGGCTTGAGAATATAATGTGTTTACATTTTTGTTTTCTTTACTATGACCCTAACTGACCAATGACATTGGTGATTAGGTTAGGCCTTGGGCACCAGTTGGAAAATCATGGATCTAGTGACTAACAAGATCATTATATGACTAACATATGATCAATATATGGTACTACTTAATATTAGGGTATTGAAAGGATGCATGAGATCTTCTACCATATTAATACAAATGAAAGCAAATCATATGATGAAACTATGGGATTAGTTAATATTAAATTGTTTTTTGAATAAGGTTTTTTTCGCAATGTGGATACAAATGATAAAATATTTTTTTGGTGATGATGAAACAGTGAATCTAAGGGATTAGTTAACACTGAGGTGTTTGAAAGTTGTACAAAACCCTCCAAAATGTTGAAACCAATGAACGTTATCTCTTGCGACTGAGTTGTCTTGAAAATTGAATTATGATATAATTGTATATATTTCCTTTGCATTTATAGAAAATTGTTGATCGTTGAATGAATTATTGCAGCCCCTGATGAAGAGAATTGATCTCAAAACATGTTGGGCATATCCATAATGAAATATAAATTGCCTTTAAGAACAAATTTATTATGAAGTTGTACCTAAATTATTTGGTTTAAAGCCTTTCCTAAAAAAAACAGATATTTGAATTGTATGCAACCTGTTTACCTTATTTACATTAAATCTCTCATATGAGATGTAAATCCAGTGAGATTTTTTTAGCCATATACAGTGTGCATGGGGCGCGAGTTCCCAAAGTGGGAACTTAGTCTTAGTTTGTATGTACAGCCCATATGCCAGGGCTGCTAACTTTCTCCCCTGCACCTTGAATTATCTTTAATACAACTCTTTGTTCCAAAGAGGGTTACAAATTCTGCCTATACTAACTAATGTGATACAGAAAGCTCAGTGTGCTTGGTGTTTTCACTACTCATTTTGTTCTTTCATCAGCATGGGCCAGCCCAGCTCCCAAAAGTGTTCAACCTCCTGTCTGGCAACCAGGGAGTGGTCTTCCTTCACGACCCAGCCTCACTCCACCTTTTGGCCTGACTAATACTTCCTTACAGTTCAGCCAGGCATGCATGCACTAGCATGGCAAAGACATCTTGGTGAAAGCTCGAGCCCCTGAATCCGTTTCTTGCTATGACTGCAAATGGAAATGTTTCAAAGTTTGGTTTGCTACATATGGAGCAGACACCAACCACAACAAATTCTACCTTATCCGCTCTCTGTGGCATGGAAGGTTCTGACCCACGTCTCTCATAAGTTCTCTTGGCTGATATTTTTTTTTCTTCCCTTCCCCTTTTACTTATGGGCCTACTTTGGATTTCTGCCAGTGCTAGTTAGGAACATCTATGCATGGGACATCCTTTCAATCTCTACATAACACTGACATCAAGTTCCTGCAATGGAGAACTGCTTTCTTGGTCGGCATCACATCCGCGATTAGGGTGTTTGATATCCAGGCGCTATCTGTCTAGACGCCTTATCTTGTTTTTCACAAGTCTAATGTCCTGTTGATGTCGATCTTTTACGGGTGGGCCTTTAAATTGACTGCAGTTGTTTCTTCATTTGATATGAAACTGCTTTAATGTTACCGATGATTCCTGCTCTGACGACTAGGAATATTCAAACACGTATGTGAATCTTTGCCTCTGCTTTCTCTCTCCCCATCCCCTGCTAATTCTTGCTGAAACTGCACTGTATCTGCAACTGGGCCACTCTTACCGACCCCGACCCCGATCCTGGGCCCTGCCACTCTCGACTTGCACTGCCTACCTGGCAACCCTCGCTGGCAATCCCTGCACTGCGGGACTGTCCCTGTATCCCGACAGCCCCCACTTCCCAGCACTTGTCTGCACTTACCTTGCACTTGCCACCAGCTGGCCCTATTTATTTATTAATTATTTATTTTTATTCTACTTACCTTGTACTGCACTTCCCCCCCTTCCCCTTGCACCTTCTCCCTTCCCCCCTACCCCTGCACTTGCGCGATCTGAATGACACCTGGCCTAGTAGGATCGTTGTCTGTCTTCCCTTTGTTACCCCCTCCCTGCCTCGTTGCGCCTTGAAACACTTGTGTATAGGCGCGCTACAAATGCCATATCATATCATATCATATATCATATGAAAGATACCAATGCTGGAGAACAGGAGTTTCAGATACGTAATTTATTCCATCTGGTGCCTAACCAATCTTGTGTCCTGCACAGCCATCTTGCCATCTGTGGACCTGGGAAGCGTTGTTGGTGTGTCTGTGGGGAGGATCATCCATTGAAGGGACACAGCTGCCTGCTATGACATGGCCTCACCTGGCAGCCTGACACTCTGGAAATAAGTAGGTTGTGGAAACCCATACTGCCTTCAGGATTGGAGCCTGCCTGACTCTTATAGGGATCTCTTGGCCACCTCTCCTCCATTCTGGGTGTCTCCCATCATTGGAGTAGCGCAGGGTTCATCATCATCCTTCCTGTCCAGCTAGTGAATTCCTTGAAATGTGCCTTCTTGGAGAGCTAGGAACAGCTGCAAGCCAGAGCCGAACCTCAAAATGACATCTGCACCTGCAACCTCTTGACGACCTGCAACTGGACCAAATGTGTGATTAGTTTGCCCCAGCCACCCCTACTTGAGGGTGTTATTTTCCTAGGAATCTTAATTTGGGGGCAAGACTGCAAATCACTTTCTGTGCTGTTGTTTCCCCATCGCCCTATAGGGATTCAACAGGCATGAAGTGTAATCCTAAAGCTACGCTTACTTGACCATGGACAGTGGGGCTATGGCCAAAGATTCCTCCTGATGGACCACTGAGTGAGTAGGAATTGGAAGCTGTAAAAAAAATATATATAGATCTTTCAGGTAAAACTGACTTTTGAACTATTCAAATTGCAAACTGCTTCACTTTGAACTGCAACACTTTCAAGCTTCGAGCTTCCCTTCAGGCCATTGCATTCTTAGGTTTCAACTTGTTTAGTCACAGGGTTGCATGGTCAGTGTTCTCTATTGAGGCAATAGTGATGTATACTTGTAGCATTAGTGATTGGAGATGGAGGTGGGAATATAAATAGTTCATATTTTGGGTAAGCCTTATATAATGTGAAGCCTATGATTGAATTGTTTTACCCTTTTTCCCCTCCCCACTTTGCCTTGAAACGGATTCATTTGCTTTACTATACTTTGAACTATGTGAACTGTAACATTGTGCGTGTCGTTTAGAAAGTTAATAAATATGGCAGTCACCACGTAATCAGCAGTTTAGATTTAATGCTATGTATATACAAATATCCATCCTTATTTTACAAAGGTGATGAAAGCAAGCCACAAACATTTACTATATTATGCAACAAAAATACAATTTAACCAAAAAGAAAATAATATAATATAATAATGGACGATGCGAATGTGTTTTTGATCCCCACTGGAAACCTAATGGGACATAGCTATTTTGACTTTTTAGTAACATTCGTCCTCTAGATTGTGTAGATTCCAGGTCGACCTGTCACTATTTTCTAGCATTTATCAGGACCGTTGTGCGAGTCCAAAATGTCCTACCTAGATTGAAGATAATGAAATATGTCAATAAAACCTTACTATGCCAGTAGGTTGCCAGAAAGTTACTTACAATGAGGTAGCCCAGCTCATCTTCTTGGGTCATTAGTTGTGGTTGTAATTAGAAAATGTTGAGTAGAAGCCATCATGATTTATGGATACAATTAAATAAGAATAATACATTCCGGAAAATGAAATTAGCAAAAAAATATATTTAAGCAGAATTTGTTTCTATTTGCTAGAATTAGACAGACCTGCCTTACACACCATCCTCCATCTAATCCATTACTAATAGGATTTTCTTAATTTTCTCATTGGCGGCATTATTATTTAATTTTTATAATGGGAAACACCCCCGTAGGCCTCAGTGCGCCCACATAACAAAGGACAACTGAAGCAGAATAATAAGGAATGCTGAAGTCCAAGATGTTGGTGAAAATAGAAAAATATGCCTAGTCCTTGGATTTAAAAAGGTTTTTATACGTTTTTTAAAAGTGGTAAAATTAGGAAGGTTTTTTTAGGTCCAAGTGTATGGAGCTCCAAAGATTCGGTCCACAAGTTTCAAAACAGGCGCCATATTGGGTAAATGGGTGTACTGCCATGAGTCCACTTATGTCGGTGAAAGTACTTTGTGATTGACACTGTGCACTAGCAACCAGTGCAAGGATTGTCATGCCTGTGTTACATGTTCACTCCTAGCTAGTCCACAAACGGTTGTATACGAATTGTTCGAAGGACAATTATCCGAATGACAATTGACCTTCTGCACAATTGACCGAATTTAAACGGTCAATTAGGATATATATGCAGGGAGAAACCCCCCCCACAACCCACCACCGAATACAACCCCCCCACCCGCCACTCAATGCCCTTCAATTATTATTACCCCAAACCAACCCATTTTATATATATAAAAATGACCATACGGTCAATTGTGCAGAAGGTCAATTAGGACCACTGTAATTCGAACAATTGTGGCATTCGGTCAATTGTATTCGAACAATTCGATGAATACCCCACAAATGGCTCCATTCATTGAGTTTTGAGTTTACCAATGCTGTTGCTACCAAGGCTATATTTTTGGGAGACGGGTATGGTTTAATTTATCTGATTAACTTTGTCGTATAGGTGCATGTAGCTTTAGTTTGTAACACTTGCTTTGTCATGGTGAGCCCTGAATCTAAACAAATTCCCACACTCTTTACCCATTTACTAACTTTTATAGAAAATTCGGATATGTTAAATTGAGCAAGCTGGTCTTCCAATTTGTTTAGTCTCTGATTTGTTCTTACAATCAATAGCTCAGTCTTATTTTTATTTAGGGTCAATGAATCCAGTCACCCATTCCTGGATTAGATCATATATTCCATTTATTCTGGCTGTATCCTCATAATCCTGAGTAAATTCCAAGACCACCTGGGTATAGTCGGCATAGTTCGTATAACCAATGCCGATACAATCTGGGAGGTCAAAAATGGGTCTTGTATACAGCATAAACTAATGTGGGGATAGGCATGTGCACTGCGGCACACCACATGTCAGTAACTCTGAGGGTGCCTTAAAGCCTTCTACAGCTACTCTGACTGTTCGGAGTCCCCAAAAAGATGCCATTCAAAATACAGTGGAGTCTGAACAGTTCACCAGGTCCTTGAACCTCTCGAGCAGCAATTTATTTATCAATAAGATCAAATGCTGCAGAGAGGTCGAGAAGAATCAGCAATGCAATTTTGCCATCAACAATTTTTGCAAGACTAGCTTTTAGATTAAGTATAGTGGTTTCCGTCCGATGAGAGCCTTGAAAACCGGACTGTCGGGCACTGAGCACATTACGTTTTTCAATGTGTGTTTGCAGATGTAGATAGGCTGCCCTATCTAAGATCTTTAATAAGAATGTAACTTTTGTGATAAGGGTGGTCACTATTGGTCTTTTCAGGATCAGCAGTGTCTTTTTTAAGAATGGGAGAAATCCACACTTGTTTTAGATATGATGGTACAATAAATGAGGAATTCACTATCTCTGTTACAAGTGTTGCAAGGAACCTAATGGATTGTTTTATTACTCTAGCTGGTCATATTTCTCCAATACGTTGGTGGTTTAAAACTTTCCATGATTTCCATCAGTGCAGCATCTGAGACTGTATTAAGCTCGAATTCAGGATGGAGAGGTGAGTGGTTAATCTGTGACTTATCATATGCTCTTTTGTGAGTAGACTGTAGAAGAATCTGTCTACCTTGCTCAATAGTTGCAAGGTGCGACTTCATTTTATTATTGAACCCACCCTGAATCCTAACACATGATAAGGCACTTTTATATTATGTAGGGCCTACAATTTTCTTGCCCTCCAATTCTTTCAGAATGTTAAACAGTTTTTTTTGGTCTGACCTAGCATTATTTATTCTATTTTCAAATGTGTCTCTTTTGGCTTTGAGAATGTCACTGTTATAACTGGCTGCTGCCTTTCGAAGTGCTTCTAGGTTGGTCTGACAAGGTTGTTTCCTCCAAATCCTCTCAATCTTTCCAACTTTCTATGATTTCTGGTGAAAAACAGGTTTTACCTACTGTTTCACTTTTTATTTCCTTCATCTTCAGAGGTGCAAGCATATCAACCACTGTAATAGTTATATTCTGAAACTGTTCAAGCAAAACATCCATCACCTCTGAGGATAACTGATTGACCAGCATCTGACTAGCTAGATATAGAAAGTGTCTGTAGTAACTTTCCAGAGATTTCTAACCCTTGAGCTTAACTTGGCTAAACCCCCCAACCCCACTGCCACTTACCTTCTCTGTCATTTGGCCCATGAAGCGTCTGTCAGTGGAGGCCTTTGCCGCTACTTTCTCCGCTGCTCCTACTCCTGCAGCTGACTCGCACCCTGTCACCGCCCTTTCTAATCTGCATCTTTCTATTTCCAACACCCTGGACCTCCTTGCCGTTGTTATGAGAATCTGGCTGAAGGCTAAGTGCAACTCTTGGTATGAATCCCACCTCGCCGTCCTGAAACGCAAGTGCAGGGTGGCTGAGAGGAAGTGGAGGGCGGGCTCATCCTCTCACAAACTTGCCTGCCGCCTGCTCCAAAGGCAATAAAGACTCTTGTCCTGTCCAAGTAGAGAGCACACATTTAAGCCACACTCTTTAAAATCTGCAAGGAACTGACCAATCCTGTTGCAGTCTCTACCTCTCTTCGCTCCCAGACCCTCTCTACAGCTCTGGTGTCTCACTTCTCCTCTAAAACTCAGGACATCCTGTCCTCGATCTCCTCTTCCGGCGCCCCCCTTTGGCCATCTCTCCCTCTCCTCCTCCTTTCTCCTCTTTCTCTCTGACAACACCTGACAAGGTTTCTAGACAAGGTTTCTAGACCAGTCCCCTCTATGAAAGTGTTGTCCGAACAGGTGCTCCCGTGTTCCTCCTGAACCATCAAGGACCATATTGACACCTTGGCCGATTTCTGTAATCACTCTTTCACCACTGCAACTTTTCCCCTCTCCCCTTAAGCACTCCCTTGTGCACCCCCTCCTCAAGAAGCTGTCGGACGATCTTCCCGGCAAACTATCGCCCAATCTCCATCACTTCTTTCCCGGGCAAACTCTTGGAAAAGCTGGCCATTTCCCAGCTTACTCTCCCCACTGAATCGGTTGGTTGTCTCCATGACCATCAGTCTGGCTTCAGAGCTGCCAGAGGCATGGAAACTGCTCTCCTGAACACCCGTGAAAAACTGCTTGCTAACCTTGATTCCAGCATTCCCTCTGTCCTCATCCTCCTTGATCTTTCCTTTGCTTTCGACAATCAGCCACGCCACCCTGATCAATTGTCTCTGTGAGAACTTGGGCAACATGGATCCAGCCCTGGCATGGCTGACATCCTTCCTTTTTGGATGCCCCTCATAGGTCCTACTTTGCCCTTTCTCTTCACCACCTCTCTCTACCTGTAGCATTCCCCAGGGCTCTATTCTCTCAGCCTGGTTTTTCACCTCTACTTGGCCCCGTTGGCCCACCTGATCTCTACCTTCTCCTCTAACTTTGTTATGCAGATGATACTCCACTTTCCTTCAGGCTCCCCTCAGCCACCTCCTCGTCTCTCGTTCATTCCTGACTGTCTATCCATGATTCAGGATTGGTGCGCCTCCACCGATCTCTGCCTTAATCCCAGTAAGACGCAGATCCTTCTCACTGGGACCCCTGCCCCTACGTTCTCTCTCTCACTCTGGCCCCCACCTTGGGCCCTCTTCCTTCGCCTTCCTGTGAGGCAAAAAACCTTGGTGTCCTCTTCGACTCTACTCTTTCTCTCCTCACATCTCGGACGTCGCCAAGAAGTTCCACTACCAGTTGCATTTCCTCAAAGGGACTCTTCCCTTTTTTACTTTGCCCCAGAAGCTCACTGTCTCCAGAGGCCTGGTTCTCTCTAGGCTTGACTACTGCAACAGCCTCTTTCTTAATCTGCCTTCCTCTACTCTTCAACCTCTGCAACTAATACAGAACAGAACTGCAAGGGTTATCCTTGGCCTCAAGTCCAGGGACTGTATCTCTACAGCCATTAACTATCTCCACTGGCTCTCGGTGGCTGCAAGGATCAAGTTAAAGACCCTTTGCATTGTCCATAAGGCTTCTGGGGCCGGGGCTGGGTCCTGCACTAGATCCAACACGCTCTTCCAAAATGCCTTCCTTCTCAAGCCCTTCGCTCAGCTACCTCCAACTCTAAGGGTTAGATGCTTCTCCAGGCAGAGAGTGGGGGGTGGTAGATCTCTCTCCTCTGCATGTGCCTCCCTCTGGAATGGCCTCCCTGACCCTCATACTTGAGCCGGACCACCTGAAGTTCTTGAAGCAGCTCAAAACATTCCTCTGCTACTCTTTCTCCCTGCCCTGCTGACCTACCTGTCTGCTGTACCGACTGATTGCTTGGCTACCCTCAGTCTCACTGGGTACCAGGCTCTTTCTTGGTCACACTTGCACTGCCTCCGGACCTTCCACACACTTGGGGGCTGTAACTGTAACCCTACAGTCCCCCTGTTCGCCTTGCACTACCCTGAGCTGAGCTGTGCTGCCCTGGCTGCACTTACTCAGAGCATTGCTGCCCTGTTTTCCCCTGCCCCTTGCACTCCCTCTCCCCCTTCCACTTCCCCTCCCTCTTCCACTTCTCGTTCTTGCACTTGCACGATCTGAATGACACAAGGCCTAGTAAGATCGTTTGTCTTGTCCTCCCTCTGTCTTCCCTCCCTTGTCACCCCTAGAAACACTTGTATACAGGCGAGTTATAAATGACTTGTATCATAACCTTGGATGAGTATTGGCTTTTTTTGCATCGAGCTGGTAGTTGTATGAAAAAAGAGATGGCGTAATGATCTGTCCAAGAGCTAGCTTCAATAACGGAAGAAGAGGTTAAAAGGTTTTGTGTTAGAACCCAGTCAAGAATGCTGCCCTCTGAGTAGGGGATTTAATAATTTGGGTGAATCCTATAGCTTGTAGAGTAGATGGATGCATCACTATCCTGAGCATCAAAGGCACAAAGATTAAAATAACACTAGAACAATGGCATATTCAGCTTTCACAAGATCTCCAACTAGAGTAAGTAGTTGTTCCTCAAGAAGAGGCGGCTTAATAGGTGGCTGATATAATAGGAAACTAATCGTAATATTTGCATTAAAACTTAATTTAACAAGTGTATGTTCTCAACCATCTAAGGCCATTAAATCAAGTCTATGGACCTTAAGATCATCTCTGAGGATAATCACAGTACCCACACGTCTTCCCTCGGTACAATCTGTTCTTATTAGTTTATAACCTGCTGGAATTGCCAGCTCTGCAGCATGATTCGTTGTCTGTTAGCCAGGTTTCAGTTTTACATGCTATGTCCAGGTCTTGTAATAGAATTGTATCTGCGACCTCGGTGGCGCTTCTGACTAGGGAGCATGTATTTAGGAGAGCTGTTTTCAAATTGTCATTACTTTTCATCTTTATTTGTTATAACCACAGGTAAGTTGTCAATGATCTCAGCAAGAGCATGATTCGGATGTAACATATGTGTGACAGTGGTATGAAAGCTCATTAATTTTGCAAACATTGTAATGGATTGTCAGTCGAAAGTGGTGTTGAATGCCATTTTACATTGGGGCCAAATTGACATTGAATGAGAAAAAGCGAAGTATTGAAGATTTAACTCAACAAAATGTGTAATTTGTTAAACTACACAAGGGTGCCGTGTAGCTCAATGGGCAGTGTGGGAAATGCGCCATTATAGGTTCTTAGCCTTAAAACAGTTGATGATGCTGTGTCAATATGTGATGACGTCATCTCCCCCGGCCGCTTGTAAAGATCGTAATAGTGGACCAAAGAAAATGTAAATACATTAACCTGCAATATTTAAAAGCAATTCTAGTACTTTATATTCAACTTAGATGAATTGGTATATCAGATATGTAAATATAATCTAAATGTGACATTTATATGCACCATATATTAAAGATTAATAATGATGAAGCCACATACATCTGAACTGTTAATGACCGGAGAAATAGTAGATTACAATTGTATACTCGGAATGATCCTATTATGGGTCATATTACATAGTTCATTTATCTTTTAAGATGTCATTCATACGTTCCAATCCAAAAGTTAAGAATTATAGAATGTAATGACATACGATTTATCTATTGTTCACATAGACAAGTTTTCTTTCAAAACCTGCGACATTCTTTAGTGAACCCACAAAGATGGGTAATTTTGTGCTTGGATTTGAGGTAGTGTTTCACTAATGGTGCCTCAAACTGTCTGCGATTAATGCGTGACCGCTGTTCGTTAATCCTGATGTTTACAGGATGTAAGGTTTGGCCGAAATTCCTATGTCAGTAAGGACCCTCATTACAGTATATGGCTTAGTCTTGCAATCACCGAACTGACGATTTCAAAGTTTGCAATTGTCTTGGTTAATGTTAATGCTCTGATTACTTACCGGTAATCTTCATTACTCCTAGTCCTACTCTTCCTCGTCACAGTACTTACTTCATGAGGCACCCGCCTCCGACACAGGACCTTCTTCTATTTCTTTAAATCCCTATAACTCCTCCCCCACATCCATGTCACTCAGTTTCATATTACCAAGCCGGAGCATGGGACCTTCCCCGCAGGGAGGGTGAGGAGGGTCGTCAGTACTGTGACGAGGAAGAGTAGGACTAGGAGTAATGAAGATTACCGGTAAGTAATCAGAGCATTACCTCCACGTCCACTCTTCCTCGTCCCAGTACTTACTTCATGAGGTATACCAAAGCATCAAAGGGGAAAAGGTCCCAATGAGACAGAGCCAAAAACAGTGCAGCAAAACACACCCACAATAACTCTTAAATCACATCCCCACAGACAAAAACTCCAACCACGAAGGAACCAACCCCCGAGTGGGAGAAACTCAACCCATAGCGGTTGATGAAAATGTCTAGACCAGCCAAGGCGGCAGCCATACAAATCTCTTGCAGAGAAAACCCCTCCTTACATCGGGCCAGGAAGCCGCGAAACCCCTGGTAGACCGCCCCTGATTGTGCGCAGGCACAGGCAGGCCAGAAGCCACATAGGCCCTAGAGATCACAACCCGGAACCACCGGAAAATGGAAACCACAGATGCGTTATGCCCAGCCCCAGCCAGACCACAAGCAATCAGAAGACTATCAGATTGGTGGAAAAGGCAAACCAAGCCAAATACTCCAACGCGTCCCGCCGGACATCAATGTTAAGCCGAGCCACCTCCTCAGGCGTTCTTGGATCATGAAAGAAGTCAGGGAGAACCAGACCTTGAGAGGTGTGAAACCCGAGAGACAACTGAAGGGAGAAACTTCGGACCACACCCCGGCACCACCGAGTCTGGCAGCACCCTCAGGAAAGGAGCGTGACATAAGAGAGCCCCAATCTCCCCAAGCCTACGGGCAGAAGTGAGGGCAATAAGAAAAGCAGATTTCAGTGTAAGATGTTTGATATCAATCTCGGAAACGGGCTCAAAAGGAGGCCCGTGAAGGAACCGTAATACAAGAGGGAGATCCCAAAAGGAAAACCCTTTATCAGCACAAGGAAGGGAAGAAGAAAAACCCTGGATCCACTTCCCCACCAACACCTCCCCATCCAAGTGACCGTCAGAGTCCCCCAAAAGGAATTTCATGGAGGCCCGCTGAGAGCGAAGCCTGGAAAAACTGCCAGGCCCCTGTCAAAACCCCTCCTGGAGGAACCGAAGGATAGCAGAGGCCAAAACGCAGGGGAGGGATCCCAGACTGCCCATACCAGTCTCGGAAATGGCCCCAATGTCTGCCTAACACCTTCAGAGTGGAGGGTCTAAGAGCATCCATTTGGACTCAACTACAGGATCTGAGAACCCCTGAGATATCAACCTAGACTGAGCAATAGCCACACCGCCCATTGCATCCGGTGGAATTCTAACCGCAGATCCCCTTGAAGGGGACACGGCCACCTCGGAACCAGCCAAGGTTCCTAGGAACGAAGCTCCAACAGAGAGGGGAGCCAACCCCGGCGGCACCAGACCAGAGCTAACAACAACACAGTCACCCTGGACACTCAGATGCGCCAAACCACCCGGGGCAGAAGGGGAATAGGCGGAAAGGCATAAAGGAAAACCCCAAGGCCACTGTACAGAGAGGGCGTCCATCCCCCAATCCCCTCAACCTGAAACCGAGAGCAGAAGAGGGGGAACTTCTGCTGAGGCCGGGGATGCAAACAGGTCTAGAACCAAGGACCCTAATCTGACACAGGTCACCGCAAAGACCTGGGCCAACAGGACCAGTTCTGCAGAGGAGTGAAAACCGGCGTCTGAGAAGATCCGCTTGAACATTGTCCACCCTTCTGATACGTGAGGCCAGCAGATACACCAGATGAGATTCCTCCCAGGTGCCTATCAGCGCTGCCAGAGCATTCAAGGAACAGCCGGAACCCCTTTTGCAGTTCACATATGCCAAGGCCGTCGTATTGTCCGATCGGACCAAAAACCGCCGACCGTCCAGCAACTCCTCGAAGTACACCAGAGCTTGCACAATGGCACAACTCTTGCCAATTGGATGATCACCGGCTCTCCCCAGATCTCACAACCCTTGAGCTGAGAGGACCCCCAATGTATACCCTTTCTGCTGGTGTTGGTAGTAGGAGAGGTCACAGGAGGAAGGACCATGCACACCTCAGCCTGTAGACCTGAAACCCCCCGCCACCATAGCAGGGACACTCGCAGCGCTGGGGACACTGAAAACAAAACTACGAAAGCCGAGATGTCGGGAGCCAGTGGGAGAGAGTATAAGACACCAGGAGACGTAACCGAAGACAGGCTCAAGGAACTGGAAAACATGCAAGACGCCACGTGCACCGTAACTTCAGCAACAGGTGAGTCGAGACATACTGCCTTCTGAGAACCCAGCCCAGAACAGCCAGCAAGCGCCCCCCCTGCACAACATCCAGAGTACGCTCTCCCCAGACGTCTGGACAAGCAGTGCAGGGTCTTGAGACCCATAAGCAGGTGACACATCCTAGAAGGCATAGGGACCAGGAACACCCGCAAGTAGAAAACTTGACCCTGAACAGGGAGAGGAACGGGCAAGACGGTAACCCACAACAACCGTTCGGAGAGAACGGATCCCATGGCCAACTACTTGGACCATGAGCTGGGTACCAAAGTCCTAACCATGCAAACCTGGACAGGAGGAGACAGGAACGGCAACTGATACCCCCTCCAGAAGGAGCCCATTACCCAGGAAGCCGAACCCCACTGGTCCCATATACCTCCGAGAATATAGAGACGAGGAGCCAGGGAACACCGCCAGTCACTGCACTTGCACCAGAGGGAAATCACAGGACGTTGAAACAGGCCTGCGCCACAATATAACAGCATGCTTGTCAGCCCACAAAATGATTTGACCTATCAAAAGGAAGATACTGGACAGGCCAGAAGTCCAGCAGACTATGGCCCCCTCAGCCGACAGAGGAGCCACCAGGCTGGCGTCAAAAGGGCAGAGTACTGTCACAAAGCGGGGCAAAGCAATCCATCCCGGATAGCCGACATCAAGGGCAACCCCCTACCTGAGGTATGCCTATACTGGAAAACCCACTGAAGTGACATCCCCCTCCACCGGCACCAGGGGCTCTGAGAACCCCTCTAAGCACAGACATGTGCCACCATGTGCCCTATCACTTCCCACAAGTCTGAGAGGAGGCGTGAAAGCAACACGTCAGCACCGGAGGACCTAGGGCCTAAAAGAAGAGACACTGGGAACCCCCTGCATGGCCGTTACTTCCATGATCATTTTCCATAATCCCATGCCGGACAAGGGAAAAGCAAATCAACTCCTTTGATTTTCCCTTGCGCAGTTTAGAGGAAGAGGACAGGACAAGGAGTCTGCGTCCATAGCTAGCACAGACCCAAACACACCACTAACACACCACATGACTGAGAGGTGGCTTGAGCCCTGTATCCAGTAGCTGGTAGCCCCATGCTCTAAATCGTTCCAATGCATCGGTCTAGGAAGGATGAAGGACCGAGTCAGCACCGCTGAGACTCAAACCCGAAGTGTAGACTATGCCAGGCCGGTACCCTTCCGGCCGCTTGCAGATGTGTCCAAAATCTGCACCGTATTCACAGGCAGCACGCAAGGAATGCAGCCAACATCCGGTGCATACTGGGCTGTGTGTGTCTGAGGAGCTGGTGGTATGTGACATGTCTGTGACAGAACAGAGCCCCGCACTTTCAAATACTCTGTCACAGTCACCCCACGACAAGAAGCAGAGAGTCCTCACAACAAAAAAGGAAGGCTAGCCCATACTGCCAAGTGCTTGCCATCATTTTCAATAAAGATGTGTACACAGAGCACGAGGTAACGGCCTTTCAAAGGAGTCAAGATGGCCATACCAGCAAGAGAGGGGAAAACATCAAGCACAGTCCTCCCCTCTCCTTACCTTCCCCCAGATAATGCAGCCAACATCCGGTGCATCCTGTGCTGTGTGTGTCTGAGGAGCGGGTGGTATGTGGCATGCCTGCGACAGAACAGAGCCCCCGCACTCCCAAAGACTCTCTGCCACTGTCACCCCACGACAAGAAGCAGAGAGGCCTCACAACAAAAGGGAAGGCTAGCCCACACTGCCAAGTCGAATCAAGATGGCCAAAACAGGAGGAGAGGGGAAAAACACCAAGCCCAGTCCTCCCCTCTCCTTACCTTCCCCCGGGCCGTGCAGGACCCGGGACACAATGCTCACACTGCGGTCCGGAGCCCAGCAAAGAACCGAGCGAGGCAATCCAGCTCAACTGTGACCCCAAGCCCCGCAGGGGGCCCAGGAGCAGTGCCGCACCTGAGGGAGCCGAGGGCCCCGCCACACAGCCCCCCCCCAGGGGGCCAGCAATCGGTGCTCCCTGGTGCCCCGCACCGGGAAGAAAAAGTCCAACCTGCCGGAGGCAGGAAAAATTTAAACTGAGTGACATGGATGTGGGGGAGGAGTTATAGGGATTTAAAGAAATAGAAGAAGGTCCTGTGTCGGAGGCGGGTGCCTCATGAAGTAAGTACTGGGACGAGGAAGAGTGGACGTGGAGGTAATTCTGTACATGAACTAAATGGAATTGTTCCATGGGAGGTGGGAAGCTCCATCAAGTGCTAATTTGTTTTATTTTCTGGCTATATCGTGAATGTAACAGAATACCCCTGAACGTGTTCCCTATTTTGCCAGCTAATAGTGGGGCATCTATATCGGGGATAGCAAATGTAATCAGTGACCAGTATTTCTGGACAATCTTTGTCACCTGCTGTACATGTGGACTAAAAGTTAGAACATATATCATTTTGTTCTCTTGTCTTGGTTGCTAGCACGTTATCACAAGGAATGTATTTGGCCTTCTTACTAGGCTGTTTGATAAGTTTCCTAGGGTATCCCCAGTGGCTAATCTAGAGTCTAAATCTCTAGCGTGTTTAATTTAGAAGTATTAGTAGTACAATTACTCCTAATACGCAGATGGTGTCTGCATGAAATGTTATCTGTAAGGAAATGTGGGTTCTTATTCTTATAGTCCAATAATGAGTATCTGAGTCGATTTTCTATAGAGGGTACATTGTAGAGCACCCTCAGTATGGTATATGTTGATGCCAAGGAAATTAATTTCCTCTTGAATAGCAGTCTTGGTTAATTGAATATTTGAATCACATGAGTGGAGCCATACATATAATTCTTCCAACATGGGAAGATCACGTGTCCAAAGCATGATTACATCAATATACCTCCTGTGAATAAGGATCCTTTCATGATATGGATAATCTATTGTTAAAACGTATTTCTTTTCATGTTCGTACATAAATAGGATTGCAAGGCTTGGGGCAGATGCAGCACCCATAGCAGTGCCCTTAGTTTGTAATAAAATATCCTTGAATTGAAAACATTTATTCTGCAGTATTATCTGCACAAGATTAGTGAAACAGTGCTTGGGCATGTCATATGGTATGTGCACCTGTCTCAGAACTGTATGAATGCATTGAATGCCATCTAGTAGCAAACTGTTCGCAAAGGGCGTTGATGGGCGTTGGAGGAGTGTTCCTGTAACACTATCCCTGAACTACATATACAGCCACCCATGCTCCTTCATGCGTACATGTCCACAGAATGTTTTTTTTCCGCTGTCGAGTTGGATTCAAACACAGAGTTGAGAAAACGTAACGAATTGTAGTCTTGCTTGACATCGAGGGTGATCCTTAAGATTGAGTTACCGATTTATATGCCGGTTGCATCATGCAACAAGAGAACCTTTTGACCCAGATAGACACCAAACCATGATGCAATATTCCTCAGGTCGAAAGGCAGACACTAGTGGGGGGGGGGGGGGTGGGGGGGTAAGAGGGAGACTTGGTTTGACTTGGAGACTTTGGTTACTAGAATGCCTCTATTTCCCCCTCCCCACCCCTCATTGGCACTCACTTGCTTCCGTATAGGCCGATTTGACTGACAAAAAATGGTCGCAATGACCAAAAGTTCTCAAAATGCTACCACCAAAAGTTCGAACCTTTGGTGGTAGCATTGTAAAAAAAAAAACGGGGGCTGCGGGGGTGTCCTCCACATCGCCCCGCTCACTTCATTTAATGGTATAGTGAGTAGGGGTTGCTGGGGACACCCCTGCAGCCTTCTGTGTCCAAAAAAAAAAAGAAAAGAAAAGGACCCTGTGGCACGGGTTCCCATCACAGAAGTGAAAGAGAACTGGTGCTGCAGGAACCCAGCGTGAAGATGAAGGTAAGTGGGGTTATGTTGGGGGTGTGGGTGGGGTGGGGGTGTGCTGAGGGTGTGGGGGGGGTGTTGTGTGTGTGTGTGTGGGTGTGAGTATGCATGCGTGTTCGCATGAGAAAGGTACACACTTTTGGTAGTTCGCACCTTTCTCATGCGAACGTTTCGACTGCAGTAGTTTCTGCCGCGGCCAAATCACTTAGATTCTCTTGCTTCTGGCCTAAAGGAGCACACTACTTTTAAATGTTTTCATGTAACAGTAAATTCTTGTGGGTTGACACGGACCGTGTGCAAAGTGGTCTCCCGTGGACAGATGGGAAGGAAAAGTGTGAGGCTTGTAAGCGATTTAATTCGAAAACACTTAAAGGTCACCGTATATAAGCACTGGGCCGTCTATGCGCTATAAGAGCAAAAGGAGCCAGAGTCCCCCACCAAAGCGGAAGGCTTTGAAGCCAAGGAGGGGGTAGTCTCAACTTTGAAAGCTGTGCTTAAGAACCAAAAATGTATACAACTAACGTTTCCTCCAAGTTGGTCCCCAACTGAGAAGGGTGGTAGTCTTGCTGTGGAGGCCACACCTAGTGACATGAAGGCTGGCGATATAAAGCATAGACACCAGGATGTTCCCAATGCAACGCCGAAAAGCAAACCCGTGTCAAAATGGCACACAAACCTCAGGACTAGAGAGCAATAGAGGATGAAATCTTCACCAGACTCGCAATCTGCAAAAACAAATGATCACACCAAATGTATCGGGTAGACTAAGACGTGTTTATCAGAAGCAATGCATACAAGCACTGGCAATGCCAATAGTTTTTTTGTCTTCTTTTACTAAGGTTATTTGCATTTTCTATTTAATGGTCCTCGGGTGCAAAGGATGATGCGAAAAGAGGCACGGATGTGCACGAGAATAAGAAGAAAGGAGAATAGGCACCAGCTACAAAGCCTGATTGGTGCCTAACGAATAGCATCTTCTTATTTTGACTACTC
This sequence comes from Ambystoma mexicanum, assembly GCF_040938575.1. Classification (NCBI taxonomy): domain Eukaryota; kingdom Metazoa; phylum Chordata; class Amphibia; order Caudata; family Ambystomatidae; genus Ambystoma; species Ambystoma mexicanum. The sequence goes on from NC_090931.1 coordinate 1,115,761,772, forward strand.
ACCGCAATGGTCCCCCGTTTATTAACCCCAATGGGTGCTGTCTGAGCCTGTGCTGCCGGCGAGACCATGAGGCGCGCGTGTTAGACTTGTTTGTTTTTCTCTTTTGTCGCGTAAGGCATTATTTGGCAAAGGCATTGAGCTACGAACGGTGCAATTGTCATTGAACGGCTTCCCGTGGTTGTAATTATAAGCACTCAGTGGAGGCTCCAGAAATCCCACCTCTGTTCTGTGGGCCGTACAACGAAATTGGCCTTGTGGCAGTTTGCACGGAGTCTTCCTGCTGTTGGTTCTGCCTCCCCCCTGTGCACAACCTCCACAGCATAGCAACGATGGGGCCAGAAAATGCGCAGTAATATTGATGCTGAATGCGTTAATATGCAAAGTATAGGTCCCGCAATATCGGAGCGTTACTGCGTTGGGTAGCTCGGTGAGTTAATGCACCTTTACTGCAGTCGATGATTAACTGCGTGGCGCTGGTTTCAAGCCCATCACTCATTCAAACGAATTGAGTAACATGCATCAGTGTGTATTAAAAGCGTTTAGAGTGCTGTGCATTGACAACTGTGCAACCCAGCTGGATATTGGCGCGTTATAAAACAAAAATGGAAATATTTCAGGGGTGTGTCTGAATCAATTTGGTTAGCTTGGTGGGCACTGTTTTTCCAGTGCTACGAAACTGTTGCGTTTGTGCTGCGCGCTATTAATATTCCATGCAGAATATATAATTTAGGTAGACACACATTAACCTTTAAGCATTACCATTGGAATTCCGATGGTGTAACGTGCTGGAAAAGAAGCTATAATGGGAGGTGGGTGAGGGGTACTCTTGCAACTTCTTGTCTGCCCTTCCAGTCGGCAAGTGGCACCCCCTCCATCCCCTTACTGCGCTACCCACAACTTAACATGATCTTCCCTCTTTTGACATTAAACTATGAACCCCTCAATTCCTTGAACACCTAAGGCGCGCGTGCAGCACTGCGTGGTGTAGAACAATTTTGCTTGCAAAGTGAAACCCATCGTCGCACGCATTTCAATGGTAGCATCAATTGCATTCTGGCCTGCCAGGCATGAGTCTTGATATTTGGGTTACACTCGTAGACAGGGCGTGAGCATCACTGGACAGGTCTGATGGCGGGCAACGGGCAGCATACTCCTTCCTTGCCACACCCGCCCTCTCAACCAGCATGATGAAATGCTGCCTTTGAGGGCACGCATTTTAAGCCATGCAACTCCCCACTCGGGGAAAGCTACATTGCTGTCTGTAGAACAATAGAATACAATGGTATACAATACATTGTACGTACTATGTAACATGGGCGTAGGACATGGGGGGAACAGGGGGGACAAATCCCCCCCCACAATTGTAAGTGGGGGGATGTAATGTCATTTATCCCCCCAGAATATGTTTGGTCTGTAGTGCAGGGATCTGTTTTTGAAGTGGGGGAGGGGCTGCAGCCCTCTCCCCCCGCCCCCAAAGCATGGGGGCAATACCCTAGGGGCAGATGGGCGACCATCTGCCCCCAGGGAAGGGGGCGACCAAAAAAAAAATATATTTTTAAACTTAGTTTTGGGTGGGTGCGGGTGGGGCCACTAACCACCAGGGATTTTTGCAAGGGGGTGGCCCTCTCCCCCCACCTTAAGTAGATGGGGGCACCTTATGTAGACCTCCCTCGGGCAGAGTTCTGCCCCTAGGAAGGGGTACATGAGATGCCCCCATCCATTTGGGGTGGGGGGAGAGGCCACTGCAAATGGCAGAGCCGCCCCTCCCAAGCCTCGGACAGTATGTTTTGAACCCCCCGGGGGGCAGATGGCCACACACATGTGCCCATCTGCCCCTAGGGAAGGGGCAAAACAAAAATATATATTATAACTTGTTTTGGGTGGGGAGGCCCGGGGGCCCACTAGACCACAAGGATTTTTTGTGTTTCAAAGGGGGGGGGGGAGTGGCCCTCTCCCCCCCACCCTAGGTGGATGAGGGGGCACCTTATGTAGCCCCCCCTTGTGGCAGATTTCTGCCCCTAGGAAGGGGTACATGAGATGCCCCATCCATTTGGGGTTGGGGAGAGGCCACTGTAAATATTGGCAGAACCAACCCCCAAGATTGGGGCAGTATGTTTTACCCCCCGGGGGCAGATGGCCACACATCTCTAGGGGCAATGTACCCATTTGCCCCTAGAGAAGGGGAAAAACAACAAAACACCCAAAAAGTATTATAACTTGTTTGGGGTGAGGGGCCCGGTGGGGCCCAATAGAAACCAGGATTTTTTTGTGTTTGAAAGGAGGCCCTCTCCCCCCAACCTAAGTGGATGGGGGGCACCTTATATGTAGCCCTATGTGGGGGCAGATTTCTGCCCCTAGGAAGTGATACATGAGATGCCCCCCATCCATTTGGGGTGGGGGGAGGCTACTACAAATATTGTCAGAGCCACCCCCAAGCCTGGGGCAGTACGTGTTGCCCCCCTGGGGCAAATGGCCACACACATGTGCCCATCTGCCCCTAGGGAAGGGGATAAACAAAAAATATATTATGACTTGTTTTGGGGGGGGGGGTTGGTGGGTCAGGGGGGACCCACTAGACCACCAGGATTTTTTGTGTTTGAAAGGGGGGGTGGCCCTCTCTCCCCACCCTGAGTGGATGGGGGCACCTTATGTAGCCCTCCCTGGGGGCAGATTTCTGCCCCTAGGAAGGGGTACATGAGATGCCCCCCATCCATTTGGGGTTAGGGGGAAAGGCCACTGCAAATATTGCAGATCCAGCCCCCACGCCTGGGGCAGTAAGTTTTGCCCCGCCCGGGGGCAGATGGCCACACGCATGTGCCCATCTGCCCCTAGGAAAGGGGCACAACTAAAATAAAACAAATTATAACTTGTTTTGGGTGGATGTGGGGAGCCACTGAACCACCATGGATGTTATTAGTGGAAAGGGGGTGGCCCTCTCCCCCCCACCCCAAATGGATGGGGGGCATCTCATGTAGCCCTCCCTGGGGGCAGATTGCTAGATTGGGGTTATCAGTGGGTTAGCCTTTTCCCTTTGCGCCCAGGTAGGTGCCCCCACACATATGAGGTACAGTTTACGTCGGGACACCTGTGGGAACGCGGGAAGGTAGGACATCTGTTATTGGCGGCGTGCTTCGGTGGGTGGGCAGAGGGAAATGTCTCTGAAATTTGGTGGAAACAGAATTTTCAGACATTTCACTCTGGACACCCACCGAAACACGCCGCCAACAACACATGTCCTACCATCCTGCGTTCCCACAGGTGTCCCAACAAAAACGGTACCTCACATGTGTGGGTGCACCTACATGGGTGCAAAGGGAAAATGCTAACCCACTGGTAACCCCAAGCCTTTCAGCAGAGCGGATTTTGCTCATGTGGACGACATACCGATTTGGGCCTATGGTGTGAAGCCACCAAGGAAAACGGGGAACCTCATGCATTTTCAAAAAGAGGACACCCATGGGAATCCACAGAGGTCTGACTTGCGCGAATTGCCCCAATATTTATTACCCACAATCCCTGGCAAAGTCCGAAACATTACGACCGCCTACATTTGGGGAAAAAAGGGGCCAAATTTGGCAGAGATATCTTATGTAACATAAAAGTTACAAGGGATTGAATGGCGACATACCGGAATCGCCAAAAAAGCCCTTAGCAGAAATACCCATGGCAGTTAAGGGGTTAAAACGGTAAAGCCCCAGAAGAGAGATAATTTGTAAGGTAGCACAGTGAGTTAATGCTCCAAATGCAGATTGTGCACAGGAATATGTAACACCTGTGTTCAGCACCTGGCTTAATCTTCCGGTGGGACAATATGCGGAGTGAATGCATTCAGCTTCCGATGCAACACAGCATTTTCCAGGTCAATTGGTTCAGAAAAAGTGGTGGAAAACACTATTACTGTTGCTTTTTCTAATTGGCCAGATTTTCGTGCATTTTCTGGGCAGTGTTCGGGAGCCGAGCGGACACACCAGGACCCCCTGTATTTCCCGCTCCACCAGACAAATGCGGCCTTACTGCCAGCATGGATTCTCATGCTGGAAATAAGGAAAGGGATTCCTCTGGGATCTCCTTGGAAATTAAACCTTGTAAAAGCAGGCGCTGTCCAGAGGAAGCCATTGTCAATTCTGCCAGCAATCACTAATTGCGCGAGGTATTTACACTCTTCCAGAGTGGAAAAGCAATGCGATTTCCCCTGCCTTTTACACTAAAATCTTCCATTTGTGGCGGAAAAGTAAAAACGTGCGCCAATGGAAGTGGTCCACTCCATGCAGTTTACTTTGCGCCTTGATGCTTGTGGGTTTTGCGTGATGCTAAACATGTAAGAAATAAATAAATGCATTTAACATGACCCCAGATAAATGGCAATTCGTTAACAGAATGAGTGAGCATGGCATGTCGCTGGTAAGAGGGTGTCCTGTGCTTCTTGAGTGTCTTGGCAAATGCCCTTAATTGCCATCTCACATAAAACAGGTGCTTAAACCCATCAGTGTGGATTGCGCAATAATAAGTCGACGGAGGTATTTCAAATTGCAAATTTAGCTCTTTGGGTGACATTGTCAAAGTGGGAGAATGTTGCCTAGAATGTGCCACTTTCTCTGCGGAGTGAATTGTGCCCACCCCGAGGAAGAAGTGTGAAAAACCCACAAGGGCACTGTGCCCTGCTCTTTCTGTGTGTGTCTTCCCCACAGGGCAACAGATCCCAACTCAGACATGGGTAAGTCTCAGGTGGCAAGCCTGTGCCCTAGTTGATGTGGCAAAGGATTCCAGACTTCCGCTAACATTCGTAGCATTGAGTTATATGCCACCTGACAGGTATGTGTGATAAAGTCGCAAAGCAGTGCTGTTAGTGGGCTAAAGCAATGTCTGCCCACCCTCAAAGGGTACGTACGACCAAACGTAATAGGCCCCTCCCCCCATCATGGCTGTAAGGACCAGGCTCCAAACCAGGGCAAGAATGCACTCCAATCATCCATGCTCACGAGTAGGGTACCCCTCGTGCTCCAAGAACCCTGTTGAGCAACCACTGTGCTTTCAAGGTGATACTAACATTATTTAAAGCCAGAAGTCTAAAAGGTAATCGCTTAATTGCAGCTGGAAATTAGCTCCTGGCGTGATCAAAATGTCTTAACCAAGTGTGACATCATCCCCTTCATTTATAAGCAATTCGTGTGTTCTCGCGTTTCTTCATCCACTGAATTACTGTTAGAAACAAAGGCAAGAGTTGTGTCTCTTGTGTAGGCATTAGGAAGGCAGTTGCCAGCCTCTAGCATAATATGCCTATGTTCTTCCAATATTGGCTAGCTGTTGCCCTCTTATGGCCAGGTAGAACCATTATGGCAGTGACTGGCAAATGCCTTTACCCGGCAGACAGTAAAGCAGAAATAAGAGGCCAATTCAAGACACGGAACAAACAGAAGTTAAGACAGACTGCAGCTGCCTTTGCTGTGTTAGGGAGAATATGTTGAGCGTTCAAGCAAGGAGGTATGTATTAAGCAAGCAAGCAGTGAGACAAGGGAGAGGCAAAGAAAGGCCAGAGGGGCTCTTTGAATAGTGTAACAGGGCAGAGGACCCATGCTCTGCCGTCCTAGTAACATATGAGAGAATCAAATAGATCGGGCTTTGCAGCAAATCTTAAACGAGAAAGGAACTGAGTCCAGCTCTACATTCAGAATAACAAAGGCAAAGAAAGGCTAGGCTCTAAAGCCAGCATGAGATGGAATAAGAGGGACCAGACTCATCGTGAGAGGCTGGCCCGGCCCTCACAGGGGTGCTATAGCGGGCTGCCCCTCTGGCCACCCCCCTGGGTCCACATACACCCCACCTACTAGGCATCCCCTGGGTCTGACGCATCCGGCCGCGGACCTGGGGAGTGCTTATAAGGGGGTGGGCTTGCGATCGCTCATCCTCCTTGTTTGTTGTACCCCCCAGCCTCCGGAGGACAGTCAAAGCAGCAACATCACATACCTGGGCCCTCTACTCCAATAACAGGGCTTACTCAGAGGTACAAGCAAGATTTCCTCTTTCTTTGAAACCCCCATCCTTCCATTCCAAGAGACACACACGTCTCCTTGCCCCACACAAAAAAGGTAGCAACTTGCAGTTGGTATAAAAGGCTGCAACTCCTTTATTTGGCAGGAATCCACCTACAGGTAATCTGCCTCTTAACGAGCTCGCGTCCTAGCTGTGGCCCACTGGAAGTAATTGTTATTTCCTCTCTCTTACCATGAGCTCATAGTCAGATGACAAATCCAGAAATGCAACATATAAAGACATGTTTGCTGCTGCATCCTTTAATTTTCTTCTCCTTTCTTTTTTTTTCTCTTGTTTTATACAGTGATGATATTTGTAATTTAATACGTACTGCTATTTTAATTTTGGGAAAAGTCGAGTTCGTTGACTAAAACACAATAAATAAATAGAAAAAGCAAAGTCCCCAAGGAGTCCCCTGCCCCCCCCCCCCCAGATTTTATGAGTCTCCTACTGTTACGCTCACCTGGTTCCCACGGGGGCGTCGACCGGAACTGGGCCGCTGTTTCCACCAGCGTGCCGTGTAGCGCCGAGATGACTGACTGGACTGGCCCGCTCAGCCTAGTTCATCTGGCTCGCAGGAATATTCTTCTGCAAAGGAGAAGGGAAATTAACCACCCGTGGAATTGAGTGTCAACCCACCTTCCCCACTCCCGTTGTCTTCCCGTAGATCACTCTTGATGTCCCCTCCTTAGTATCACCTGATGGTTTGGAAGGATGAGCTCTCCATCCTGCGTCGACCGCAGGGGCGCGTTGATGACCAGTTACTTCACTGGCGTAGAGGAATTGGTGAGTTCCAGTATTGACTCTAAAGTCCAATTGTTCATAAGAGTTCAAATGTCTGATCATCACTCTGTCCGATTCCTTGCAGGTTGCCGATTAATCCACTCGAAGATTTCCAAATGGCAATTGGTAAGATTCAGGTAAGTCTATTGTGGTTTTCCCCTTAGGGGCCAGGGTATGGCGATGAAGCAGAGTTGACTGCGCCGACCCGAGATGAGGTGAGTACCTCCCCGTGGTAAATCAGGTAAGTCCTTGGGGGTAGCTTGTATAGCCTTAGAGAGTCCCCTTGCTCACCTTGCTGTCTTTGTCTCCTTAGGTGTCGGAGGGCGGCCGCGAGATGGAGAGAGCGTGATGGAATGCTGAAGTACTGCCAAGCAGGTGAGTTCAGTGCGGCGCCGTAGGAATGCGAAGCAATGCTTCAAAGACTTCTGTCTTTCAGCTCCGTGGCGAGATGGATCAGGATTCAGGTAAGGATTAAAGTTAAAACTCCTGTTCTAACCTTTATCCTTCTTTTCTTCTTGTTTCAGGAGTCCCAAGACTGAAGCGGGCGTGGCTGAAGACTGGAGCTGCTGAAAACACGGTGAGCGTTACGCTGCAGCAAGCAGAATAACGCGAAGCACGTGTGGCTGTCCGGGCATGGTTTAAATAGCCTTGGAAGAAGTTTCAGGTAAGTATTCTTCCACAGCCCCACCCAAGTAACAAAATAGTCCCTTCAGTAAAATATTCCCTCCTAAGCCTCATTTGGCTTGAGTCTTCATGCAGCATGGTCTGTCTCAGGTGAGTATGCAGCATGGTCTGCTTCAGGTAAGTTATCAATAATGAGCTTGGCGCCCATGGCGCCAGGACTGCACCCAAACAGCCCCTAACTGGGGCTTTTGGGCATGCTCCAAGTGGCATGATGCCTGTTTCCGGGGCTGCTGGGCCTGGTCTGGTCTTCCGGGGGCAGGCATCATGACAGCACTCCCCCCTCAAGGCCCCTCCTAAAGTCGTTCTCCCCCTTGGCCGTGGTTTGTCTGGAAATTCCCGATGGAACCTCTTCACTAAACGAGGTGCATGCACATGCTCACTAGGTTCCCAAGACCTTTCCTGCGGACCATAACCTTTCCAGTCAATTAGGTAAAAGAGTTTTGATCTCCCTCTTTTTGAGTCCAAAATATTCTTGACTTCGAACTCGGGCTCTCCGTCTATGAGGATAGGTTCAGGTGGAGTGGTTAGCCTAGTTCCTGGTTGCACTGGCTTCAAAAGAGACACGTGGAAGACGGGATGGATTCGCATATGAGCAGGTAGGTCCAACTTGACGGCCACTGGGTTAATAATTGCCTTGACAGAAAAAGGTCCCAAATACCTGGGGTTAAGGGTCCGAGTCCCCTTGAGTGGTAAGTGCTTAGTGGCTAACCATACTTGGTCCCCTATTTGGTATTGAGGAGCTTCACTTCTGTGCTGATCCGCATCCTTTTTGTATTTTTCCTTAGCCTTTTGCAAATGGATGGTTGCTTCTTTAAAGGCTTGTGTAATAACAGCGTGGAGATGGTCCACTGCGGGCATCTCTAAATGCTGGGGTGAGTCCAAATCCGAGGTTCGAGGATGGTGCCCATAAACGGTAAAAAAAGGACTTTGTCCAGTTCCTGAGTGTACGGAATTATTGTACGCATACTCTGCGATCCACAGAATGTCTTTCCACTTCCCCTCAGACTGATGTAGCATACAACGGAGGTACTGTTCAAGAGTCTGGTTGGTCCTCTCCGTTTGCCCGTCGGTCTGAGGGTGGTGACTGGTCGAAAGCCTAACATCAATTTGTGCCAGTTGGCAGCATTTCCTCCAAAAATGTGAAATGAATTGACTGCCCCGATCTGAAATTAACACTGAAGGAAAGCCATGCAGGCGGACAACATTTTCAAGGAATTCCTTGGCCAGGATTGAAGCTGAAGGTATCCCTTTTAAAGGAATGAAGTGGGCCATTTTAGAAAAAAGATCTACAATAACTAGAATGGTATTGTAACCTTGGTACGGGGGTAAATCCATGATAAAGTCTAATGACAAAGTATGCCAAGGGGTAGGTGGTATGTCTAATGGTTGCAATAATCCAGCAGGTTTTTTCTTTTGCCCTTTATTTTGTGCGCAAATGCCACAAGACAAGACAAATGACTTGACATCCTTTCGCCAAGTGGGCCACCAAAATTGCTTCCTAATTTTAGCTTCGGTTTTTGCAATACCCGGATGCCCTTCTATCAAGGTGTCATGGTAATGGGAAATGGCAAGTTCCTGTAGTTCTTTTTGCAGTAAAAATAGCCGGCCTTGGTAATAAGGTAAATCATCGATGACGGAGTACTCTGGACCTTTCTTTGCCCAGTCCTGTAGGGCATGGAATCAAAGAGTTGGTGGGTCTTGTTTTGAATGTCCTCCAGTGTCTGTATGGATGTCAGGCCAAGGATTCTCTGTTCCGGAATTATGGGTACGGGTTCTAAAGTTATTTCTGCTTCTCCCATTCCAATCCGGGACAAGGCGTCTGCTTTACCATTCTTACAACCTGGTCGATAGGTTATTACAAAATCAAACTCGGCGAAGAACAATGCCCAACGGAGTTGGCGCGAAGATTGGGCTTTGGCTGTCTTTAGGTATTGTAAGTTTCGGTGATGACCGTGATGGTATGTCTGGCACCCAGTAGATAGTGCCGCCAAGCCTTGAAGGCAGACTTGATGGCCAGCAGCTCCTTGTCGGTTATGGCATAGTTTAATTCGGGGGCTGAAAATTTTCTTGACCAAAATGCCACTGGGTAAAGCTGGTTAGTTTCGGGATCCTTTTGGGAAAGGACTGCTCCCATGGCTGAACTGGATGCATCTGTTTCCACTATGTAGGGAAGCTCGGGCGCGGGTGTCTTAATATGGGAGCAGATGTGAATTTAGCTTTTAACTCTTGGAAGGCGTTCTCGGCTTCCTCTGTCCACACAAAGCGTTTGTTTTTTCTCAATAGCGTTGTAATGGGATGTACAATGTGCGAGAAGTCCGGGATAAACCTGCGGTAGAAATTGGCAAAGCCAAGCATGCTTTGAACTCCTTTGATTGAACTTGGCGAAGGCCAATTAAGAATGGCATCCACTTTTCGTGTATCCATCCGGATTCCTCTCAGGGTCAGAATAAATCCAAGGAATTCCACTTCCGTAGTGTGGAAGATGCACTTTTCCAGTTTAGCATATAATTTATGCTGGCGTAACTTCTCTAGGACTGCTCGGACGTGTTTTACATGCTCAGATTCTGATAAAGAGTATACTAAGATGTCGTCGATGTAAACGACCACACAAACGTCGATAAGCTCTCGGAGGACATTGTTCATGAAGAACTGGAAGGCTGCTGGTGCATTGCATAGTCAGAAGGGCATCACCTGGTACTCAAATAGTCCGTACTTGGTGCGAAAAGCAGTCTTCCATTCGTCACCCTCTTTGACACGTACCAGATGATATGCTCCCCGAAGGTCTAGTTTCGTGTATATACAAGCGTCCTTCACCTGGTCTAGTAGTTCTGGGATCAAAGGCAGTGGGTATCGATTCTTGATGGTTATCTGATTCATTGCGCGGTAGTCTATACATGTTCTAAGGTCGCCTTCCTTTTTCGGTACGAAGAACAAAGCTGAAGATGCAGGGGACTTGGACGGGCGAATGAAGCCATTAGCAAGGTACTGGTCTAGGTACTGGCGCAAATGGAGATTTTCGGGTTCCGTAAGTGCATAGATTCTGCTGCAAGGTGGTTGTGCTCCAGGTACAAGATCTATTTGTCAATCATACGATCTGTGAGGTGGTAAGGTGTTTGCCTGTTCCTTTTGGAAGACATCCTGAAAGTCTTGGTATTCAACAGGTAATTGTATGGCTACTGGAATTACTGGGGCCAGGACTGAGTTTTGAGTTTTCCTTGGGTAGCAGGTGTGAGCACATTCTGGGAAGGTTAGTCTCTTCTCTTGCCAATCAATACATGGATTATGTTTTTCCAACCAAGGTATCCCAAGTATCAGCTGAAACTGTGGGGCCTTGATTAAGTCAAACACCATAGCCTCTCGATGCCCATCTTGACTCAGCAATGTCATCTCTGCAGTGGAATGAGTTACGGGTCCAGAGGCAATTTCCGTTCCATCTACAGTGGTGACAACATCGGCCGTGGTCTTGTGGGTGAGAGATAGATTCATCCTGGTAGCCAATTCCCAGTCCAAGTAATTTCCTATGGCTCCACTGTCTAGGTACGCCTTTACCGCGTGCATGCGTGATGGCTGCTCTGGATCTACAAGGACCATGGGTATGGTGAAATGCGAGGTCAGAGTGTCCTTCTTTAAGCTCGGCAAGCGGACCTCTACGCTTGCCGGGCGTGGTCGTTTCCCGAGTCAGATTTCACATGGTTTTCGTCTGCTGCTCCTATAACTTTCTTGGGTGGTTTTACAGGGCAGTTCCGAAGAAAATGACCAGTAGTTCCGCAATATAAACATAATTGCAGTTGCCGTCTTCTATCTCTTTCCTTCTGGGTTAAGGGTCCTTTAACCCCCCCTCCCCCGATTTGCATAGGTTCTGAGACATCTACTCCCTTGGAGCTTACGTGGGTTTTAACCAACACCCTGTTCTCAAACTTGGTTCGGTCAGCCTTCCTGGTTTGAAGTCTGTGATCGAGCTGGACCACTAGATCTACATATTCAGCACAGTCTTGAGGCGGGTTCACGATTTGGGCCAAAACATCTTTGAGTTGTCCCCGAAGTCCTCAATGGAATAATGTGATTCGCTTGGCTTCAGGCCATTCGGTTTCCACTACTAATCTATTGAAAGTTGCAATGTAAAATAAAAGATCCTGGTTACCTTGCCGTAGGGATAAAAGGCTGTTGTCCAAAGCCTGTCCTCGGGAGTGTCGGGCGAATAGTCTTTCCATGCTTGTTCGAAAACCCTGGAAATCTCGAAGAATCGGGTCATCCTGGTTAACTAGTGGAATGGACCAATCCGCTGCACTGCCGCTGAGATATGACAGTACAAAGGCTACCTTGGCCTGATCGTTTGGGAAAGCTCCAGGTCTACATAAAAAGTGCAAGCAGCATTGATTCATGAATGTTGCAAACCCTTTTGGGTCTCCGGCAAAGCGTTCAGGCGGAGCCAAAGGAACGGCTCCAGGTAAATTTATCTGCACCGGGTTACTCGATGGTACAGTAGCTGGACTTGCCCCAAGTCCTGGTAGAGGTGTTTGTCCAGCCTGGCTCTGTAATAGTTGTCTGGCCAACTCATCAGTTCGTTCTTTTGACACTATCAGTTCCCTCCTGAGGGCACTGGTTTCTTGGCGGGCGGAATACGCTTCGGCCCTTAATTCCCCTAATAATTGGGCCAACTGATCAGTTTCCGAGGTCTCAATGACGCCCAGGTGGGTATTTGTGGGTAGTCTTCACGTTCTGTTACGCTCACCTGGTTTCCACGGGGGCGTCGACCGGAACTGGGCCGCTGTTGTTTCCACCAGCGTGACGTGTAGCGCCGAGATGACTGACTGGACTGGCCCGCTCAGCCTAGTTCATCTGGCTCGCAGGAATATTCTTCTGCAAAGGAGAAGGGAAATTAACCACCCGTGGAATTGAGTGTCAACCCACCTTCCCCACTCCCGTTGTCTTCCCACAGATCACTCTTGATGTCCCCTCCTTAGTATCACCTGATGGTTTGGAAGGATGAGCTCTCCATCCTGCGTCGACCGCAGGGGCGCGTTGATGACCAGTTACTTCACTGGCGTAGAGGAATTGGTGAGTTCCAGTATTGACTCTAAAGTCCAATTGTTCATAAGAGTTAAAATGTCTGATCTTCACTCTGTCCGACTCCTTGCAGGTTGCCGATTAATCCACTCGAAGATTTCCAAATGGCAATTGGTAAGATTCAGGTAAGTCTATTGTGGTTTTCCCCTTAGGGGCCGGGGTACGGCGATGAAGCAGAGCTGACTGCGCCGACCCGAGATGAGGTGAGTACCCCCCCGTGGTAAATCAGGTAAGTCCTTGGGGGTAGCTTGTATAGCCTTAGAGAGTCCCCTTGCTCACCTTGCTGTCTTTGTCTCCTTAGGTGTCGGAGGGAGGCCGCGAGATGGAGAGAGCGTGATGGAATGCTGAAGTACCGCCAAGCAGGTGAGTTCAACGCGGCGCCGTAGGAATGCGAAGCAATGCTTCAAGGACTTCTGTCTTTCAGCTCCGTGGCGAGATGGATCAGGATTCAGGTAAGGATTAAAGTTAAAACTCCTGTTCTAACCTTTATCCTTCTTTTCTTCTTGTTTCAGGAGTCTCAGGACTGAAGCGGGCGTGGCTGAAGACTGGAGCTGCTGAAAACACGGTGAGCGTTACGCTGCAGCAAGCAGAATAACGCGAAGCACGTGTGGCTGTCCGGGCATGGTTTAAATAGCCTTGGAAGAAGTTCCAGGTAAGTATTCTTCCACAGCCCCACCCAAGTAACAAAATAGTCCCTTCAGTAAAATAGTCCCTGCTAAGCCTCATTTGGCTTGAGTCTTCATGCAGCATGGTCTGTCTCAGGTGAGTATGCAGCATGGCCTGCTTCAGGTAAGTTATCAATAATGAGCCTGGCGCCCATGGCGCCAGGACTGATTTTATCTTTGAGCCTGGCGCCACAGGCGCCAGGACTGCACCCAAACAGCCCCTAACTGGGGCTTTTGGGCATGCTCCAAGTGGCATGATGCCTGTTTCCGGCCTGGTCTGGTCTTCCAGGGGCAGGCAGGCATGACACCTACGCCCCTGCTCTGTGACTCAAACTGTGCTTTCCTTTCCGGGAGCCGCCCGTTCATCTCCAGTTTGCGGTTGCAATCTGTTCCAGGTAGTACAGTGGTGACGTCACCAAGATGCCTGCATGTGGTAAAGCATGTGCCGCACAGTAAAACCGTATTCTTTTCTCAAAAAAAGGAGATTGCAATCAATGTTTGCTGGTCTATAAATTGCATATTTACTCTTGCAGCTCGAATGGAGAGACCAACTGATGATGCATCGAAAACCAGACATCCATAGGTGCAGGCGGCCAGAGATGGCGGAATACACAGAAAGGAGTCGGACAGAAAAGTACACATCAGATAAGTCAACATGAGGCAAACACTGATAGGTGCTATCTAGTTAGCAAGCCATGCCGACTAGACACTTGCGCTACAATAGCTGGACACTTCGGCCTTTAAATGGGAGCCCAGCGCCAGGCTTAGAGGGCTATTGGGGGAGGGGTTTAAAGGGATGGGGGCACCGTCGCAGTTTATTCAGTATGAAACCCAGCAGTGCGTTTATTTGATAGTGAAGCGTTACCTCATTGAAAGGCTGGGCGATCTTCCTGTTGGAAGTTTGCAGCATGCCGCCTTACCGTGCCTCTGCAGTAGCTTGCCATGGCCATGTCTGTATGTGACATTTCTGGTCCACGAATTTCCCCCCTGAAATCAGAGGCTGACCGGCCCCTGCAGGGGGCACTAGAGGGACAGCCTACATAGCGGGCTGTCCCCTCTGGCCACCCCCTTCCGGTTGCTGCTCATGTCTCTCCTCTTCCTCCCCCCCTCAGCGAGGCGGAAGAGGCGTCCCCGGGGACCTGGCTTCCGGTCTGGTCTCCCGGGAGCACTTATAAGGGCGGGAGCTGCTGGCCATCAGTCTCTTGCCCAGCAGCTCCCGCCTTGTGTGAATCCAGATTCGGTAGTCGCAGCAGATTGGTAAGTAAGGGGGGGGGAACAGGGGCCCGCTCGCTGGCCGCCGCGCCAGCTTGAGCAGGCCTCACTCAGTCAGGGCGGTTAAGGCGGGTGGAGGGTAGGGGTCTGCCGACTTAAGCAAAGGGTACTGCTATTACCGTTTTCCTCACGGCTGCATTGGGCATTAGGTGGCCGTCCGGGCCACAGGGCTGGGAGCGGGAGGAGTGATTTGATTTATCGGATGGCCCGTTCTGTTCACGATGCAAAGGGGATGCCGTTTGTTTTCATATCATGGCTGCTGTGCCGAGATTGTGTTTTTCAGTATTTTCGCTGGGACGTTGAGTCATGGCCGCCGTGCCCTTGCTTTTTATAACGTGTGCGTTTTGTTTGAAATCATTTTATGGCCACCGTGCCATGCGTTGGGTTTACATGTGCATGTTGTAGTTGTATATGGGTTTAACACCGCGTAGGTGGGTATTAAGTTGGCATGGATTCATGGCCGCCGCGCCGGGTGTTTTTGTCTATGAATGCAATTTCGTTGATTCCGCACCGTGTATGTTTCAGGGGCGGTGATTCATGGCCGCCGTGCCATGCGTTTGTTGTATTATGGGAGCATTTCATGATGTTTCGTTTCATCTTCGAGGTCGATAAATGAGGACCACACACCATGGTAACAATAAGCAGCGCTCAGATACCCGAGGTTTCGTAGCGCTACATAAATGCCGGATTATGTTAAATGTTTAACGGCCAGGTAGGGTCGCAATCAGCGAGGATGCGATAGCTGTCAAGTGGCATAGCAGGTAGAGCATGGGCTTTGTTATCTGCGCAGAGCCCGCTAACGCGGGTTGGGGTCTCAGCAGGCGCCAGGCTCAGCCTTTCGTCGATGAATGCGCGCCACACACCGTGGTTTGTGGTGGGCAGCGCGCGGACAACTGAGGGTTTGTAGCACTATATAAGTACCGAAGTATTTAGTATGTGGGGGGAGGGGGTAAACACAGTATATCTTAAGCGCCCGTTTAGCATGCCCCTCCCCCCTCTCGTAATATCGCCGTGCGTAGTCTTATATATGGCGTTTGTGTGTATAATGCGTTTTCAGCGGCAACGCGCTTATCTTGTGAAGACGACAGTTGGATCCCCGGGCGTCAAGCCGCTCGCTTGTACATACGTGCTGAGCCTGCTGACGCAGGTTCGAATCCCGGCGGGCCCGAACTCGGCAGTCCATCCTTCCGAGTTCGGTAAATGAGCACCACACACCGGGGGTAAACATAAACGGCGTTCGGATACCTGAAGGGTCTTTGCGCCACATAAGTGCCAAAGTATTATTATTTAATCTAAAATTGTAACGCTCACCTGATTCCCGTAGAGGCGCCGGTCTTGACTGGGCGTATACCGTATCTTCAAAGGTGATGTGTAACACACGGCTGGCTCTTTGGGCTGGACCTCTGTGCACTGTATGTCTGGCTCGAAGGGTAAGATGTCTTAGGTAAGTGAACGCCGTGCTCTCCATCTGCCTCGAGGCAGGGTGCTGTAACCAGTTTCTTCACTGGATAAGGGGAGCAGGCCTCTTGACTTCAAAGGACTGCTGTCCGTCGTTTACTGCACGAACAGTAAGTTTCGAGTAATTCTAATGTCTTTAAAGTCTTTAGTAATGATGTCTCTTGTTTTGCAGGGTTCCGGCGATGGCGGATGGCGGGCTGAAGTGAGTTGAAGATGGAGCCCGTGTGATGAATAGAAGCGCCTGGAAGCACGTAAGTAAGCGCTTGTTGCCTGCTTCACGATGCGCTCTAACTGTCTTTTTATTTTGCAGGTACAAGTTCGGGGCGGCTGCAGGGTGCCGGAATACCCACTGGGTTAGATGTGGAAAGGGGTAATGGCACGTGAGTATTAAAGTTCCCCAATGTCTTTAAACGCACCTTGTTTTGTCTTTCAGATGCGGGATGCAGCGCCGAAGGCCTCCGGAGCGTGCGAAGAGTTGGTAAGCTTTTGTCTTTCAGATGCCGGAATGCAGTGTGAAGACTTCCGGAGCGCACGAAGAGTAGGTAAGCCTTTGTCTTTCAGATGCCGGAATGCAGCGCGAGGCGTTGGTGACAGCCGATGGACCAGGTAAGTGAAGAGCTGTCACTGAAGACCGTAATGCTAACCTGTTCTTTCTTGTCTTTATAGGTGTTGCTGAAGACTGGATTCAGAATGGTAAGCCTTTTTCCTTAGGCCCAGGATCAGATGCAGAAGACACGATGAGCATTCTGCTGCTGAGGATGCAGAATAACGCAAAGCAAGATTCATCCATCGGGTGTGGTTTAAATAGCCTCCTGTAGTGCTTAGGTGTCTCCTTCCACAGCCACGCCTAGGTAAGAAAAGAGTTCCTGCTTTCCAGAAGAGTTCCAGTGTTCTGAATCTAGGGAGTGGCTCCTGCCCCACCCAACAGGAAAAGTAGTTCCAAACAGAAGAGGATCAGAGACTCAACTGGCAGGCAAGTAAGCAGCATGGTCTGCTGCAGGTAAGTCCACCCAAGCATTATGAGCCCAGCGCTTCCAGCGCTGGGACTGGGCATATTTATGAGCCTGGTGCCACTGGCGCCAGGACTGGGTCCAAAAGGTCCCAATTGGGACTGGTTGGCACTCGGAACCTGGGTTATGGATCTGCTTCCAAGGGAGTTGGGAAAACCCTGACCTTTTGGAAGCAGAGATCATGACAAAAATTTGCACATAGAAGCAACCAATGAGCACGTACATATTAAATGCGCACGGGCTGTATGAGAGTTTGTAGAGGGCTGCATTCAAAATTGGTATGAGGTTTGTAAAGGGCTGCATTCAAAAAATGTTGTCCTCTGTTCACCCGCCTTGGATAATAATAAACAGCGCTCAGATACTGTGCTTCTTAGCGCTATACAAAAGAAAAAATTGGGTTATGTTAGAGGCCTGGTATGAGCACATGCGTTACATTAAGGGGGAGGCCCCCGCATCACGGGCGGAGCATTTGCTTATCCAGGGCACAGACAGTTACGCCTATTGCTTCTTTCTGTCTCCCAGTTGTGGTGTGTGGAATTTTCGATTCGCCTGCTTTTCTTTAGGGCCAATATATTTTCTTTTAGGATCAGCATATCTATCCTCAGGCGCCTTTTGTAATGTGGTATGAATGAAATGCTTAACTGCACGGTTCAATTTTTTTAATACAGGTCAGGCAAAGGAGCAGCGGTTAAGAGGATTTTTAAGGCTATTTACCGAAAAGAAAAGAAGTGTGGTAAGGTATAGGCCAAGGATGATTGTCTGGCAGCAAGTGTGTGAAAACAGTAGTTTTGGCGGATCCACTTTATTCGGTAATCGCAACGTGTAATGCAGTAAGGCCGGGTAGTAACGTGAATTTTCCATCTTCAGTTAGGATGTCGTTGGTGGAGGACTCACAAGACCTGTTCCACTCCATTAAGGAAGTGCCCAACACCCCGGGGTCAAGTGAGGAAGAGGACGAAGGGGCCATCTGGGCTTTATTCCAAGAGAGGATGCACAGTGAGGGGAAGGGTTGGGCTAAGAAAGTGTTAGCCAAAAAGCAACCAGCGCAACCCAAACAAGTTGTGGTGGATGCCCAGATCTGTCCACCCCCCGTGGTAGATACTCCTTCCCCCCCCCCGAGCGCAATCGCACTAAAACCCTTACCTGCCAAGAGAAAACGCCAGCAAAAGGGTAAGAAAACAACTGAAATGTTGCAGGTGGCGCCTACGGTACAAACTGCCAGTGAGCTGGCGCAAGTTGGGCCAGGGGCTACAGCCTTCCCACCGGTAGCAACTGCAGGTGTTGCGAGTGTGAACGAAGCGCAATTGTGTCCCATTGCACCTCCCATGTTACAGGTTTCAGTTGAAAAATCAGGTGTGTCGCCACCAGTCGGTGGTGCGGTAGGTAATGAAAGGTTTGGGTTGATTTTGGAAGAATTATTGTTGTTGGTCAGGGGTAATGGGGCCCCGGCGGCAGCAGTGGCTACCCTACCCGTGGCTAGGAGCGTGTGGGAGGGGACCAGCGAGAGCACCACTGATATCAATTTGCCCAGTATACCCGCCCTCCCTGCCCCTGCGACGGGCACAGGCCCCACCGTCAGCACCCCCATCCCTCCACTTGCCTCACCTTCAGCGCCTTTAGGAGCGGAACAGCCTGTGACGGTTGCCCCCTTGTTATCGGACAGGTCATCCTTAGCCTGGCATATACCCCAGGACATCAGAGAGCAAATATGGGCCAGGAAGAATATTGACATATTCAGCCTTTTAGCAATAGAAGATGCCGGCCCCAATGTCACGCTAAGCACTGAAGAGAACAATAAGAGGCACCGGAAGTATCATCCGGAAGAGAACATCGCCAACTGGGAGAAGACGTTTGATATAATGTCAGTTTTGGTGATGGAAAAGGACCCTGAGCACGGACCAGGTTTGATCAAATACAGGGAATCAATTGTAGAAGAAGCTAGGCTGTACGGTTCTACTGGATGGATCGACTATGACAGGAAGTTTAGACATATGATGGAACACTGCCCCACAATGACATGGGACCAGAAAATGATGGACGGTTGGGTCACTTTCATGGGGGGTAAGCAGAGGAAGAGTATTGTCTGGGCTGATATTTACAAAAGCGGGAAGAAGAACGGGTACAGTAAGCAAAACAATGGTGGTAAGGGGCAACCCTTTCACAATGCCCCCCCAGGGACGGGGGGGGGGAAGCGTCGGGAGCTACAGGATCTGGTACCTCGAATGGACCACAAGAGGATAGGAAGGGAGCGAATAGGGCATGCCGGTTTTTTAATAAAGGCAGCTGTAACTGGGATCCTAAGTGTAAGTTCAGCCATGAGTGTGGGAAATGCGGGGGGAACATCCCTTGGTCAGATGTTTCAAGCGGGAGGGTGCCTCCGGAGGCAGGGGCCAGCAGAAAGGACAGTAAGGCTCACATCGTCACCCCTCCTCCCCCGGCAACAAGCACGGCTACACAGAATTTGGATTTGTCTAGGAAGGGTCCCTCCGCAGTGAATTTGCAGGTTTTAGTGGATCATCTAAACCATTACCCCAGACAGCGCGAGAGGGATTTGCTATTTCAGGGTTTCACGGAAGGATTTGTTATTCCTTACGAGGGTCCCCTCACCTGCCGCTTTGCTAAGAACTTACCTTCAGCGAGGGATCTGCCTGGGGAAGTCGATAGGAAAGTAAACAAAGAACTAGAACTAGGAAGGATTTCGGGACCATTTGATGCCCCCCCCTCCCCAACTTCATTGTGTCACCTCTTGGCATAGTTCCCAAAAAGGAGAGGGGTAAGTACAGGCTCATCCACCACCTTTCTTACCCGAAGGGCGAGTCAGTGAACGACTGGTTGAGCCCTGAAATATGCTCTGTTCACTACGCTTCTTTTGACCAGGCTATGTTGGTGGTGGCCAGTACCGGAAGAGGGGCTTTCATGGCCAAGGTGGATATTGAGTCTGCATTTCGCTTATTACCTGTGAATCCAGCCAGCTTCCATTTGCTGGGTTTCCAGTGGAAGGAGGGTTTCTTTGTAGACAAATGTATGCCCATGGGGTGCTCAGTGTCCTGTTCCTTTTTTCGAAACATTCAGCACGTTCCTTGAATGGGCGGCACACAGAATGGAGCAGCGCGGGGCAATGGTTCATTATCTAGACGACTTTCTATTCTCTGGCAGGGAAGGGTCCGAGAACTGTTCAATAGCAATGTCTGCTTTTCAACAATTGATGGGAGAGTTGGGTGTTCCCTTAGCTTCTGGGAAAACAGGGCCCTTGCAGGGTTCTGACATTTCTTGGCATTGAGATAGACACTGTTAAGGGCACTTGTAGGTTGCCTGATGATAAAGTAAAGGGATTGAAGGAGGAAATAGTGAATAATTTGTCAAAAGACAGGACCACCCTTGAAAAAATGCAGCAACGTCTGGGAAAACTGAATTTTGCGGCCAAAGTAATCCCGGCAGGCAGGGTTTTTGCACGTAGGCTGGCCAGGGCAACAGCTGGTGTGGTTCAGAAACAACACCATATTAGATTAATCACTGCCCTCAAGGAAGACTTAAGGATGTGGTACAGATTCTTAGACAGCTTCAATGGGGTGCAAATCTGGCGAACCCCGTGGGAAACCAACACTGGACTACAGTTGTTTTCAGACGCTGCAGGAAGTGAAGGTTTCGGTGTAATCCTAAGGCCTGAGTGGTGTGCTCAGAAGTGGCCACAGCAGTGGCACAAGAAAGGGAGAACAAAGAACATAATGGTCTTAGAAATGTTCCCCATTGTTGTCGCACTGTTGTTATGGCCTACGGTTTTGGCCAACAAGAGGGTTTGTTTTTGGTCGGACAACAATGCGCTAGTACAAGCCATTAACTTACAGTCCGCATCATGCCCTGCAATGTTGAGCTTGCTCAGGAAACTAGTGGAAGTATGTCTGTATCACAACATTGAATTTAGGGCTCGACATGTGCCGGGCACTGCTAATGTTGCTGCTGACGCTCTTTCTCGCTTTCAGTGGTCCAAGTTCCGGAAGGCCCACCCGGAAGGCAAACTGGAGGGAGCACAGTACAAAAAGGAGTGGTGGCAGCTGGTGGTGTGGACAGGGCGCTCGCCGAGTTGAGTGAGCGCTCACTCACGCCTGGAGTAAGATGTAGATACCAGCAATGTTATGGTATGTTCAAGAACGTGATCTCTCATCTGCAGGGTGAGAAACTGACTGCGGAGGAACAGATTCACGCCTTTGTGGTCTGGGCACACACAGAGGGCATGTCAAAGAGTTGGGCAGCATCGCATTTAGCAGCAGTTGCATTCCACTTCAAAGGGAATGGCGATCTCACAAAGGGGTTTTTGGTGCGCTCTGCATTGAAAGGCTGGGCCCGTTTGGAGCCAAGGTCTAAGGATGTGCGAAAACCAATTGACTTTGGGTTATTGGTAAAGTTGTTGGCCACGTTACCTAGCATATGCTTCAGCAAATACGAAGGGGCACTATTCAGGTTGGCTTTCGCATGGTCCTTTTTTGGGGCATTTAGGATTAGTGAGCTAGTTTCTGCATCCAAGAAGGACACATCTGGGAGGGCCATTGCTTTGGGGGATGTATCTGTTCCACAAGGAAACGGGCGAGGGGGTCAGTATATTATTGAGGAAAAGCAAAACGGACCAGCAAGGAAAAGGTTATAACATAGTATTACACGGGGCACCCCTTGCAGAATGTTGCCCAGTACTCCTTTTTAAGCTCTTCGTACAGCTACTAGCCACGAGTGCCGGCCCCCTGCTAACTCACGCTGACACTCTCCCCACCCCACTTTCTGTATTCCAATTCCGCAAAGTGCTGGCAATGGCATTGAAGGCCTTGGGCATCCAGGATGAAGGTTGGTCCACACATAGTTTTAGGATAGGCGCAGCCTCCACAGCCTTTCAACAAGGCATGTCCCCTCGGGCGATCATGAAGGTGGGGAGGTGGGAGTTGGGCCGTTATCGACTTTATGACCGCCCCCAGCACAGTTCATGCCCAGAAGAACCAAGAGCACTTAGGGGCCAGGGCAGGGAATGGGGTCGGTTTGGAAACAGGTGAATCAGGAAACTTATGGTATGTTTTTCCCCACAGATGATGCAGTGTGGCTGATCGGCCACTCATTTGTGACGTGGGCAGAAAAAAGGGCTAGGCAATGGACGATTGGACAAAACTTGGGATTCAAGGGTACCGAGTGTGTGTGGCTGGGCACTCCCGGAATGAGGTGGGATTCCTTGCTGCCGGCCATTCACTGGCGATTACAGTGGAGGCGTGCACCAAGGTGGTTGGTGATTCATTTGGGGGGCAACGATCTGGCTAAGTTGGGCTGTGGACGCCAGCTCGCCCAAATACAGGTGACTGCGCATTGCAGCACATGAGTTACCAGGCACAGAAATACTCTGGTCAGAAATGGTGCAAAGGCGGGTGTGGAGAGACGCCATCTCTCTGCCCGGCATGGAAAAATCCAGGAAGCGCCTCAACAGAAGTGTTGCGAAATTCACCAAAGCAGAGGGCCTGGGGTTTATAGGGCATTGCTGCTTGAGCTCCTTGCCTTCCCATTTTGATGCAGACGGTGTACACTTATCTGACAAGGGCAACAATGTTTTCCTGACGGCTATATTGGGTGAGCTAAGGAGGGCTGGTTGCAGATGAACTAATGGTGAGTATGGTAACAATAAGGATGCTAAGAGAGAAGTAAGGGCCTAAGGTTTGGGGGCATTGATGGCAGCGTGAGCCACCATCAAAGCATGGCGGAGTATCGGGCCGGTCCTAGCCAATGAGGGACTTCACGCTGCAGCGGCTCGGGATCGGCCCGGCTCGAGCCGATCCCTCGACGGGCACTGACTCCCTTCCTTAGGGCGATAGGCAACAATCTCCTGGTCAGTGCCCGAGTGTCCCACTGGTGTACCAGTGTAGCTGGAAGTAACCAGCGGTTTGTCAGTTTGGCCAGTGGCTAAAGAGGTGACAGGGTTCACCCGTATCTGACTGTTTTGTAATGTGGCTGGGACCGTCCCAAGTTGTCTTGCTCCTAATAAACCAGTGACCTTGTTTTTTCCAAACTTTAAAAGTTGTCTGTGTAGTCATTTCATTGTGTTATTGTACGGACCAAAGGAGGTGGGGGTGTCCAATGGGGATCTCCCCGCTATGTCCCTGTGTTTCCTTTCACCTTTTCACTGTTCACCCTTCTAGCAGAACAAGCCCACGCATTTCCTTGTCTCTCTATATAAATGTCACCCCCTCTCCCCCCGATGTTTTACTGGGCGGCAGCAGAGGGAAAGGTGGAAGAAGGCGGATGAAGGGGGTTTGACCACACAGGGGAAGGGCATCCCTGGGCGTCATGAAGGAGGCAGGGGGCAGGGCATGCTCTTAAGGAGCAAAGGGAAAGCTGCACGCCACCATAGCGTGTGCAGGCAGACTAGAGACGGAGGGGCCGCACGCCGACACATGAACAATTAAACAGACAAAACACAGCTTTACTGCTCTCATGAAATGTTAACCACAAAAAAGACTTAATTGCTCTATTATTATTATTTCCTTATTTCTTACGGCATGTAGCCCGTAGTCATCAGGGCATAGAGGGGACAGATTGAAAGAGGGAAAGGGGGTGGACTTAGGGTAAACACATCTTGAGATGGATACAGTTGATTAAGAAAACAAAATGGTCTTTAGTGCTTTTTTGAATGTTGTCAGGTTTCCTTCCCGATTCAGCTTTATCAGTAATTTATTCCATGCCATGGCGGCCTTCTACGGATACAACTGTTTTTTTCCCTTTGCCCTTTTAGATCTAGGACAAGTTAATTTCATGGAGTCTTTCATTCTAGTAGTTCTAGTGGAGTTCTGAACGGCAATGCACTCGTTTAGATATTTGGGCGCATTTCCAAACAGACACTTATGGGTCATGGTATTGATTCTAAATTCTATTCTTACTTTACAGGGAGCCAATGTAGATTCCATCTGTGAAATGATATGTGCTCATGTTTCTTGACATTGTTTATGATTCTAACTGCACAATTCTGCAAAATCTGCATCTTTTTGACACATGCTTTGCTGGCTCCTCCCAGCAAGGCACTGCAGTAATCCAACCTTGGCACAATTAAGGCTCCGACCGAGGTGATGCAGTAAGTGTCTGAGAAAAAGGGTTTCACCAGGCACAGGAGCCTTAGATAGTACTGGGAATTCTTAATAACTTTTGCAACTTGGGGATCTGCCTTGAGTGATGCCTCAATAATAACATCAAGTGTTTTTACTTTGCTCATTGTTTTTATAGAGTGTTGGTTTATGCAAAAATTAGCATTGACAGTTCCTAGTTTTTCTCTAGCTTGGGCCGATCCACAGACAAGGAGTTTGGTCTTCTCACTATTGAGACATAGTTTTCTGCCATCCATATTTTTATTTTTTCATATACACACATGACAAAGCTGGCATCTTTTTCTTAATCTCCACTTAGCCTAAAAATAACTTCAAATATCAAAAGAAATGGCTTACTAGAAGCAAAATGGCTTACTTGGAAAAACCGACACTGCACAGCCAATCACATCCTAATGACATCACCAGCTAAACAGCCAATCGGGTGCTGTTTACATCAGAAACACTTCACCAACTTCACACATCCCATTAGATGTACATTTTCATAGCCATTTTAAATCCAAACGAAACTATTACAGTGCCTCATTTATAATAGACAATACTGAAAAATGTGTAAAATAACTTGAAAGATAGAGTAAATATTTTTTAAACCACCAATTAAGTCAAATAACTTTTAAATAACATTAAAACATGGAGGCCGCCATTTTGGAAGTAAAAAATGGCTGACAAATCCACCACACAGTAGAAATTGAGCCAAGGAGTGCAAAAGGAGGTGTGACTGGAAGAAAAATGGGTGGGAATGGGAGGAAATTCCTATACATTTTACTTAGCAATGGGTGTTAAATGGGTGGCACGCATAGTCAAACTACCAGATATCCATCCTCGTATGTCAACCTGCATTGGAAAACATTACAACAAACCTGCATCCAAAGCCCCTGCTTCAAGCTCTCATGTTTAAGCTCTTATTTTAATGACAATAATTTCGGCTTTATAGGTAGTGCTTTCAGCGCACCTAATAGCCAAAACTTAAAAGGGTTAGAGAGTATTCAATACAGACATGTCCTCTTAGCCGACACATGGACCAAACAAAGATTTCGAGAAATCCCGGATAAAGTAACTTTCATGGAATGTATTGAAAAACACCCCTTAAAAACAAGGCATGATGAACCAGTAGAGGGGGATGGACTAAAGAAATAAAACTTACAGGAGTCTCAATGTGTGGTTGACATCACTCAACTAGATGAAGGCTCAGAGAGCGATCTAACCATTTAAGGTCAGGACACCTACTCTGATAATTACACTTTTTTTAGCACCAGATGTGGATGGCCATCATGTCCTCACCCACAATTTTGTTATTGATGCACACGAGTCTTGATTATATTTACAAACATACTCCATAAAAAGAAACTAGTGGCCCAATATCTCCCTTTGTTAAATGCAGGCAAAACGGGAATCGCCCCATCTTTTCTTAATCCTGTCTTTACCAAACCAGTCAACCCCAGAATTGTAGTATAAACCGGCACCAATCGACCTGTTGTACATCAAGGATTACTTAATTCCAGATTTCTTAGTAGTAACTACCACACGAAAAAGGGGCAGAACATCTCTTTCACATAAAGAATTTCCACCAGTCAAAGTAAGGAGAGTTGTTTTAGGAAGCGCAGTAGCTATATCATCTGCTCATCAGGCCAGAGTAAGTAATTTAGTACTACAGATACGTGAAACAATTGTGGGAGAAGCAGTCATTTTGGCAACTTTTAGACCACACACTAATAAACATTTTCGGCTATGAGGACATCTCAGATTTTTTCTGTAACAAAGTTGGCAGCCCTTTAAAATAAGAAATGGTGACTAGGTGTCATTTAAGTATCTTAATATTTTGGTCTTTTTTTAAAAAAAACATTTTTTATTAATTTGAACAAACAACCAAAAGGAACCAAACAGTGAACAACAATTATACATTTCAAGTATCATATGCAATTTCACAATGTGTCTACCGCCTCCCCGTTCCCGAGCTTACCCTACATCACCGCCTTCCACCACTCTGAGGGCATCCCTTCCTCCGAGGAGCCATCGTTTTCTAGGTCTGTATGGGCAGGCCCAGACAGTGAAGCTACCAAGTGCCTCCACGCTATTAGTGTCTCCGCTTCTTCATCTCCCCCTCTATTAACTGCCTCACTCCACACCACTGTTTCCACATCCACCCATTTCTGAAGGTCATGCCACCAGACTTCTACCTTTGGTCTATTACTTGCTTTCCAGCACATGGCAATCCTGCGCTTTGCAAGTATATAAGCCAAGTCTTTGAGTTTACTCACATCTTTCAATTTAAGTGACCTGGGGAACCCCCCCCCCCACCATACATGCCCACAAAGATTCAACCTCCAGTCTAATTTCCTTTTAGGTCAAACGGTGGGCCACCTTCCTGCAGAATCTCCTTATTTCCGGGCCCACCCAGAACATGTGCACCAGTCCCACATTCTCCTCCCCACATTTAGGACATGTTTGTATTCCTGCATTCTTGAACTTTGCAATCTTCTGAGGGGTCATATACGCTCTGTTTGACATATAACTGGATTTGTTGCAACCTCGCTTTCCTTGACATTTTTTTGTGATATTCTTGTACCGTTACACATAGCCCATCACTCATAGATTCCCCAGCTTCCTCTTCCCAATCTCGTCTCAGCTGAGTCACCTCCTTTCCTACCCTTGACATCAGCAGTTCATAGATTCGGGAGACTTCATAGCCTCCATCTGTCGTATCATAAAATGTTTCTATAGCTGTGTCAGGCTGACTCTCCAGCACTATTTCTGACCAAGTGTCTTATCTTCCGCACCAACCTTTTATAAGTGGTGTACTGTCCCTAGTGTAGGCCGGTGTCTTCCACCAGTATGTCAAATTCCATCGCCTTCCCATCCTGCCACACATCTCCCATCATTGCTATACCAATTGGTTCCCAATGCAGCCGGACTATCTTCCTCAGTTGCTCATCCACTCCATTCAGTGCTGCTAGCAGCATCTGTGGGCAACACGGGTATGGGTTCTCCATGGCCCGGCATGCCCGTTGCCATATCTTCCAGCCCAAGTCTAACATTCTTGTCCCTCCGCCTCGCTGTGTTTTTGGCAACCATAACCATTCTTTCAGGAAAAACGGGACACATTCAGCTCTCAACAACCTGGACTCCGATGTGGAGTCTTCCAATAACCTCCGCGCCACATGTTGTAGTTGGCTGGCCAGATAATACATCTCGAAATTGGGCAACTTAATGCCCCCTTGGTCATACGTTTTTGCAATTTCCATAACGCTAGCCATATGAGCTCCCTACATATGCCCTGGATTTTAAAAAAAGAATTGCTTGGGTATCATATATGGTATATTCACAAAGTAGTGTAACAGCCTAGGCAGCACCACAATCTTTAATAGTGCCACTCTCCCCATCATGGACAGAGGGAGCTTGGCTCAGAACCTCATGCTGTTTTCAGTGTTAGCTACCGGCTTCTCTGTGTTCTGTTTGTGGTCAACCTCTACACTGTGATGCACATCTATCCCCAGGTATCTAATGGTCCTGGTCTCCCATTGTATTTGTAATACCGGCAGTTCCTCTCGTGGTATCCCTTTATATCTACCTAGGGGGAATATACATGAGTTCTTGGGGTTCACTGTGATGCCAGACAGCACTGCGTATCGCCCCATTACTTCCAGAATGTATTGTAGGTTCTCTTCAGGATATCTCAAATACAACAGCATGTCATCAGCATACATTGATATCAAATGTTGCCCTCTCTTTGTACTGATACCCACCTCTCCGTATTGTTGCCTCAAATATATCGCTACGGGTTCTAGTGCTAAAATAAACAGCATCAGGGACCATGGACATACCTGTCTAGCACCCCTGCTGAGTTGCCATCGGTCCGAGATGTTTGCTCCTGTCCCAACACGAGCCAGTGGTTTACTGTATAGCAATTGGACCCATCTCAAGTACGTGGGCCCAACTCCGTATTCTTTCAGGGCCGCCATCAACCAAGGCCATTTGACAGAGTCAAAGGCCTTCACTGCATCTAATGAGATTATTGCAACCTCCTGGGGGTCGCTTTCAGTTTGTTCTATAACATGATGGAGCCTTCTGAGATTGTCAGATATGTTCCTGTGCGGAATGTATGAGCTTATTGATAACCGTCCTTAGCCTATTTGCCAGCACCGCCATAAGTATTTTGCTATCCTGGTTAAGCATGGATAGCTGTCTATATGATCCACTGTCAATGCATGATTTGTAAGGTTTTAGAAATGGGATGATAATTGCCTCCCTCAGACTCCAGCAGCGCTCCCCTATCTAATGCCTCATTTAACATTGCTAGTAGTGGGAGGAGCAACTCTGCCTTGTACGTTTTGTAAAACTCGCTGGGGAGTCCATCTGCCCCTGGGGCTTTACTACTGGGTAAGAGCTTGATCACTGCTTCCAATTCCTCTAACGTAATAGGAACCTAACGTAATAGGAACCTCTAAGTTCTCCCTCTCTGCTACCTCTAGTTTGGGGAGGCTTATGTTCTTCAATGTTTCCATCACATCTATCTCCTCTCCCATGTCAACATCCATATACAGTCGCTGGTAGAACTAAAAAAAACCTTTATTCACCCCTTCCTGGGTATCTAGTATTTGTCCACCCATCCCCCATACAGCTCTGATTGTCTGGGTATCTCATTCTTATACAACCAGGCCAACAACCTGCCCGGTTTATCTCCCTCCGCGTGCTGTCTCTCAACATATCTTTTATAGTTCAGGTTGCATTATCTCTCCCAGTACCCCTGCAATCCTGTTGCAGTTGTCGTATAGTTACAGCCTCCTCTGGGGAATGCCCTTCCTTGCACATTATCTCTAATTTCTTTTCTGCCTCATGCAACTAATGCGTTTTTCCACCTTGTAGGACTTTGGATTTAGTTATTGCCGCCCCCAACACCACCACCTTAAATGCCTCCCATAACGTGCCAGGCAATTCTACGCTCCCGGCGTTATTTTCATAATATTCCACTATTTCTTTCTTCAGGTCCTCTCTAAACCCAGTGTCTTTCAAAGCATCGGCCCTAAGTCTCCATGTTGGGATCTGGGCGGCGAGTACTGCCATGTCCTAATCAATGGCGAGTGGTCTGAGAGGACTCTCGCTTTGTATTCGGACTGCATCAGTTCCCTCATCAGCTCCGATGCCACAAATATATAGTCTAATCGTGTGTGCAGGTTTTGTGGGGCCGAGTAGTGAGAATATTGCCTATACTGTGGGTGGTGCATCATTCATAAGTCCACTAGTCAGAAATCACTTAGTAGGGACTTGAGCTTCTCCATCTTCTTATCTGATCTGTCTGATCTGTCAACCAAGCATCTTGGTTCGGAGCATATGTGTTGATAATGCTCAGCTGTTTTCCACTAGTCCTTTTATTAGCATCATCCTCCCGTCTGGCTCTATGGTGGACTATAACGGCTTGAAGGGGACATGCAGTGCTATTCATGTAATGACCCCTCTGGCATACGTAGACTATGTTGCTCCTATGGTGGTCCCTCTTCATTTCCTCCCCACCACTTCCTGTTTTTCTTTAGTCAAGTGAGTTTCCTGTAATAGAGCAATATTGATTCTCTGTCTTTTCAAATACATAATGACCTTATTCCTCTCCAAATAACTATTGAGCCCCCTGACATTCCAGGTCACTATCTTGAGGTCCCCCATCTCATCCATATCCTGTTCCGCCCCTATCCTTCCTTGTCTTCCGCTCCATGCGCAGAGATTTATAGGTGTATGCTCGGTCCCCCCTGTTAACACCCCTTCAAACTCCCCAACTCCCTTCCCTCCCCTCCACCCTACCCATCCTCAACCTCTTCCCAAACTGGTGCCCAGCTTCATCCCTATATTTCGGGCCACCCTACATCTAGTATCTTTCTCAGTACTAGCTGATACTTAGGGCTCTGCAGGGGGATAGCGCCCTACTAGTATCCTACTAACTAAACTACTTGGGGAAATTACGTGCTCCTCAGTGTCGCCCGCAATGAGCAGCACCTGTCTCTCCTGCTAGTCGTTACTAATATAGCGCAGAGGTAGTCTATTCAGCTCAAATCTGTTTAACACAATTGTATTTTGGTGGCCCACTCTAGTTTATAGCTTAATGTCATAGTCTTGATTTTTAACTGAGCTCTGTATAGTCATTATCGCCATGTTCTACCATGAACATATTGAAAAGAACGCAGTGTCACTTAGCCTCTCCCTTTCCTTCCCGGCCCTCCGTATCAGCTGGGTAATTCATGGTGTCCATCCATCTTGCTGCATCCCCTGGGATCCCGAAAAAAAGAGCCTTGCCTTTATGTAAGACTTATGCCGGGTAGAGAAGCATGTATTTCAGTCCTGCCTTCCATAGCCTTCTCTTCGTAGCCATATAATTCAAGCGTTGTCTTTGTACCTGGAAGGTATAATCTGGATATGATGCAATGGACGCCGATGCTCTGTGTATTGTCCCTCCTTTCCGAAAGTATTCCAGTATCTTCTCTCTATCTCTATAGTTTAAAATTCTTGCAATGATCGGTCTAGGAGGGGCTCCAGGTGGTGATTTCCTGACCGGGGCCCTATGCGCGCTCTCTACTGTGAATCCCTGAGTGAGCGTCTCTACACCTATCCCTTGCAGTAGCATGTTTTCAATGTAATTCGTTCGGTCCAGATTTTCTTCTCCTTCTGGAAGTCCCATTATCCGTAAGTTATTTCTGCGGGCCCTCCCTTCCGCTTCTTAGGCCCTGTGTTCTAGGTTTCGCACTTGCTGTTGCAACATGAAGATGCTTCTGGTGTTGTCTGTACAGGAGAGTGTGTTGGTCTTAACCTCCTCTTCCAACCTCCCCATACGCTCGGCCACCACCCCTACGGCTTGACGTAGGAGATTGACATCAACACTGACTGCGTCAATTTTAAACTCCAAGGATGTTCTGAGCTCTGTCATGGCAGCATCCAGTTTGGTCTCCCAGGACACTTGCAGTGCCGCTATGGCTTCCAGGATCTGCCTATCGCCTCTGGTTGGGCTCTTGTCCTCTTTCGCCTCTTGTCCGCTTGATTTAGGAGTGTCCGTGCCCTGCACCAGTCTAGTGAAGTTATCCAATGAGGCTTGCTTTGGGCTTGGTCTGTTTCAACATTTCCAGTACTGTGGGCTTGAGTACTAGTACTTGCCCCGGGATATCTCTATTTGTTTGGTATGCCTGTGGGCCTCACTTCAGTGCTCTGACTGTCTCTCTCTGGTGTGCACAGGTGTTGTTTACATCCTACTGTTTAGTTGTTTCAGGTGTCCACTTCTCCTACCACAGGCTACCCACCTATTTTTCGCTCACTGGTCATCTATAATGTAGAACCAAGTATGCAAGTCGGGCGTCGCTCCCCAATTCTAGTTGCCTGCGAGCCGCACACTCCTGGCAGGTTGTATGTATATGGTCGTTGTGAGCCTGGGTCGTGTTCACCCGGGATCGCCAGCCACTTGTGCACAGCTTGGCATCCACTTGCAACCCACTGGGTCCTGCACTTCTTCACTTGATCCCTGTCTGCTCCGCTTCCACTTGGGTTTTTAACTTTTTATTCACCTTGCTGGGGTTCTCTCCAGTCAAGCGGACAGGATGTGTATCATGCTTTGATGAATTGTTTATAGGGCTCTGTTGTGTGTCTCTCGTCCTGCTCATGAATATGTCTCACTAAATGATTGCTTGTCAATTGTCTTGC
Organism: Ambystoma mexicanum; assembly: GCF_040938575.1. NCBI lineage: Eukaryota > Metazoa > Chordata > Amphibia > Caudata > Ambystomatidae > Ambystoma > Ambystoma mexicanum. The sequence goes on from NC_090931.1 coordinate 1,115,793,533, forward strand.
GCACCCCACTTTCGCCTCACCTTAATTGCTCAGATATGTTCCAACGTCGTGTTTCTCCTTCCCTACGGATGTTCTTAGGCCTGCTGGGCTACGCTGTGTCCCACATGCGTATCTGATGTGTGGGGGTTCATGTATTAAGTTGGCTCTCACTGTCCTTGCATACAATCCATGAGTTCCTTTGCTGTTTGCATGTTCTGTGGTCATGAGGCAAGGGTCCAGCCGCTTCGTTACTCCAGACAGGCCACCAGTTCCCAGCTGATGTCTTGCTTCTCGATGTTTACTGGCTGTCCGTCGCTTACTTGTACGCTGCTCGCCCGCACTTATACTCCTGTTAGTCTTTGGGGTTTGGCGTTGCTACGGTTAATGCATGTGTTGTTTGGCTATGTCTGTCTGTCTGTCTTCCACACGGCCTGGGTTCGGTGTACCAGACTTGCCTCACCCCTGCTGTTGCTGCTTGCTACTGTGACAAGTTTGTATGCCCTTTAACGTGTGCCGCAGAGTCTACGATCGTGACCCCGTAATGCCACAGTGTTGCAACTTGGTTGTTGTGCCAGCTCCATTCAGCTCACCTTTTGGCCGAAACACTGTCGCGTTGACTTGTTTTTTTTTGTGTGGTGGTGTTGTTCAATCCTACTTTGTTTTTACGCATTTGTGCTGTTCAATATGCTATTACCTCACTAAGTCCGCTAGTCTCCATCCCAAAGACTCCTTAGTGGACGTAGAAGCAATAGAAAAATGCAACAAATATTCAACATTTGTTCCCTATAAACTGGGTACTACACCGTGAAAATGTATAAATACTGATGTGTCTTATGTTGCACCAAGTCAAGTGTATCCAAATACTCACTGCCAATGAATTAAAATCCAATTGCAGTGCACAGAACTGTCCTGTTACATATTTGTCAGAAACTATTCGCAGTATTTGGTGTCCACCACGTGAAGGTGGAATCCACAAAGGAGTGTGTTCTTCCTTCGCTCAGCAGTTGGGTATCTCATGACCTTGCTAATTTCTGTTCTAGATACGATATTGCCCACCTGGGCAGAGCAAGGCATCAACCAGGTGCCCTTTCTTGATAACTATTTGCTAATTTCTGTTCTAGATACGATATTGCCCACCTGGGCAGAGTAAGGCATCAACCAGGTGCCCTTTCTTGATAACTATTTGTATTAATACCGGTTTGTTAGTGTCGATAGATGTTTTTACCAAGAAAGAGACCAATTCAGTCTTATTTTGCTCAACCCAGAGAAAATACTGCCAATTGTTAGGATGTGTTTCTTGTTTCAGCATGTTTCCGAATTTCTTTTGGTCTTTTACTGCGTGTCACTCTTCAAGCTGTCCGGCATGTACACATCCAAGATATCATCTAGCCTTGTAGCATATTAAAGCTGAGATTTGATGTAGGGTATGAACACAGTACTGGCATAATCATTGAATGTTTTTTCTAATCCTGGTAGAGGCATGTTGGCAATTGCAGTGCCGTCAAGGATGGTCATTTGGACTGTTGGTTTGGAAGTAGTATTTTTTTATCCGGGTGCAAGTTCTTCCAGGAAAACCAATAAATCGGATTTTGTGCAGATTCATAGACTACCTAACATTGACAGTGCTGGAGGGGATAGGCTTGGGATTAATGTCTAAAGAAATCATTGAGCTCTCCTTTATGTATCTGATGCAATGTGCAGTCTAGAAAATAGTGAACAGTCATTCCTCAGCAATGTCAGTTGTAATGGTTTACTTGACTTTTTACAAGCTGGAGGATGGCTGAAAAGGTGCAGGTTATTCCGCTTAGTAGGATCTGCAATAGGTTTAGTTTGATTAATAAGCATGTTGCTGACCTATAGTGCATACTAATCAACTCAGATTTTTTTTTTCTCGATGTTTAACAATGTGTCTGCAACTGCTGGATATACTATCATTCTGCTGTCAAGCACCATTCGATCATAGCTGGTTTTACCAAATGGGTTTCCCATATCTTGTATTTCATAAGTAAGAGATGTGATATATTTTGCAAAAGCCATATGTGAATGCTTGTTGGCCTGGTGAGGACACTCATCTCTTTCCCATCGGCTTTGTAGAATTAAATTCTTCAACTAAGTGGGCCATCTCAGGACCAGAAACCATCCAACGATGCAGAGCTGTTGGTTAGTCTGTCATGACTACAGCCTCTCCATCACGTTCGGCTGATGCGTTTTGTTTTTCATGGCCCTGACCAATGGCAATATGAGGGAACACATGCATTGATTTTTTTGTGACATTTCCTTTAATGAAGTCTTCATAGGTGTTAGGGTGATGGCTTTATAAGTGAAACCATATCACATATGTGGTCAGAATCTATTGTGCATCGTTAATATGGTCCAAGGAAAAGAACCAGGGACAATATTGGATAGCTCCTCTAAATAAAGCTAGAGAAGTCTTGGTATTGCTCTTAAAGTTCTAGTTTTAGAATGATGTACCAGAATCTAAATTGGGTACATGCATCACCATAATCTAAATTGGGTGCATACATCACTTATTCCTTTACACCAATCGTCAAGTGACTTAACTTGACTGCTATCCTCGGTCTTGGCTGTAGTCATTGTAAGCCTGCTGCAGAATAGAAACTACTAGCTGTATTTGATGAGCCCTAAGGTCTGCATGGGAGCCTTATTTTTATTTTAAATAAACTAATCTGTTTTTCCATCTGTGGTAATATGAGCCTGAACAAGTGCTCCAGTGCACCTACTTTCATCCAAGAGATTTCCAAGAACCTTGAAAAATGGCATCTCAATATGCGGTCCACCAAATATTACAAATGATCTTCGCCATGAGTTGTTGGCCAGTTCAATTGGATTTGTTTTGCCAATGTGTAGAGTGGCTGTTCAAACATAATGAGTGTAATCTGTCCAGGATTAAGGCCTTTAACTGCTGTCTTCACAATATCCATTCACTGGCAAATCATGACCACTGACATAGTCTGATCTGGAAATAGAGGAAGCAGGGAGGACAGTGTTAATTCGCAATCATTTGGAGTTTCTGCTTGTTGACTTGCATTGTATGCTGCCCAGGTGATTATTTCATCCCTTTGCAGGTTGTCACTAGCAAGAACCTGTGTATTCTTTCGTCATAGCTTGCAGTGTGAACTTGGTAGTCTGCTATGTTCTCTTCTACTGTTGGCAGAGGACAATCAGCTCTCATAGGAGGAACAGGGGCATGCTGATGTAGCACTCAGAAAGATGTGTATCAACTTCGCTGCACAAGGATTACTAGTCCTAGTCCGATCAGTCCCTGTAAAATTATCATCTGGATATTGGAATATTGATATTCCTGTACCATGAAAAGAGTCGTGAGCTGTGGTAGAGCTTGGATTGTGGTCTATATTGTCGAACGGACTAGTCCTGAAAAGACTATTTTTTTTTAAACCATCTTTATAGTTTTAGAAGGCAGATATGCTACAGCACATAACATAGGTGAAATTAACAATTATACAAGCTAAGTAACCAGACACGGAAAAGGCTAGCATCAGAACCCACCACCCCTTAGTATCCCATACACATTAAACAGGACCCCTGTAATTCTCCCAACAATCAACGCAAAGGCAAGAATGTATACCATTTAGGCTTATAAGCGCTATGTTATGAGTCTTGTGTGTAATTGATGAAGGGGAGCCAGGTAACGACAGTCTGAGCCTTGGAGCATTCCCACCACATGTGGAAGTAAGCACCTCTTACCTGGTAGCCCCTCCAACAGGTCTCTGGGTAAGAAGGATCAATGTGGTGTAGTCTTTCTGGGGAGTAGGTACATGGGAAGCACAATTTGAGCTGCCACTCCTTGTCCGTAGTGTATCATGTGATCTTAGGGTTGCGTTCCCATATGCACCGGCATGAGTCATCGATGGGACAACCCAAGTCCCTTGCCCAACGTAGCATGTATGGCAATCGTTCTTGAGAGCCCCTCCGATCTAGTAAGTTGTAAAGCCAGAGATCCTGCTATTAGTTTTACCTGCTAAGAAGGTAAGTTCCAGTGTATGTCATGATGCCTGCTGCCGGGCATCCAGACCAAGTCCATCAACCCAGGAAGCAGGCATCATGTTATCTGGAGCAAGCCCAGCAACCCCTGTTAGGGGCCATCTGGGTACAGTCCTGGCACCTGTGGCGCCAGGCTCATATGTTTAAACTTACCTGATGCAGACCATGCTGCAAGGAATCCAAGCCCTTGTGAGGCTTGGAAGGGACTACTTTACCTAGGGAACTATTTTGTTACTTGGGCGTGGTTGTGGAGGAATATGTAGGTGTGGAGGAATACTTACCTGGAACTACTTTGGAGGCGATTTAAACCACACCCGAAGAGCAGCACATGCTTTGCGTTATTCTGCATCCTGCAGCGTGACGCTCACCGTGCCTGCAGTCAGCATCGAGCATCCTGCCACGCCCGCTTCGAGTCCAGAGCACCTAGAAAGGAGGAGAAAGAAGAAGAAAGGTTAGAACAAGAACATTACTGGATTTCTTACCTGATTTCGGATTCAACTCATTTTTTAACCAGAAAAAGACTTCATTTTAAACGCGTCGCTTCGCCAGCAGCAGCGCCGCTCCATATTTACCGTTCCGCGCAGCACCACCACGGTCCGGCGCTGTCTCCATCACTTGGTTACTGCATTCCAGCACCTAAGGGGGAACAAGGAAAAAAACGACAAGGTGAGCCAAGGGAACAAACAAGGACAATCTCTTCCATCATATATTTACCTGATTTTACCGCCGGAGGTATTAATCACCAGCACGCCAAATCCTCTTTCGCCGCAGCTGCGTGAAAAGAGAAAGCAGCAAGTTTAACCTTGGCAACTTTTACCGGACAGTGTTGGATAACACAGACTCTTACCTGATCGCTTTCAGCTGCCACAAGACGACCTTCTTTTGGATCTAAGCTGCAACAGAAAACAAAGGAATTGGACAGAGTGACTACTCAGACATTGTGAACTCTTTAGAACTCTTCCAATATCTTCAAGCCAGTGAAGTAACTGGCCATCAACGCGCCCCTGCATTTCTCGCAGGATGAAGAGCTTATCATTCAAAACTATAAGGTGAGCTTTGTGAAAGGAAATATCGGAGGTGATAAGTGGGAACGCAGTGAGGTGCTAATACTCAAATCCACGGGTGGCTAATTCCCTTTCCCTCTCTTTAGGAGACTAATTCCACGAGTCAAGCAGACGAAGCTAGGTGGGCCAGTCCAGTCAGTCATCTCTGCACTACGCATCACACTGGTGGAGACCGTGGGAGTCCAGTTCCGTCCGACACCCCTCTGGGAGCCAGGTGAGCGTAACAGAACGTGAAGCCTTCCTACAAATCCTCACCCGGGTGTCATGGAGACCTCAGAGACTGACCAATTGGCCCAATTATTAGGAGAATTTAGGGCGGGAGTACATGCCGCTCGCCAAGAAACTAATACCCTCAGGGGAGAGCTGATGGTTTCTAAGGAACGCACTGATGACCATGCTAGACAATTATTGCAAAACCAAGCGGGGGAAACCCCTCTACCGGGACTCGGGGGAGGGGGGGGATGCCAACCCCTGTTACATCAAGCAACCCTGTGCAAGTGATTCTACCAGGAAATATCCCTTTAGCCCCGCCAGAACGTTTTGCGGGGGATCCAAAAAGATTTGCCGTGTTTCTGAACCAATGCCGTTTGCACTTTTTATGCAGACCCGGAGCCTTTCCAAACGATCAAGCTAAAGTAGCCTTTGTATTATCCTATCTCAGCGGTAGTGCAGCGGATTGGTCAATCCCATTAGTCAATCAGGATGACCCTATTCTTCGGGATTTTCAGGGTTTTCAAATGAGCATGGAAAGACTATTTGCCCGACACTACCAAGGACAGGCCCTGGATAACAAACTTTTGTCCCTACGACAGGGTAACCAGGATCTGCTAACCTACATCGCAACCTTTAATAGGCTGGTGGTGGAAACTGGATGGCCCGAGGAAAAAAGGGTTACATTATTTCATCATGGCCTTCGAGGAGAACTTAAAGATGTTTTGGCTCAAGTCGTGAAACCACCGCAAGACGGTGCTGAATACATAGACTTAGTGGTCCAGTTAGATCACAGACTTCAAAATCGAAAGGCTGATCGAGCCAAGTTCGAGAACCGGGTGTTGGTTAAACCCAATGCTAACCCCAAAGGAACAGAGGCCTCTGAACCCATGCAAATCGGAGGAGTTAAAGGACCCGTGACGGAAAGGGAAAAGAGGCGGCAAATGCAATTATGTCTATACTGTGGAACTTCGGGACATTTTCTACGGGATTGCCCTGTAAAACCACCTAAGAAAATGGTAGGAGCGGCTGATAAAAGCCACAAGGAGCCTGACTCGAGAAACGACCACGCCCGACAAGCGCAGAGGTCCGCTTGCCGAGCTTGAAGAAGAATACTCAGACCTTGCATTTCATCATACCAATGGTCATTATGGATCCAAGGCAGCCATCACGTATGCACGCAGTAAGGGCATACATTGATAGCGGGGCCATAGGAAACTATTTGGACCACGAATTGGCTTCTAGGATGAATCTACCTCTCTGCAAAAAGATCACTTCAGATGTCATCACCACAGTTGAAGGAACTGAAATTGCCTCTGGGCCGGTAACCCATTCCACCGCTGAGATTACACTATTGGGTCAGGATGGGCATCGAGAGACGATTGTGTTTGATTTAATCAAAGCCCCGCAGTTTAAAATAATACTGGGGATACCTTGGTTGGAAACACATAATCCTTGTATTGATTGGCGAGAAAAGAGAATAACCTTCCCGGATTGTGCACATACCTGTTATCAAAAACAAACCTTGAACAAGGACCTGGCCACCGTCGCTACTCCAGCCATGCAGTTACCTCAAGAATATCAGGAATTCCAGGATGTTTTCCAAAAGGAGCAGGCAAACACCTTACCACCCCACCGGTCATACGACTGTCAAATTGATCTCATCCCCGGTGCACAACCCCCATGCAGTAGGATCTACGCCCTTACGGAACCCGAGAACCTTCACCTACGACAATACTTGGACCAATACCTTGCCAATGGCTTCATTCGTCCATCCAAGTCCCCTGTATCTTCAGCTTTGTTCTTCGTGCCAAAAAAGGAAGGTGACCTTAGAGCGTGCATAGACTACCGCGCATTAAATCAGATCACGGTTAAAAACCGATACCCATTGCGTCTGATCTACACAAAATTAGATCTTTGAGGGGCATATTATCTGGTACGTGTAAAGAAAGGTGACGAAGTGAAAACTGCTTTTCGCACGAAGTACGGATTATTCGAATACCAGGTGATGCCCTTCGGGTTGTGCAATGCACCAGCAGCCTTCCAGTACTTTATGAACTATGTCCTTCGTGAACTCATTGACGTCTGTGTTGTTGTATACATAGACGATATCCTAGTGTACTCCTCTTCAGAATCAGACCATGTGGAGCACGTTCGTGCAGTCCTCGAGACACGACGCCAGCACAAGTTATATGCAAAATTGGAAAAATGCATTTTTCATACTACAGAAGTTGAATTTCTTGGATTTATCTTGACTCCAAAAGGAGTTTGAATGGACTCTCGAAAGGTGGACGCCATTCTCAAGTGGCCATCACCCAGTTCAGTTAAAGGAGTACAAAGCATGCTCGGGTTTGCTCATTTCTACCGCAGATTCATTCCAGACTTCTCGCACATTGTACATCCTAACACAGCACTTTTGCAAAAAAACAAACGCTTCTTGTGGACTGAAGAAGCGGAGAATGCCTTCCAAGAACTGAAAATGCTAACGTCTGCACCGGTATTAAAGCATCCTCGCCCTGACCTTCCGTATATAATTGAAACCGATGCATCCAGTCTAGCCATGGAAGCAGTTCTGTCCCAGAAGGATCCTGAAACCGGTCAACTTCACCCAGTAGCATTTTGGTCCAGAAAGTTCTCGGCACCCGAGTTAAACTATGCAGTTACCGATAAGGAGTTATTAGCCATCAAATCTGCCTTCAAGGCTTGGCGGCACTATCTTCTCGGCGCTAGATATACCATTACTGCAATCCCTGATCACCGAAACTTGCAGTATTTAAAGACAGCCAAGGCCCAATCATCTCGCCAACTTCAATGGGTATTGTTCTTTGTCGAGTTCGATTTTGTGATCAATTATCGACCAGGCTGTAGAAATGGCAAGGCAGATGCCTTATCCCGAATAGGAATGGGAGAAGCATATTCGAACACGGAACCGGTGCCTATAATTTCAGAACAAAGAATTCTTGGCATAACTACTTCACAAACACTAGAGGATATTCTGGTAAAGATCCAACAACTCTTCGATCCAACAGCCCTGCAGGACTGGGTAATGAAAGGCTCAGACTACTCAGTCATCAATGACCTACCTTATTATCAAGGACGACTATTTCTACCACTCCAGGAACTACAAGAACTAGTCCCCTCCAATTATCATGACACCCTGATGGAAGGGCACCCAGGTATCGCGAACACTGAAGCTAAAATTAAGAGACAATTCTGGTGGCCTACCTGGCGAAAAGATGTAAAGTCATTTGTGATGTTGTGTGGCATTTACGCTCAAAACAAAAGTCAGAAGAAAAAGCCAGCTGGCCTTTGGATATTCCACCTACACCATGGCACACTTTATCGTTAGACTTTATTACAGACCTACTTCCATGTAATGGATTTAACACCATTCTGGTTATTGTGGATCTTTTTTCCAAGATGGCCCACTTTATTCCTTTAAAAGGATTACCTTCTGCTTCAATTCTGGCCAAGGAGTTTCTCGAAAACATTGTTCGAATACATGGATTTCCCTCTGTATTGGTCTCTGACCGAGGTAGTCAATTCATTTCACATTTTTGGAAGAAATGTTGTCAATTGGCGCAAATCGACGTGAGGTTGTCAACCAGTCACCACCCCCAGACCGATGGTCAAACGGAGAGGACCAACCAGACTCTTGAACAGTACCTGCGTTGTATGTTACACCAGACTGAAAGTAATTGGAAGGACATTCTATGGATTGCCGAATATGCATACAATAACTCTGTACATTCGGGAACTTGGCAAAGCCCCTTTTATACCATATACGGGCAACATCCTCGAACCTCAGAACTTGACTCACCTCAACACTTAGAAATGCCGCAGCGAACCATCTGCACACTACTATTACACAAGCCTTCAAGGAAGCAACTGAACATTTGAAACAGGCAAAAGAAAAGTACAAGAAAAATGCTGATCAGCATCGAAGTGATGCTCCACAATACCAAATTGGGGATCAAGTTTGGTTGGCCACAAGACACAAACCTCTAAAGGGAAAGCGGACCTTTAACCCTAGATATTTGGGACCTTACACTGTTAAGGCCATTATCAACCCGGTGGCCGTCAAATTGGAATTACCTGCTAGTATGCAAATTCACCCTGTCTTCCATGTGTCACTTCTGAAGCCAGTACAACCTGGGACAAGACTAGCCAAGCCACCTGAGCCCGTCCTGATAGACGGGGAACCCGAATTCGAAGTAAAAAGTATCCTGGACTCCAAAATGGTTAGGTCAAGACTTTTTTATTTAATCGACTGGAAAGGTTACAGACCACAAGAAAGGTCATGGGAACCTAGTGACCACATTCATGCACCTAGGTTGGTGAGAAGATTCCACCGGAATTTCCCAGACAAACCAAGGCCAAGGGGAGGAGCGACTCTGGGAGGGGCCTTGGGGGAGGGAGTTGGGGGGGAGGGGAGGGAGTGCTGTCATGATGCCTCCTGCTAGGCATCCAGACCAAGTCCATCAACCCAGGAAGCAGGCATCATGTCATCTGGAGCAAGCCCAGCAACCCCTGTTGGGGGCCATCTGGGTACAATCCTGGCGCCTGTGGCTCCAGGCTCATATGGGACATCAGTCCTGGCGCCATAGGCGCCTGGCTCATATGTTTAAACTTACCTGATGCAGACCATGCTGCAAGGAATCCAAGCCCTTGTGAGGCTTGGAAGGGACTACTTTACCTAGGGAACTATTTTGTTACTTGGTTGTGGAGGAATATGTGGTTGTGGAGGAATACTTACCTGGAACTACTTTGGAGGCCATTTAAACCACACCTGAAGAGCAGCTCATGGTTCGTGTTATTCTGCATCCTGCAGCGTGATGCTCACCGTGCCTTTAGTAAGCATCGAGCATCCTGCCATGCCCGCTTCGAGTCCAGAGCACCTACAAAGGAGGAGAAAGAAGAGGAAAGGTTAGAACAAGAACATTACTGGATTTCTTACCTGATTTTGGATTCAACTCATCTTTGAACCAGAAAAAGACTTCATTTTAAACGCGTCGCTTCGCCAGCAGCAGCTCCGCTCCATACTTACCGTTCCGCGCAGCACCACCACGGTCCGGCGCTGTCTCCATCACTTGGTTACCGCATTCCAGCACCTAAGGGGGAACAAGGAAAAAACGACAAGGTGAGCCAAGGGAACAAACAAGGACAATCTCTTTCCATCATATATTTACCTGATTTTACCGCCAGAGGTATTAATCACCAGCACGCCAAATCCACTTTCGCCGCAGCTGCCTGAAAAGAGAAAGCAGCAAGTTTAACTTTGGCAACTTTTACCGGACAGTGTTGGATAACAGACTCTTACCTGATCGCTTTCAGCTGCCACAAGACGACCTTCTTTTGGATCTAAGCTGCAACAGAAAACAAAGGAATTGGACAGAGTGATTACTCAGACATTGTGAACTCCTTAGAACTCTTCCAATATCTTCAAGCCAGTGAAGTAACTGGCCATCAACGCGCCCCTGCATTCCTCGCAGGATGGAGAGCTCATCATTCAAAACTACAAGGTAAGCTTTGTGAAAGGGAATATCGGAGGTGATAAGTGGGAACGCAGTGAGGTGCTAATACTCAAATCCACGGGTGGCTAATTCCCTTTCCCCATCTTTAGGAGACTAATTCCACGGGTCAAGCAGACAAAGCTAGGTGGGCCAGTCCAGTCAGTCATCTCTGCACTACGCATCACACTGGTGGAGACCGTGGGAGTCCAGTTCCGTCCGACACCCCTGTGGCAGCCAGGTGAGCGTAACAGAGCTAAGAAGGTAAGTTCCAGTGTATTGAGTTCTCTGGTTCCCCTCTGCCGGACTGATGGATGAGACCCCCAGTGACAGAGCTGCAAGTAGCGAGAGTGCTCCCCTTCTTGGAGTGAGAATGCTTCCTTACACTTTTCAAATGTAAAGGAGGATTCGTCCCTAAAGAGATGTCTGAGTTCAGATAGAGCTCCCGCTACCCAAGCAGAAAACGGCTGTGAGTGTTTCCCAGGACTGAAGTCAGGATTGCTGAACACCTGCAAGAGCGGACCATGACCACAGGGGTGCCCCACCTTTTAGTTGCTAGATTCAAACATGAGTGTGTGAGTTGTAGAGGAGAGAAGGGAGGTGCCTACATACTTGGTTGTAACTTGGGCGAATGTCGTGTATCTCAGAGGGATTGGGAAAGCTGCTTGTTCCATCAGTACCCAGATCGGGACCTGACTGGTGAAGACATGGGATAGTTGCGAAGCAAGGTAATATCGGTAGATCTCTAGGACACCTGGACCCCTAGGGGTTCCCTGCGGAACAGGACCCTCTTCGCAAATACCCCGTTTGTGATGCTGCCAGACGAACTCCAAGATTTCCTTTTGTAATGCATGTATTTTATGTAAGGGAACCATGGTCGGGAGTGCTGTGAAGTAATAGATAACCTTCAGAATGGTGTTTGTTTTAACAGCCATGATTCGTGTAAAGACTAGAGGGGAGTATCTGTACTCCTGCCCTCTATCTGGCAGAGTAGAAGAGCACAGAGCACCCCATCCAAGGTTCTCTATTGTGTAGCTATGGATGAGCAACCAAGGCTTAAGCTCTCAGGAGGTGATGCGGACTGGTTCTTAAGTAGTGTAGTCCCCAAGCCCCCACAAAGGAATGTTCACACACTGTTATGTGCTAACACAGTTCTTTATATAAAAATAAGGTTCAAGATATACACATCAATTAATAACACACTTTGTGGATATTTGCCATATTAGAATTACAAGAGTACAATCTCTATGTGATACCACACTTGGCTATAGTTAAATGCATCAACTGCTAACGTTTATAATGGTATACAAATCATATAACAATGTGTATCAACATAGATCATAAGAAGGATGGCAAGTTAGTTCAAACAATGGAAGAATGTTTTCTCCCTTAACCAAGGTACAATTCGATTTGAGGATCCCCTTCCCCCACCTGGACAAACTCTAATAAAGTGTATTAACAAGCTCAGCGAATTTGTTTAACAAGTCTTGTTTCCTGGTCAAAATGCTCAACTACCTCAATGTACCTGAGTTAGAAGAACTTCTTCGACAGTTCGTGGACCGATTCCCTCAAGAGTGGACTACCTTTAAAGCACAAGCCACAGGGCATCGAGATTCCTTGAAAAAATGTGAACACTTGAGTCGAGACAGCAGCTTCGACATTCGCGGTGCTCTGAGGTGATCGATCGTGGAAGTCCTGTGAAGATGAGGTGTGTGGTCCATCTCGGTGCAAAGGGTCCGGTACCACAAAGAAGACTTGTAAAGAATGTAGGCCCGGCAGCATGCATCGGGTGTCGGCATCGAGGATCAGGACTCGATCACGGCTGGATTTCGGATCTTCACTTGTCTGCATCTTTGTGGACTTTGGGTGGAGGGAAACCCATCCGCGGACTCTCCTCAGTAGTCAACAACCTCGACTTTCTCCGGCGGGACAAAACGGCCGACGGTGATGGCAAGGGAGCCCTTTGTTTAATATTCTTAGGCATGGTGGAGCGTTGCGGTTCCTGTTGTCGAGCAGCACAGCGTCAAGCTGTCCCCGCTTCTGGGCAACACAGCTTGACTGGCTTTGAGCGGTTACACAAATACTCCGAACCCCGGTCGATGGTGATGGACTTGGATGGCCTTGATGTCCTGGTGCTTTACTTCAAGATTCTCTGCAAACCCCTTCTCATTGTCGACAGCCTTTGGGGACTGACTTCCAGGGTACCTCAATGAATATCAGCTTCTGCACGATGTTTCCTCGTAGCTTGGGGAGAGGTCTCCTAGCCAGGCCCTCTCTTGAATCATTCCTCGACAGCTATCAGATTGGGTCGAAGGAAAGCAGCAGCACTTCTTCTTCTTCCAGCTGGGCCTCGAGGATAAGTAGCTTCAAGTTTCGACTTCAGCTTCTGAACCAATTGGGAAGTGAGAGGTCTCAAAATAGACATCTGTCCCTCATTCACTCTGCTGAGCCAGGCTCAGTCAGCCAATCAGACAGAAGGACATTTATGCAGACAGCCAATCAGGCTCACAGGCATTCAGGCTATTCACGTCCACCCAGACACCCATAACCAGGAACGTGGATTGGGGCAAGCACCCAGCCTTTCAGCACACAACACTGCATTAATGTCAGTTTCAGGCAGGGCTGTCTCATTCTTTGTGTCCCTCACACAGAAGCCAGACACCCATGACATAGAATGCATATTGGTCACACACTCTATTCACACAGGTCCCACCCTACGGGTATACCCACAACATACAATCACTGGGAAGGCTGCAGCCAGTATGGCCTGGACTTCCTCCACAATACCATATATGGTTCTTCCACCCAACAACCAGTCAGGGGAAGGGACAGAGTCAGTGCTTTCCAGGACTTTGGGAAAACAAGTTAACGGGCAATAGAAACCAAGAGGCCACACAGGCCATCTTGCCTTCTATCAGGAGTCCACTGATTCCTATGGCAGGGCCTGGGTATCCCAAAATGGAGGGTACTCTGAGAACCTGTCAAATTCAGCATGGAGCTGCCACCAGCCCATGCCCTGCTCTTAGGACAACACACAGGTGCCTAAAATCATATACTAAGGGTACAGTGTTGTACCCCACCCATGAGTGACATACAGGTATCCCAAGGGTCTCTGTTCACCATGACCAAAAATAGGAAGAGCTGCACTGCCAGGAAGGAGTCCCAAGACATAAGGGAGTACAGGACAAGGACATGGAGGCCTTGTCCCTCCAATGCATTTTTAGCATCACAGTGCCCCCCAACAGACTGAGGCTATGGTGGTCTAATCTACCACAAAGTTTACACTCTCATCCAGACAGTCAACATACCTTCTGGAAAGGCCAACTGCATTATCACGACTATTCCCTGGTCTATGCTCAATAGTGAAGTCTAGCCCTTGCTGGCTAATGGACCACCTGAGCAATTTAGGGTTTTCACCCTTCATCTGCATAAGCCACTTTAGGGGCTTATGGTCGGTTTGGACCTTGAAGGTAGACCCCATAAGGTAAGGCCTAAAACGCCTGGGGCTCCAAACTATACTGATGGAAACATTCCTTCTCAACAGTGGCCCACCTATGTTCTCGACCTTTGAGTTGTCTGCTGATAATATGATGGGATGTTCCCTCCCTTTGTCATCTAACTGGGACAAGATGGCTCCAATTCCGGTGTCACAGGCACCAGTTTGAACAATAAAGGGTTTCCTGTAGTCAGGTGCACACAACACCGGTGCCCTACAGACTTTCCTTCAAGCCAACAAAGTCCCTCTGACAGTCTTCCATCCAATTAACCTTCCTCTGTTGCTTTGGCGAAGTCAGAGTTGTCAGAGGTGCAGCTATGGTTCCATAATCCACTATGAAGTTCCAGTAATACCCAGTGAAGCCCAAAAAAAGCTCTCACCTGGGTTTAAGTAGCGGGAGTCTCCCAGTCATGTACATCCTGTACCTTACTGGGGAGAGGTTGGATTTGACCCCCCTCCTACCTCATGACCAAGGTAAGTGACTTTCCCCTGAGCTATTTGGCACTTGGTGGCATTGATAGCGAGGTTAGTCCTTCGCAAGGCCTGCAACACTCTATCCAAATGACTCAAATGCTCTTCCCAGGTGGAACTGTAGACGGCAATGTTGTCTAAATCAGCCAAACAAAAGCCCTGTAGTGGATTTGGGTGTCGGGCTGACGCTATGGCGTTGCCTCTTGCACAGTTGTATAGGGTGTCCTCCACTTGTTTGTCCAGCTCTGGAAATCAGATTTTCTTTCTTCAAAGGTTTTTTTGTCGAGACTACACCTCTGTGTCCTTCGTGGGCCAGATTGAACACCTGTTAGCGCAAAGACTTAGGCAGGACGATTCAACAGCCCTTCATGATTATTTGATCTTCTGTTGTGGTGAGTTCCTCTTGGATTAGCAGCATTGCTTTTATGTCCCTTTGCAACAGTTCCTCTAGGTGTTTCATTCGTTCTCTTGCATGCTTCAGTTTGCCTTGGCCGATGCACTGGGTGAGGATGGCCAGAACGGGGTCATTCGCGGATTCTTGTTGCAGCGTCTTCCACGCTATCGGGAACGCTATCAGGAACGTTTTTAGCTGGTGTATGATGTATTGCAGATATGGATAAGCAATTGAATGTTCCGGGCCAGATGATCCTGTTGGGTTACTGGAGAGAGAGTTGCCTGGATTCTTGTCCTTGCCCGGCCTGTGGCGGATAGAGAATTTGTAGTCCTGGAGCTTCAGTCCCAACCTTTCTATCCGCTGGGGCATCCGAGACTGGGGGTTGCCAATAATGGGGAGGAGGGCTTGGTGGTCGGTGACCACAGTGAATGCTCTTCTGAATAAGGACAGATGGAAATGCTTGCAGGCCCAGACCACTGCCAGTCTTTCTTTCTCTGCTTGCGAGTATTTTTGTTCAGTTGTGTAGAGGCTGTGGCTTGCATATGAAACCACATTCTTGATATGAGAGGTACTGGGGTCATATTGCACCAGTGTCCCACGGGGCTGGCATTCACGTTAACCACTGTGTCTTTGATTGAGCTAAAGTAGGCCATGTCCAAGGCCAACTCAATGCGAGCTCCAATGTCTATGAAGGCAGCGTCCCATTCAGCAGTCCAGATGAATTCCTTTCCTTTCTTGGTCAGTTCTCTCAGTGGGAGCACTCACTGTCGCAAAGTTTTCCAGGTAGCGCGAACAGTAACTGGCCAGTCCCAGGAATGACCTGCGATCCTACACGTCTGTTGGCCGCGGGGTGTCTTGTAGTGCCTTGACCTTCTCTGGGTTTGACCTCAGGCCTTGGTCAGAGAATAAGTGCCCAAAGAATTTGAGGGTTTGCTTTCCAATTTCACACTTGTCCTTGTTGAGCGTGACGTTAGATTCTTCTAGGGTCCTGCAGACTTTATGTAGATTGTCATTGTGCTCTTGGGTTGATTTCCCAAATATCAGGAGGTCGTCTGTAGTTTTGATACCCTGGAACGTGTTTGATCACCTGGTCGATCTCCTCCTGGAAGATTTCTACGCCGACTATCTGCTGAAGTTGCGCTTGTAGCGGTATATCCCCATGTGGGTTACAAAAGTGGTGATGTATCGGGACTCCCGTGCTAGCTCCAGCTGATGGTATCCCTTGTTGAGGTTGAGCTTTGAGAATATGGTTCACCATTGAGGAGGATGGATCATGTCCATTATTCTCAGGGCCTGGTGTCGCTCTCATTGGATTGCTATGTTGGGGCCGTGCATATCTACTCACAAACTAATGGAACCCTCAGCCACTTTCTTAGGTATTGGTACGATCAGGGAGACCCATGGGGTTGGTCCCACAGCCGGCTCAATGATGTGGAGGTCTAGTAGGCATTTCAGTTCCTCTTCCATCTGTTTTTGAATGTTTATCGGGATGCCCCTGTAGTGCTGGGCAACTGGCCTGACCTCTGGATGAATGTGGAGTTTCACTTTGCAGTTGCGCAATTTGCCGAGACCCTTGAAGAGTTTGGGTATGTTTTCGTGACCTCTCCTTCAGGGTCATCTATTTGTGGGCCATTATGTTGTATAAGATATGGACAAGTCCCATGTCGACTGCTGTACTGAAACTCAAAATGCATCTGCTGTTGGCCTTTGTGGAGAGGACATGTAGTTGTATTTGTAACGTGTGCAATTTGTGTGCGCATACCGTGGTAAAAGTGCCCTTGCACGGCAAAGGTGTGTTGGATCCGTAAGGGAAGATGTCGACTTGCAAGGGCCGCAGTTTCGGCTGGTGAAGCAGGCGATTGTAGGCCTCCTTGTTCCGGACATTGGTCGTTGCTGTAAAATGGTCATCACCCCTGCCTGCTGTGCACTTCCGGCCGATTGCTGGGCACGTGCTTTCATGGGGGAATTCATAGCCACACCAGTAGCATGATTTTGCGGATTGTGTGGGTTTGTCATGCTGAGTTGGTGTCAATTTTCTAATGTTCTCCTGATCTTTGGTGTCCGATGATATCTCTACCCGTCCTAGGCCGACCACCTGTTGGGTGACTGCCGAGTCAGTGTGAGCCATCGCTAATATTTTGTCAAGGGTCCTCTGTTTCTGGAGTAATTTACATTTGAATTCAGCCGATTTGCACCCCACGATGACCTGGAAGCGTAATGCTTTGTCATTTCAATATCGATGGAAAGTGCAGTGTTTCATGTGGATGCGCAGCCTCATAGCATAGTTGTCCATGTTTTCTCCTTTCTCTTGCATGGTTGTGTGGAAGATGTCTCTCGTAGTCCACGTTGGTGTGTGGGGTGAAATAAGTGTCAAGTGCCTCTTGAATGTCCTGTTACGTCATCTTTTCCTCGTCAACCATTTCATAGAGGATATCTCCTGACAGTAGCCCCCACTGCCAAAATAATGACGTGCTTTTTCCTCTCCTCATCCATAGGGCCCATTGCCCCCACATACACATTGAAGTCCTTCATCCATCGGACCCACCAGGGCCCCAGGTTACCTGTGTCTGAGGTCAAACGCATGGGGTAGTTGCCACGGGGTAGTCTCACCCTGGCCCTGTGAAAATGCCTCTGGAACACATCCGGTCTCAACTCTTACTTTATTTTGAAACCCCTTCCCTGCGTCACTTCCCCTCCCTTAGGTCCCGCCCTCGCCCTAGCCTAACTTCCACATAATGATGTGGATGAACTTGAAAGTATAAACATGACAGAAGTGTGCTGCTACAGAAATGTGTCCTGACCTTTTCATCCTGATGAGTAGTCTGGCTGCTGCCTTTTGGGCTCTTTGTAGATTTCTCATGCGGTAGCCTGGTGAGTCCAGGTTAGAGGCTGTTGGCATAGTGCAGTCTTGTGAGCACCAACAGTATCATGGCTATTTGTTCTGTGAGTGAATGTAAGGTTAGGTATGATGCTGCTTTGAATGTGGAGTTGGAGAAAGTTATTCCTGAAAATGACTCTTGCTTTTGGTTCCAGTGTGAGAGCGGTGTCCATTGTGGTTTCGGAGATTAATTACCATATGAGAAGGTAGTGGCCATGGGCCCGTCTCATCAGTCCATGGGGCAGAGTGTGCAATTAAGTAGTTGGATTGCAGAGCAGCAGTTCAGTTTTGGTCATGTTGTGTTTTAGAATGTTTGCGGTCATCCGTGTGGCCACTTGTGCAAGGCATGTTATTAAATCTCATGGACAGTGGCGTGTAACAAATTCTGGGCGCTACCCTACGAGCTATGTTCGAGAGCCCTCCTACCCCACCCAAAAAAGCTTGGTACGTGCCACACTCTGGGCCGGCCTGGACCACAATACATGCACAATGTCCATGATTCTTTATGGAGTCATCTGGCCTTTTTGACCCTACGCAGTCAGGCTTTTTGCCTGGACGAGGTACAAAAAGTGTTTTGGTCCCAGTATAGGATGATATGGCTAAGCTGGTCGATGCAGGGAGGGGGGGGGGGGAAGGGTGGGTGCCCTAATTTTACTCGACCTTTCAGCGTCTTTTGATATTGTGGACCACCCGACCGTACTAGCCTGCCTAGCACAGGTTCGAATCTCTGGCCAAGTATTGGCCTGTTTCACCTCCTTTCTGACAGACAGAACTCAAATGCTCACTCTTCTTCCTTTTATCTCATGTTCCTCACCCCTTAGTTGTGGGGTTCCTCAGGGCTCTGCCTTGTCTCCTTTTCTTTTTAACATCTACATTTGTCCATTGGTGTGTCTCATCCGCTCCTTCGGTATCAGATGCTAGTCCTACGCCAATGACGCTCAGATCCTGATTCGGTTAGATCTTGAGCAGGCTGAAATGTCATTGTGCTTGCATCAGTGTCTGTCTGCTGTGGGAGAATGGATGAGCCACAATTGGCTGAAGTTAAATTGAGACAAGACTGAGGTGGTGGCAGTGGGTTCTCACCCTGAGCCTGCACTCTGGGTCTCCTCTTTTAGGCTGTCTTCCTTAGGGCACGCTTCCCGTTCCGGTTACCACAGTTAAAAATCTGGGAGTGGTCATTTCTTTCAGTCTTGCGATGGGCGCACAGGTGTCCGCTGTGTGTAAAGCGGGTCACTATCATCTTAAAATATTTTCCTCCCTCTCAGCATCATGATACTCTCGGGTGAGGCTAAAGGCGGCCAAGACTGGTTATCTACTCTTCAAGGCAGTGAAACATGAGATGCTGAATCATCCCTTGATAATGTGCAAAGAAAGAACACAATGCGTGCCAAGTTTTATTCAGTTAAGACAATTAAATGCTGCAAATATTGGATCATATTGTGGTATCCAGTCATGTGAGCCAAGGATGAAAATAGAGTTTAGCATGGAGTTCTAGAATAACAATAGTGCATGCTCACACTCCCTTATATTCCCAGAGACAAGAATACACTACAAGGGCAAGTTCAAAGACAATCTTTATGGCGGAAGGCATGGGTGAGGAGACGTTGGGCTAATTGGGTGGGGACGTTGAGTCAAGTCCACCTCCTGCCACCTGGGTATGAGCTTACATGCTGCTAAGGGACCGAATGTTCCAAACATCGCACAAGCATGCCAACCTATTGTAGAGGGCCATATAACGAAGGGCCTTATAGTTTGAGAGCCAATGATATACCCTGTACTTAATAATGTTGAAGTTGACTTTCACTAGAATTAGGTACGAGATGTCCACCAGTCAGTAGAGATCCAATCCCAACCCAAACTCTTATAGAAAGTATACTTAGATGTTACCCTTGAGTGTTTCACAATCCCTTGTAGGTTTCTCTTATTTGCCACATACCATGACCTCACGTATGATGCATTTTTACTATATAACAGATTTTTTTGTAATGTACGCCGAGAGCTCGAGCGAACGTCTGTTGTAACTCCCCGTTTTAGACAATTGACAATAAAACAGAAAATGTTGCCGTCTTCCTGAGTTGGTTTGATTATTTGCTGTCAGTTATTCTGCATCGTATCCATTGTATGCGTGTTGCCAAAAGGGATCTAAACTCACATGGTAGCACTGCGAATGGTTCAAAAAGATACAAACTAGTTGTGTGATAATTTTTACGGGAAATATTGTGTGATGAAGAGATAGTGCCTAGAGTCTTAAACTCTCTTGAGTTTCAGAAGGAGACATCTCAAATCCCAACAGGGGTAGAGCAGAAAAATATAATGCACGAACATGTTTCTATAAGGTAACATCTCAAACCCTATACAGGGCATTAAGAAAGGCGAGGGAAAAGAAAAAGTGTGATCAGTGTTTTTATTAATGTATAAAGTCGACTAGTCGTTGTGCTATTTGTTGAGTAGAAATAATCAAAGAACGATAGAAGTTTTGTAGTCATTGGGAAAAGAATGGAGGAGATAAAGTAACTACCTAGTGAAGAGGTTTGTACCAATCCAGAGGAAGAGATAAGCTAATTCAAAAATTAGAGGCTTGAGCAGCGATTGTTGGTGCATGCTCATATTTGTTGTTTTTAGAACGTTGAAAAAGTGGTGATTTGAGTAAAAAATATACCGTTTATTTAATACGTCTGTTAAGTATTGACAGAGACTTGTCTTCATGGGAGACACTCCTTTGATGCACTTATGCAAAACACTGCCAAAGCACATACCCAAGCTCAAACAGTATAGTACAGAATGGGTGAAAGGCATGGCAGATAAGATGTTCATGGCGTGGCTCGCAGTAGTTCTTGACAGCGATCAAGGGGGATCGCTGTCAAGAACAGTATTGCAACAAATGACCACATACCTGCACACTGCGTATACAGGGAAGAAATTAGAGAAAAGGTTAGCTATTCTAGAGCTCTGCAAAATGTACCAGGAAGAGAGAGGTAATGTCCCTGGCCTTGGGCACCCTTCTTCCATGTGGTTATTTGGCGGGACTTGTGGGTAATACATTCTGGGGAGATTTGCGCAAGTCAGACATCTTTGGATTCCCACAGGTGTCTTCTTTTCAGAAATGCATGGGGCTCCCTGTTTTCCTTGTTGGCTTCGACATCCTAGGTCCATATTTGTATGGTGTGCGCTTCAGAACATTTTTTGAAATTCGGCTGTACGAAAATACTTGGGGTGAGCCGTGTTTTGGGCTTTCCCCTTTGTGCCCAGGTAGGTGCACCCACACATGTGAGGTACCATTTTCATCAGGACACCTGTGGGGATGTGGGAAGGTAGGCCATGTGGTGTTGGCGGCGTGTTGCGGTGGGTGGCCAGAGCGAAATGTCTGAGAATTGTTTATTTCCAGCCAATTTCAGAGACCTTTCCCTCTGTCCACTCACCGAACCACGTCGCCAACAACAGATGTCATACCTTCCCATATTCCCATTGGTGTCCCGATAAAAACGGTACCTCACATGTGTGGGTGCACCTACCTGGGTGCAAAGGCAGAAGCCGAAAACATGGGTAATCGCAAGTCTTTTAGTACAGCAGAATTGCAGGATTTTGACTCATGTGCACACCATACAGATTTGGCCCTAGGGTGTCCAAGCCACCAAAGAAAACTGGGAACCTCATGCATTTCTGAAAAGAGGAAACCTGTGGGAATGTACAGAGGTCTGAGTTGCGCGAAGCGGCCCAGCATTTATTACCCAAAACACCCGACAAAGTGAACATTTTGTTTTTTTCCCCACCAAATATCACACTTTGTCTGGGATTGTGGGCAATAAAAACTGGGTCAATTTGCACAAGGCAAACCTCTGCGGATTTACACGGGTGTCCTCTTTTCGGAAATGCATGGGGTTCCTTGCTTTCCTTGGTGGCTTGGACACCCTAGGCCCATATCTGTATGGTGTGCGCTTGAACAGAATTCCACAAATTCTGCTGTGCGAAAAGACTTTGGGTTAGCTGCGTTTTTGGCTTTCCCCTTGATGCCCAGGTAGCTGCACCCACACATGTGAAGTACCGATTTCGTCAGGACAGCTGTGGGAATGCGGGATGGCAGGCCATATGTTGTTGGCTGCGTGTTTCAGTGGGTGAGCTGAGTGAAATGTGCGGAAATTGTGTTTTTGTTTGGCACATTTTGGACTTTGCCGGGGTTTCTGGGTAATACATTCTGGGCCGATTTGTGCAAGTCAGACCTCTGCAGATTCCCACGGGTGTCCTCTTTTCTGAAATGCATGGGATTCCCTGTTTTCCTTGGTGGCTTGGACACCCTAGGCCCATATCTGTATGGTATGCGCTTCAGCAGAATTCCACAAATTCTGCTGTCCGAAAAGACTTGGGGTTAGCCGCCGTTTTGGCTTTCCCCTTGGTGCCCAGGTAGCTGCACCCACACATGTGAGGTACTGCTTTTGTCGGGACACCTGTGGGCATTTGGGAAGGTATGACATTTGTTGTCTTTGCGTGGTTGTCATAACGTTTGGACCATTTGCTGGAGCTCTTTGTCACACAACCCTTTCATTTCCCAAATGTCTCCTACATTTAGTCGCTGCTTTAGGCCCCATACACTTTTGTAACCTGCGCAAGTCAGCTACCCTTGAAAAGGTCTGCCTGTGCTCTTTCAAAAAATGTATGCTTGCCCTTCCTCACCACAGTGGTTTTCCTGATTTACACATCAGGATTTACGTCTGTTCAGGCCGTAAGCATACAACTCCTGTGTACCATGGCTCAATTTTTGGCTTGTTGTATTGCTTGTTTTGTGAAACACTACAAAAAATGTGTGATTTCCTAACTGCAAGAGTGGGGGGAATGTAGCAGAGCATGGTTTTTCTCAAAATTCATAGAAGCCATTGCCGTACCAGGCCAACCATGTCCACCACATACCTTTTTTTTTGGTCATTTTCCTGCTTTTTCCCCAAACTATGGAAATTTTTCCCTACCTAGTTGTTGCCAGACCTGCGCAAATCACCCCTTCCTAAACATGGAAGTTTGTCTACTTTTCAGAAATGTATGCCTTTCTGTCCTCCAATTCGCCTTTTCTACCCTTTTCTTCCATTCCGTCCATGCATGTCCAATTGGCAAAAATGTCCAAAATCGCCTACCTCTCACAAAACGGTTGATAATCACATCAAAATATTTTTTTTTTTTTGTTTCCCCTCAACCTGTTCATGAAAGCCAGGAAATCGGGGAAATCAGCACAGCAAACCATTTGTTCCTAGCTCTTACAAGGAAAAAAAACACAGGGTTCTTTGTACATCATTGTATTGCCATTTTTTGAAAAAACTCCAAACTTTCGCCCTTTTCTCTCACCCCCCTATTGCAACCTAGGATTCCTGGGTGGTGTTACGACCACCTACATTTGGGAAAAAGGGGCCATATTTGGCCGAGATATCTTAAGTAACAAAGTGACAAGGCATTGAATGGCGACATACCGAAATCACTAAAAAAGATCTTGGCACTGGGAGGAAAACCTGGCAGTTAAAGGGTTAATATAATAATTGCAGAGCAGCTATGTGAGGGCTCTCAGGGTTAGAGTATCCCGATTAATCAGAAATGAGTGAAATTATGACATGTAAAATTAAGGAAGATGAAGACCCTATTGCTTACATTCAGGATATTCAAAATGGCAACTCCAGACTTGCGACCCTTTGGAAAAGATGGTGCCATTGTTTTACTACATTTTATGCCAGGGGTTACCTGATCCAGTAAAGAGGCAGATGAAGAAACAAGTGGGGATGGAAGCAAACCCGTGGGCTGAGATACAGCTGATGATAGTGCATCACTGTCGGCTATTGCAAGAAAAAAATAGGAAGAAAGATGAGAATAGGAAAATCGAGTAAGCCAAGTTAGTACAGAAGAAATTGTCAAAATGTGCCATAGAAGGGGCAGTATGACAAGCGAGAAGGACTGGGAATGCAGGAAGCAATGGATGCATGGCAGGCAAATAATCAACGCTTGATGGACCAAGGTGGATATGGGTTTGTGCTACGAGGCAGGGGTATGGGCTACAGAGGAGAGGGGCATTCAAAAATCATCAAGGTGGCTTTCAGAATGCTTAGAATGAGAACCAGAGCATCCAGAGGGGATACAACCAAGGGGGACCTGTCAGATGAGCACCCCCAATATGTTGGACTTGTGGGATGACAGGCCACATTGCGCCCATATTTGGGAGTCGAGGGAATGTACAGAATGGTCAATTCCCAAGAGGGGGGACAGCTTATCCACCACCATAGAGCACACAAACTAGGGACAGGTATGCCCAGGATCAGACAGGGTTTCAGACACAAGCGCCGTGAGTGTAGCAGGTACAGCAACCAGAGTAAGTACAAATGAATCCGTTGCAAGAGCAGTTGCAACAAGCCCCCATGCAGACACAGCAGTATGCAAACACAGGACAGCTGCTGACACCCAGAATAGGAGGTGTCGCTGTGATAGGAGGAAATCCTTTCACAAGGACGGGATGAACCTGTGCCCACAATAGGACAGCTCACAGGGTGACTTAATGTGTTCAGTACTATCTGTGACACCAGACCCCCCAGGAGGAACCAAGGGTTGATGTGACGATAAGACCAAAATCTTTTTCTTTTCTAGTAGACACTGTGGCTACTCGTTCAAGTATATGAGAGGGAAGATATCCAATGTCTGGAATTGCCATGAATGCTCAAGGGTTTTCGTGGGCTACAAGTAGTGTTCCTTTTACTGATGAATTACCACTCTCTATAGGAGAGTGTGACATGTCTGTTCCTTTGTTATATTCACGGCAGACACCAGTTAATATTTTGGAAAAAGATTTGATGACAAAACTTGACAATTTCATTCACTGATCAAGGGATAGTGTGCTCCACACCAGGGATACACTATTTAAACGTGGGCAAATGTATACTGGCGTTCACAGGGCAAGTGGCTCTGTGAGGCTTTCCAGTAGATCCAGTGGTTTTACTTTATGGGATGAGCATTCTACTGACATGGCTACCTGGCTTAGTGGGAAGAATTGTGAGGATACCTGTTGAGTTTCTGTTTAGACCACAGATACCCATGGATGAAGAGTGGGGACTGACTATCGTTATAGAATTAGAAGCAGCCATAGTACGAAGGGAAATGGTGATGCTCGAAGGACTAGACAATGAGGGTAGACCATGGAGGACAGTAATAGCTCTCGAAGAAGGCTACTGATTGACATCACTGATGACGATATATTCAGGGAAGACCGAACTGACAATGAGGTAGTGTTCTTTATGAGCATCACATACTGGAAAAGAATAGAGAAAAGGGAAGTCCCACAGCAAATAATGGCGATAATGCGGCAGCGTCCAGCATATTTTCAGGAAGACTTGGAGAAGGTGCCAAGCATCCTTTGGACCACAAGCCCTTATGATGTAGGTTTATTAAAGGGAATTGTGGGGGGGGGGGGAGTCAAAATAAAGTTGAAGCCAGGGGTAATTTTACCTCGAGCGAGACAGTACCCCATGTCTCGAGAGGCTGATGAGGGTATATTTCAGCACTGATGAAACCAGGTATTCTGGTGCCATCGGAATCGTTGTTTAATACCGCAGTGTTTCCGATAAAAAAAAATTGAAGGGAGGTTCGTCGAGATTTATACAAGATATGAGACCGATTATCCAAATTGTAGAAGCAGGGTTTCCTTTAGTTCCTAATCCGGCAATGATACTATGCAGTATCCCAGTGGAAGCTTGATATTTCAGTTATCGATTTGAAAAATGCGTTTTTCTCAATCCCGTTGCACAAAGGCTTACAGGACTTGACTGACTTTACGTTTTGCCAAACTCAACTGGAACATACTCGTTTTCCCCAGGGGTACTGGGAGTCCCCATCAATATTTAACTGAGTTTTACAGATGGCTCTAGGCAATGTTGATCTTAAGAGTGCAGTGATTCAATATGTGGATGACATTTTAATTTGTAGCACCATGTAAGATGTGTGTAGGCAAGACTCTATTGAGTTAATGACTATTGTAGCAGACAAGGGGCACACAGTAGATGAGAAGAAGCTACAATATTGCCAAGAAGAGGTGTTATACATAGTGCATTTGATCTTGCATGAAAGAAAGGTGGCACCTGAAAGAGCTGAGTCGATTATGAAAACTGCAAAGCCAAACATAGTGAAACAGATGCAACAGTTTCTGGGGCTATGCAACTATGTTAGAGCCTGGGTGTTTGATTACAGTTCATACATGATATCCCTTTTACAAGCTTTAAAGAAAGCACAAGTGGATAAAGTGAAAATAGAGTGTACTGAAGAAATGGAGAAAGGGTTTGAGGAATTTTAAAAAAGACATTTGTTCAGCCTCTGTTTTGGGAATTCCCAACTATGCCGAGGAATTTTATTTATTTTCGCACACAAATGGGACAGTCAGGACAGCAGTGCTTGCACAGAGGACCACATTGGGGTGCAAGCCTTTAGCATATTAGTTGGATTTTAGACCGTATTGAAAGGACACTTTCTTTGTGAACAGTCATTGGCAGTCGCCGCATTCGCAATTGAGAAGTCTACAAGTATTGTCATGCGCTGCAATGACTCTGTTCGTGGAGCATGCTCTGTTTGCCATTTTAGAGAAACCCAAGGGTACATTGACATCCCAAAGAACTTCAGCTTATGAGGTCATGATTTTGAATCCAATGATTAAAATTGTGAGATGCAAAATAGTGAATCCTGCCAAGTTTGTAGCCGAGCCAATAGTTGACGGCAATCATGAGCATGACTGTGCAAATGATGACTTTTATGATGATATTCCCTGTGTGAAAGAAAATGCTTTGTCAGGAGGGGAAATTCTCTTTATTGATGGTTCTTTGAAAATTGATCAAACTAGTGGGAAAGGCATTCAGGAGCAGCAGTAGTAAGGCACAGGTCTAAAGAGGTATTTGAAGTTATGATATGTTTTATTTGTAACACGCTCGTGCACAAATGTTTCAGAGTGCAACAGCGCAAGGGAGGGGAACAGGGGAGAACACAACACTAATCTTACTAGGCCCAGTGACATTGAGAATGCACAAGTGTATGGGAAAGGGAAAGGGGAAAAGTGCATGGAAGGGGAAGAGTGGAAAGTGCGTGAGGAGAACAGATAACTAATACTAAATGGATAATAGAGGCAATAAACCGTGGTAGTGCATCCAGCAAGTGACAAGTGCTGTGTTTACGGCATCAGACTGGGTAAGTCTGATAAGTGCAGAAAAGGAAGAAAATGGGGCATTGGGGGCCATGTATGGGTACAGATACAGTCCACAGTGTAAGGGGTGGCCAGGAGGCCATGCAGGAGGGTGGCAGGGTGAGCAGGTACCTGGGCCCAGAAGAAGCGGGGTGGCCGGGTGCACAATGCCAAGAGAGCACAGATCAGCAGGGGAGAGGGGAGTGAAGGCAGAAGCAAAGAGAAAGGTCTTGAGGTTCTTCCGGAACTGGAGATGGTGCTCCTGAAGTTTTAGAGTGGCTGGGAGGCTATTCCAGAGGGAGGGCCCAGCCAAAGACCGAGATCTACCCTCTGCTTGTTTCTTTGAAAAACGACTGACCCTGAGAGAGTTAGAAGTAGAGGGGCGAAGAGCTCGAGAGGGGGGGTTGTTTGCGGAGGGATAGCTGAAGTTATTTTGGACCCAGGCCCCAGAAAGCTTTGTGGACAATGAAGATGGTTTTGAATGTAATCCTTGCAGCCACTGGGAACCAATGGAGAGATTTCAGAGCTGGAGCGATATGATCCCAGGGCTTGAGGCCAAGGCCAAGTCTCACAGTCCTGTTCTGGATTAGTTTCAGAGGGCGGAGAGTAGAGGCAAATACATTTAGGAAAAGGCTGTTACAATAGTCCAACATTGAGAGAACCAGAGCTTGGGAGACGGTAATCTTTTGGGGGAAGGAGAGGAAAGGCAAAGTATTTCTGTGGAGGTGCAGTAGGGAGTTTGACTTTTTAGCGACCTCAGAGATGTGGGCGGAGAAGGAAAGTGTGGAGTCAAAGATGACCCCAAGGTTCTTAACCCTGCAGGTGGGGGTAGGACAAGGGCCAAGAGAGGCCAGCCAGAGAGTGAGGGGAAAGGATGGTGAAGGTGTGCCGATGAGGAGGATCTCCATCTTGCTGGCATTCAGACATAGATCATTGGCGGCGCACCAATCTTGAATGGCAGTTAGGCTATCGGAGATGAGAGAGGGAGAGGGGTTGGCCGAGGGCAGCCTAAAAATGATTTGTCAACAGCGTAACACTGGAAATTTTAGCAGAAACTGGTAATTCAGTGGGCAATAGTTGCCGGGTATTGGTTGAAAAGCCAGGGCGAGAGGTTAGACCCCAGGGGAACACCACAGGTAGAGAGGAAGATAAATGATGGGAAGGACCCAAGTTGGACTTGGGAGGGTTGATCAGAGAGGAAAGAGGTCAGCCAGGCCAGAGCCTGATCAGTGAGACCCAGGTTATCACAGAGACGGTTGAGCAGGATGGTATGGGTGATCAAAGTTGTAGCAAGTACAAGGCTGCCGTCTCACTTTTCAGCGCAGGTAGCTGAATTGGTAGCACTTATTGTCACACTTGAGACACACGAAGGGCAGGAAGTGACTGTGTACAGTGACACTGCCTATGTGATGTCAACCATACATGCACAACTAGCATGTTGGAAAAGGAGAGGCTACCTTCATGTGGACGGCACTACAGTGTAGCACACATCCTTATTAGACAGGTTTATTAAGGCATTACAACTCCCAGTGGCCATGGCAGTCATTAAATGCGCAGCTCACACTAAGCGAACAGATTTTCTCTCTTGTAGGAACGCAGACGTAGAAGCCGAAAGGAATGCATATTCTCCAGATATCTCGAGTTTCGATACCCTTAGTGTTAAAGAAAGGGTAGATCCAAGAAGGGTTTAATAAATTATCAATGATCCAATTAATGGAGATTCAAGGAAGTGCACCGCAGGAATTATGGAAGCAAAGGGGGTGTTCTTTATCCCCCACTGAAGCATTGTGGTGACACGATAGCACTGGAAAGCCGGTGATGCCAGTAGCATTATTAAAGATCACGCTTGAACATCTGCATTATCCTGCACATGTAACTAGGGAAGAGTCGTGCTGCAATGATTGTGGAAGACTGGTTAATTCCAAATCTGTTAGAACACATTGCATTCTTTATGGTGAATTGCATCGTGTCTCCAAGGTTTACTGCTGGGAATACACTGAGAACAATTAAAGGGGTAATTCCTCGACCGAATGGTCAGTTTCAGCATTTACATATCGACAATGTTGATATGCTGCAAATATGTAATGGATATAGGTATCAATTAGTGGTTGTGCGTCCCTTCTCTAGGTGGATCATTGCAGGTCCGGGTACACACCATAATGCCACTTGCACAGCATAGTTTTTAGTACACGATGGGGTGTGTTTGTGAGGTGCTGAGATCCGATAATGAGCCACATTTTGTGAATGAGGTGTTTAAACAGATAGGGCTATTAATGAATTTCTTCTGCTTATCACCTGCAAGCAAAGACGATATGTGAGAGACTCCTTCAGGAAATGATTGCCAAGACTAAATTGACTTTGGGATGGCTATATTGCCTACCCTTACCTTTTTTATGCCCTTTGGAATCAACCTGGCTCAGACCATCACCTCACCCCTCAAGAACTAGTGACAGGGTGGTGAATGAGAATGCTGCTTACACCTCCATCTAGGATGCCCAGAGTGTAGCTAAGACTTCAGGTGATGAACTACATGATTATTTAACATGTATGACCTCTAGCATCTCTCTCATTTCAGATCAAGTCAAGCATCGGGGGGGGGGTCGGTCTCAAAACACAGATGAAGACAATTCAACAACTGGATAAACTGAACTACTATCGACAACCAAGCTATATGTTGGTGTTTTGATTTTGATAAATCATTTTACCCGGAATTGGCGTGAGCCACGGTTTCATGGCCCCTTTTGCGTTGAAAATATAACCCCTTCAGCTGTGAAAGGGGTTAGGAAGATGAGGTTGGCTTCACTTGGATGACGTGAAAGCCCATAAAGGTGAGTTGCACCCTCCCACCGTTGACGATCCTGAAGCAAGACAAGAAGAAGAATTTCAGCATGTGCAGACTCGATCGATGACAAAGAAGGACGAAAAGGCGACCGGCTGATAATGCAGATTTAGCATTTAGACTGAGATTCGAACAGACACTCCTTATATATATTTTAGCAGGAGCGCAAACCCTTGCTGAGAATCTCAGAAAACTTGAAAAATGAACTTTAAAATTACATTGACGTATCAAAGTTATGCCTAAATGTCAGTTCTTGATCAGAAATTGGAAACAAGCTCAGTATCCAGATTCATTTCTTGGTGCATACCTGTTCCAAGTAAGTAACCCTATGGTCCTCACAGGCAGTGATGTGCATAGGCTTGTGCTTGCTGTTTTTGTATTTATCCTTCAAGCTTATCCTGCTCTTGTCAGAAGAGACGTTGATATTCACACTTTTTTACAGGATCCTAAAAATGGCCCTGTGATTAGAGGGCTGCTAATTGTGATCATTGAACAGATATTGCAACTGCAGGTGTAAAATAAATTGGTAAAGTGTATTAAAAATGAGAAAGATATAAGTTGGCACAGTTCTAGAGAATGGACACATGTAGCCAGCACCAGGATGGCGCGAAAGATGGATGTCAATGGTCTTGTGCATAGTATATGCCTGTACAATTACTCTTTTTGTCTTTCTGATTCTCCTCTTTCACACACTCTATTATACTTGTACTTCTGCTGAGACAAAGGCCCCTATGGGTCTCCCCACTATAAAAACTGCTTTTGATTCACTTTGTGGGCAGTATACAAATCTTGCATATGGGAGAAATGCAGAGGAAGATAGTGACGGAATAAATACGTATCTAGACGATGCAGCACACTTGGGTAATAACATGTGGTATCAGCACATGAGAAAGATGGAAGAGAGAATATCCAAGTAGAGTTGCTACATCTGCACCCTCATACCCTATGCCTTGAATACAGTATGAACTTTCATCTCTCAAGGTTTCAGAACACGATGCTAGATGCCTTGTTCATCTTACAGCATGTATGATCAGAGGACAATTCCAGGGAAGTTAGGCTACTTTGCGATGGAGATCAAAATGGTCATTTGCATTTCAGGTTGATTATATTAAGACTTCAAAGATGGAAAAGCAACCTGGATGTCAGAGCAAGATGCTTGCGTACCCTGCGACAGGACAATAGAGGTAGTCCTTGCAGACATGAAAAGGTTGAATTGTGCTGATAAAACAGAAGTAGTTTGATGGCCTGGATGTTGGGAATGAACTGAGGTCTTCATCTATGGACAAGTGAAGTTCAAGAAGGGATGGGAAGGAGGACTAATATCTTGTACAGCTCATCTACTAAAGTCAGAATATGTGCAAGAGGTAGAGAGAGTAAACAATGGGTGTTTGAAGTCATGGGCAAAACTGCTGACATGGTTAGAAAATGAATCGGGTCCAATGATTGTGATCCCATTGGCGAATGCGACATTGTGCTTCCGAAGACATTGAAAGAATCATGTGAGAGATAACAAAGGCTGCAAAACTACAGTTGACGTAACTAGAATGGAAGCAGGCACAGCTGTTCTGATGGATCGATATTGGGCTTGTGGGTCTAGGGCCTACATGAAGCTGCCCAAGGATTGGGGAGGAACGTGTTCCTTGGTGCTCATTCATGTTCCAGCGCTAGTGATTCCACAGTGATTTGAACATTGGAGAATTTCCAAAGGTGGATACCCATTTGAGAAGTAGAAGATCGCTTGAATTTCTCAATCGAACAAAGAGAGAGAACTACTTCTCAGCTAAGTCAATAGAAGCATACGACTCTATTCCGTATGAACATAGCTTGTTCAGCAAGACTGCTTCAATATTCACGACTATCTTCATTCCTGGGATCCAGGTGATGGCCAATGCCAAATGGTTAAAAATTACCAGATGTGAGCTTTTGCAGACGATCCACACATACATAAAAGGATTCTATGCTATCAAAGAAGAATTGGGGGCATACAATTGATGACGCTCCAGAACAGATATGTCCTTGACATGATCACTGCAATGGAAGGAGGAGTTTGCACCATAATCGGGCAGTCATGTTGCACATTCTTACCTTCTCACAATGACAAAAATGGGACCTTGACAGAGGCCATAACGTTGCTGATGAATCTGCATAACAAGATGAAAGATGAGACAGAGGACATTGCAGATTAACATATTCTCATGGATTCCGCAGTGGATGGCAAACATCTTCAAGTTTCTTGGAGCAGTACTGGTGATGGTGATGTTTGGATTCTGGGTGATCAGGATAATAATCACATTGTGTAAGAAGAAAAAAGAAAGCAGTAGGAATGAGGATCATGATCGATGTCGAGTCAGAGTTTGGACCCAAGGATTTGACAGATGAAGATGTCAGAAAATACATTGATGCCAGCATCGTAGCACCTGAGCGAACGAAGTTCCTGTATCCAAAGAATCATAGGAAGTACGTAGGACGATGGTTTTATTGTAATCCAAATGGACATTGCAGCTACAGAACTTGGAGTGTGGAGGCATTTGTAAAAATCAGCTGGGAGCTTGAAGGGGGTCATGAAGATCTGGACTCCAAAGAAGCACTTCTTCAAGAGAAGGTATCAAGATGTGGAGACTGGTGATGGTCTGGTCGATGACTCGACCAGAGGGGCGGTGGTGTAGAGGAGCAGCCAAATGCCGCTGCAGGAAGTCCCACCCTCCTCCCACATGTATGTTGGAGGCCTGAGATTGTACCATGCTTGAAACCCACAGTTGTGACCATACCACTGAGAATATTTGAAAGAAGATATCCTCTGAGGAAACCCTATCAGATGTACTTCCTAAGAGATGACAATCTAATGGAGGAAATCCCTGAATGAATATGAAAGAGAGCAAGCAAAGGAGCTGGTGATGTCACAATAAGCGAGCATGACGCACAGAGAAGACTGGCTGAAGAAGATGCATGACCCCTATAGAAACTGATGATGAAATAAAGAATCAAGTAAACTTTCATATGCGAAGAGAAGAGTGCATGTGTGAAAAGCACTGCAGAAAATGCAAGCCATTGAATAATTGTACAGATGCAGCAACGCACGTAGACAAAGTCATCATAGAAGCTGGCTATACATGGTGAATAGACTGCAGGCAGAGCCGCCATTATATAGAAGCTGGACATTGGTGTCATAAATTTAGTAAGCTCAGACCCATGGAGAAAGAAGGCTCAGAGCTGTGTCGCAGTAAGAATTAGCTGAAATTGTGTCAATAAATGGCAAAGCTGTCTGGCCTGGTATCAAGGCTAAAGCAGCCAAGACTGGCTATCTACTCTTGAAGGCAGTGAATGTGAATCATCCCTTGTTAATGTGCAAAGAAAGAACACCATGCGTGCCAAGTTGTATTCAGTTAAGACAATTAAATGCTGCAAAAATTGACCGAATTGTGGTCTCCAGTCACATGAGCCGAGGATGAAAATAGAGTTGATCATGGAGTTCTAGAGTAATGATAGTGCATGCTAGCACTCCCTTCTATTCCCAGAGACAAGAATACACTGCAAGACCAAGTTCAAAGACAATATTCATGGCAGAAGGCATGGGTGATGAGAAACATTGGGCTAATTGGGTGGGGAGTTCGAGTCAAGTCCACCTCCTGGCACTAGGTTATGAGTTTACATACTGCTAAGTGAACCGAATGTTCCAGACATGGCACAAGCGTGCCAACCAATTGTAGAGGGCCATATATATGATGTGTACTTAATAATGTTTAAGATAACTTGCACTAGAGGTAGTCACAAGATGTCCACCCGACAGTAGAGATGGTAGAGATCCAATCACAACCCAACCCCTTATAGAAAGTATACTTGGATGTGCCCCTTCAGTGTATTGCAATCCCTCATAGGTTTCTCTTATTTGCCACGTAGTATGACATCACGTATGACACATTTTTACTATAGAACTGTTTTTTTTTTTATAATGTACGCCGAGATCTCGAGCAAACGTCTGTTGATGTCTGTTGTGACTCCCTGTTTGAAACAATTGATAATAAAACAGAAAACTTTGCCATCTTCCTGAGCTGGTTCGATTATTTGGTGTCAGTCATTCTGCATCCCATCCATTGCATGCGTGTTGCCAAAAAGGCTCTAAGCTCAGTTCTCTTGTCCTTGTTTTTATTTCCCGTATTATGCTACCAATGTATGAGACCACTCACACAACTAATGGCATATACTTCAAATTTTGACTTGCAATTTACAAAGTCCTTAATGGCATATGGTTCCTAACATTTATACTTATGCTTTTCATTTCTTTCCCACACTGGCACATGTTGCACGTGCCACATTTGAAAAAACCTGTGAGATCCTGATGTAGCCAAGTTTTGGGCTTCTCAATGGATCTCAAATAGGATGTGCTGACCGGAGTCTTCATTGTAGGTGCCCTTTTGCACACACATGTCATATTATCATCTATATATTATGAAAATTTGGAATCCAAAGATGGTATATGCCAATGTTTTTTGAAAATTGTGTGACTCTCCTTTGAGTAATTAGTAATCATCATCACCCATTGGCTTTTCTTGCCAAGCTCCCTCTTCCTGGGTTTCAATAGTTCACTCCTAGGTGTCTCCATACCTCATTTTATGGCAATTTTCATATTATCCTCTTTGTAACCTCTTTGTAAAACCTCGCATTCTTTCATATACTCTTCCATCGCACTACAATTCCTTCGAGTGCAAATATATTCACCAGTCTGAATTTTCTCAATAGTACTCGTTTTGAGGCAGCTAGCTGCTTCTATTATTGAATTGACTTCTGTGCTCCTCTTGTATGTTTTAGACATTATCTGAGCATTCTTAAGATATAAATGAACATCTAGGAAGTTAATAGCCTCTGAATTTGCAGTGGATGTGAATTCTATCCTAAATGCATTGCAATTCAAATGTTCTACGTATTCCTCTAGCACCTTCGCATCACCCTGCCAAATCATAAAAACATCATCAATATATCACACCCATAACTTAATGCGTGCTGTCCATCGATTCTCAGTATGTACATACTGATTTTCAAACAGACTCATAAATACATTTTCCCACGAGGGGGCATAGCTGGCACGGCTCTAATTTGACAATACATTGTGTCATTAAATATAAAGACATTGTTCATAAACGTGAATCTCACCATTTCGTTTAGCATCATCACATCCATAAAAAAGGAGGCTGACTATCAGCATATGTATAGTCTATTGTCTCCAATGCTAATTTGTGATGGATAGATGTGTACAATGCTTTAACATCCACAAAGTACAATTCATCCGACCATTCAAATTGTTCTAGCACTTGCAATAGATGCACAGTATCACGTAGGTAAGATGGAACTTTCACAAGTTCTCTTCTCAAGATAGCATCAATATATTTTGAAAATGTTGCTGTCATCCATCCGCTTCCACTAAATATTGGACGTCTTTCAGGAATTGATTCATATATTGCGTGTACTTTTGGAAGGAAATAAATTGTTGGTAGTGTGGGATATTTTACTAACAAAAATTGCTTCTCCTCATCAGTCACCAGACCAGTTCTCAACCATTTAGAAACTAGCTCAAATGCTAGTGCATCAATTTCTTTAGTGTGGTTAACATTAACCTTTTCATATCATCCTGGTTGGTTTAAATGCATTTCACCCATCTTGATATAGTTGGCTCTATGAAGGATAACCCCCCTCTGGTACATCTCCACTGATATGTTTCCAGCGCAAATGTTTTAATTATGTTTGAATTTGGATTAGGGGTATGTATTTCTGACAACTGTCTCTCACAACAGCCTATTATTCACCATTTGTGTAACAACAAAATACATATTTACTGTCAGACAAGTCTCCTCTCAGCTGTGGGTGCAGTTACATACCGAGGGATCCATGTTTTGAGACTCAAGTGTAGTGTAACAAAAAGGGCTTTATTCAGTTCAAATGTAAGGGTTGGATTAAAGATATAACCATGTCTGGATGCTTCTTTGTATTCTTATGTGAAGTCTAAGGAGAACCAAACCGGTCCGAGAGATATTTTGATAACCAAATCCTAATGAACGACAGGATTGTGGTCTATCATGAAGTCAAGCAGATGAATGCCAGACAAACACAACAATAAATTAAGTATGGATTTACAATAGCTAGTCAAGAGTGGACCAAACCAAGTAAATTATCTCTCCACTTTCTGTGATCTCAGGGTAATTCTGAGGTAGCTAACAATGGGACATGAGAAAGAGGTTTCCCCTGGGGCCCAACCCAATTCTGTAAGACAAAATGAGGCTGGCGTCTCCTTTAAGATTAAGTAACCAGTCTTTTAGGTTTAGAACCTTCTGCTGAGAACGTCTCCCCAGAAGGTGCTGGTTGTTCTCATCAACAAGGGAAAAAAGATTATAAAGTCTAGCAATAAAGTCCCTTTACACTAAAGTTTAAACAACATTTCTGAGTTCACCCAAGCCTCTAGGTTTCATTATCTGCAGTCCTTGGATTCCTTCCAGGGATAATCTCCTTTTCCAGTTAGTCACATGTGCCATTGCACTTTTTCTTGACTTTTGTTTTTATTGGTTCGGCTCCTCTGCTTTCCATCCCGGAATCCCAAGAGTCCCCTTTGTCTTGGTGATGGAGCCCCACATGCACTTGCATGTTAGGTCTAAGTAGGGGTGGAAAGTAGTGCTGGTTAATGTCAGGCTAAGCCCTAGAATTGGCACAACCATTCCACCTCTCCTCCATTGAGGGCTTTCACTTGCTCCTCCAGATTATATTTGTCTTCTGCTCTCCCCCTCTTTACCTCTTCACATACTCTTCAGCCACCTTCTGTCCTTTGAGGCTCCTGCCCTTCTACAATCCCCACCTCCTCCTTGATCATCTTCAGTTCTTTACTGTCTAACTTCTCCTTACTCTCCATATCTTCCTTCACCCCCTCCTTACTCTCCTTCTTCCATTCTGCTCATCTAGTCTTGTTTTTCAGACCTCCTTTCTCCTACTATAGCTTGGCCTCTTCCTGATTTAAACGCCAGCACTCTCCAAACCCCTCCTTCACTGCCCTCAGCACCCACTCTCTTCTGGGAATCTCTGCTCTTTTTAACATACTCAGACACCCCCTCCAACCCTTTTACCCCTTTTTTTAAAATGTATTTTTATTCTTTTATAAACAACACTCAAAACATTACAAACAATGAGGACATTCTTCATTCAGCTTCATGCTTTACATTTCAAAAGTACATTCTTTGGTCCTCCCCTCTCCCACCCCTTTAACTTGAGCCCTTGTGTCCATGTCATCCGCCTGTGCATCTGCAGGCGTGACTGTTGCCAACGACTCTTCCATGTCATCATCTTTGTGGGCGGCCTGGGAGGGGCCCAC
This sequence comes from Ambystoma mexicanum, assembly GCF_040938575.1. Lineage (NCBI taxonomy): Eukaryota > Metazoa > Chordata > Amphibia > Caudata > Ambystomatidae > Ambystoma > Ambystoma mexicanum. The sequence continues at coordinate 1,115,830,926 of NC_090931.1, forward strand.
CATTGAGGCCACCAATTGCCTCCATGCTATTAGGGAACCCACCTCTTCTTCCCCTCCCCTAGAGGCTGCGTCATACCAGGCAGCCGTTTCTGCCTCTGCCCATCTCAAGAGGTCTGCCCACCACATCTCAATTCTAGGCCGATGGGCTGCCTTCCAGCACATAGAGATTCTCTGCTTGGCCAAGATGTAAGCCAAGTCCTTCATTTTACTGATGTGCTTCAGGTTACATGGTCTCGTAAAGCCCCCAAGCATGCATGCCCAAGCCGACTCCACATCTAGCTCAACCCCTCTGTCTGCCAATCGTGTTTTCAGTTCTGTCCAAAACCTTCTCACCTCCGGGTAAGCCCAGAACATGTGCAGCAACCCAGCCTCCTCCTCCCTGCAACTGGGGCATTTCTGTATTGCCGGGCCGCCAAACCTGGCTATTTTACCGGGGGTCAAGTATGCTCTATGAGTGACATATAGTTGGATCTGCTGAAGTCTCGCATTTCGGGACACCTTCTTATGATACCTTTGGGCTCTATCCCATTGTCCATCCGTCATGGGATCACCCACCTCCTCCTCCCAGTCTCGCCTCAGTTGGAGTAGCTCCTTCCTGACCCTAGTTCTCAATAACTCGTATATACGGGATATTTCATGCCCTCCCTCTTAGACATCATACATCGTCTCTATGGTGGCATCGGGTGGCATTGGGTTGCTCCGCTAGCACTGCCCCAGGCCACCTTTCTCTCACCCGCTTGATGATTCTAGAATGAGTAATCTGTTGGCCTTTATGTACCCCGGTATCTTCCATTAATCTCTGAAAATCCAATCCCTCCCATTCTTGCCATATCTCCCAGGGTGGCCACGGCCACCGTTTCCCAGTATCTGCGGACCACTTATCAGTTGGAGATCTCTCCCACATAACGCCACTAATGGCACCTGTGGGGACAATGGAGCTGGGTCACCCACTGTCTGCCATGCTCTACGCCACACCTCCCATCCAAGCACCAACAACCTCGCCATTTCTAGTATCTTAAATTTAGGCAACCACAATGTCTCTCTGAGGAAGTAGGGAGCTGGATCCTTCTGCAGAAGCCTGGCTTCAGCCGTGTCCTCTTCGGACAACCACCTGGCCACATATATAATAGCTCTCCCGCCAAGTAATATAATTCAGTTTGGCAGGTTTATACCCCTCTAATCGCACGAGTTCTGTAGTTTCCAGAGGGCCACCCTATTCCTAGAATTATGTCATATGAAACCCCTGCACAGGCTATGGAGCTTGGCAAAGAAGATTCTTGGGATCAAATACGGAATGTTTACAAAAAAGTGTAGCAATCTGGGCAGGACTACCATCCGAAGCAAGGCCGCTCTCCCCATCATGGCCAGGGGCAACCTGGACCAAAATACCATGCTATTTTTAATACCTTCCACTGCCCTCTCCTTGTTGTGTTTGTGCTCTGCCCCTGTTGTGTGGTATATATCGATACCTAGGTATCGAAACGTCTCGGTTCGCCGGGGTATTGGCAAGATGGGCAGGCTACCCAATGGGGGGTGCCTTTGTACCTCCCCAGGGGGAGCACACTGGACTTCCTGGGGTTCATTGCAATTCCCGGGAGAGGATAGCGTAACGTTCCATCATATCTAAAATATATTGCAAATTCTCCTCCGGGAAGCGCAGATATAAGAGCATGTCATCAGCGTACAGTGATATAAAATGCGCACCTCCTGCAGTGCGGATCCCCATCTCCCAGACTGCCAGCGGCTCCAACGCGAGGATGTATAACATGGGTGACCAGGGGCATCCCGATCTTGTTCCCCTACCAAGTCGCCATTTATCTGAGATTATAGCGCCCGTTTTAACCCTCGCAATTGGGGAGCGGTATAGCATTTTAACCCATTTCGGGTACCCCGGCCACAATCCTTATTCTTTCAAAGTCTCCATCAACCAGGGCCATCTCATTGAATCGAAGGCCTTGACCGCATCCAGTGAGACAATAGCCAGCTCGCCGGGATCTTTCTCTGTTTGGCCAATAATGTTATGGAGTCTCCTATAATTATCAGTTATGTTCCTGCCTGGACATAACCCGTTTGGTCCAGGTGTATTAGTTTGCCGATGACTCATTTAAGCCTATTAGCCAGCACAGCTGTAAGGATTTTGCTGTCCTGATTGAGCATTGATAAGGGCCTATATGACCCACAGTCTGTACCTGGCTTGCACGGTTTCAAGAGCGGGATGATCACCGCCTCCCGTAGGTACTCTGGCAACCTCCCGCGTTCATAAGCCTCATTAAGCATGGCCAGCAGCGGCGGGTGCAACTCTTGTTTATATGCTTTCTAAAATTCACTGGGGAGTCCGTCCGACCCGGGCGCCTTGCATGTGGGCAGGTGTTGAATCACTGTCTCTAGTTCATCTGAGGTGATTGGGCCTCCAGGTCTGCCCGTTCCAAGTCATCTAAAGAGGGCAGGCCTATGTCTTCTAATGTTTCTTGGATTTCTTGATCCATATTTCCCCCCACATCCTCATACAAACCTTTATAGTATCTGAGGAACTCTTCATTCACTCCCTCTTGGGTGTCCCAGAGCTGGCCCTCCTCGCCCCTAACTTCTCTGACCACAGGTTGTGGTGTCTCATTTTTATATATAACCAGGCCAGCAGTCTGCCCGGCTTGTCACCACACGCATGCTGCCTTTCCACATATTTCTTGTAGTTCAGTTTACATAGTCTATCCCAGAGCTCACTGCTGGCTTGTTGTAGCGACCTCATCCTTACTCCATCCTCCCGGGCGGCTCCGCCCCTACTTATCATGTCCTCCACCTCTCTTTCCGTTTCTAGCAATTCCCGGTCTATACCTCCTTGGAGCCCTCTGGATTTAGATATGGCTACCCCCCGCACTACCACCTTGAATGCCTCCCATACTGTTCCTTCGGATTGCACGCTGCCTGTGTTAATGTCGAAGTACTCAGTGATCGCCTCCCTCAGGTCCTTTCGGAATCCCGAATCCTGTAGGGCCTCAGCTCTGAGCCTCCACGTCAGAATCCACGCCCTAAGGGGTTGGTGTCGCCATTCCAGGACCAAGGGGGAATGGTTCGAAAGCACTCTGGCTTTATATTCCGCGCCCACCATTTCTCCAGCAATCTCAGCCGTGGCAAACACATAATCCAGCCTTGTGTGCAGGTCATGTGGTGCCGCAAAGTGTGAGTACTGCCTGTCTGCTGGGTGCAGCCGTCTCCAGACATCTTCGAGTATAAAGTCTGTCAACAGGGCCTACAACGCCCTAGCAGCCGCGGTGGGTTTATCTAGCTTACTGTCTGACCTGTCCATTTTAGGAATCAGAGTGCAGTTAAAGTCCCCTCCCCATATGATCGCGCCACCCAACATGGGGCTAATTTTACCATATAGAGACCTAAAGTAAGCCGCTATATCCTGATTGGGGGCATATAGATTTATAATGCTCACTTCCCGGTTCTCCAGCAGCCCCTGCGCTACCACCATTCTACCCTCCGGGTGCACCGTGGCCCGGAGCAACTGAAACGGTACTTGCGGTGCCACCCATATGATGACTCCCCTCGCATAAGCCGAATATGTAGCTCCCATGATGCTCTCCCTCCATTTTCTCTTAACCACCTCCAGTTTCTCTCTGTTGAGGTAGGTTTCTTGCAATAGTGCTTTATCTACCCTCATCCTTCTTAGGTACATCATTACTTTATTACGCTTTAAATAACTATTGAGGCCCCTCACATTCCAGGTCACCACTTTGAGGCTACCCAATGCCATTTATTTGATATCCCATCTCCACTCCCCATTTCCCTTTATGCTCCTGATGACATGTGGTTTGGCTCATTCCCCTCCCAACAAACTCCCCCCTCCCCAATTACAACCCACTGCACACAAAACCTTCCCTCCCCCCTCTCCCCTCCCCCCTCCCTCCTTCCTACCCAACCCCTACAAGTGCCCAGCTCCATCCTTGGATCTCAGGCCCCCCCCCCCCGTTTGGTCCTGCCTCGGAGTGTTGAGGTCAGGAACCCGGCAGGGTGTCACTGCACTACCGGTGACCTAACTAAACTGAATGCTTTGGGGGGTGTGAGGGTTGGCTCTCTAGGGCTCCCGCATTGTTATCAAGGTTACTCGGTTCTATCGGATCCTACATGCATGTACAGCCCTAGCTACACCTTCCCATATGCCATGTCTAACACTATATTCCAGTCCCAGTGTCGCAGACTGTGTCACCATGGGTGCCGCAGCCTCATGTTACTTATCTTCTTCTCCTGTCTGGATTCCCGATTCTTGAGGGCAGCTCTGCGTGTCCAACCACCCCATGGAGTCCTTCGGGGTTTCAAAAAACAGTGTCTGTTCCTGTGAAACATCTTCAACCTGGCCGGATAGATCAACATACTTGTGGCCTGTTTCCCGCAATCTTCTTTTTAAAGTCCCAAAGTTCATACGTCTGCGCTGCACCTGCAAGGTGTAATCGGGGTATGCAGTTATCTTCGCTGCCCCCCTTTCTATTGTTCTGCCGTTCCGGAAGAACTCGAGAATTTTTTCCCGATCCCGGTAATTCAGGATCTTGGCTATCAGTGGCCTTGGGGGGAGGGAGGGGCTCCTGGCGGCGGCCTCCTCATCAGAGCCCTGTGCGCTCTTTCTACCGTAAACCCCTGGGTCAGCGCTCCTCCGGTTATCTCCTGCAATAGCATACATTCGACATACTCCGTGGGGTTAGACCCCTCAATTCCTTCCGGCAATCCCACTATGCGAATATTATTCTTCGGGCACGTCCTTCTGCCTCCTCCGCCCTGCTTTCTAGGTTGCCCACGTGCTGCACCAGGGCTTGAAGTTCCAATTTGCGGGCTGCGCAGTCTGCTGTATTTGGGGCCATCTCTTTTTCTAGGTCCCCAGTGCGCTCCGCCAGTGTCCTGACATCCTGCTGAAGAAGGTTCACCTCTTCTTGTACCGCCCCAACTTTGAGCTCCAGTGCCACCTTCAATTCGGTCATGGCCAGTTCCAGTTCGGTCTCCCAGGCCACTTTCAGGTCCGCGATCGCGGCGAGGACCTCCTGGTTCGTGCCCGCTGTGTCCGTGCCCCCTGCAGGGGTTTTGTCTTTACTTCTGGCCCCTTCTGCCCCAGGCGATGTCCTAGCGTAGTCATCAAGTGTGGGCTGCTTGCCCTTTAGTCTTACAGGTTTATTGGTCATCGTGCTGCACCAGTGAAGTGTGGGCGAGCCCAACCACTTATGGCCACCCGGCCTTGGTAAAGTCAGGCAGCTCTTAGTATTTGGGCCCAATCAGTTCATGTCACAAGTATCAGCAAGCTGCCTATTCCGCTACTGGAACGGTTTGTGTCCGCCCACGTGTTCGAGCAGGCCTATCCAACCCACTCGGGCTTCGAGCCACTGCACCATCAAGTCCTGGTGTGATCCATCCCGCTGTGTGGCTATATGGTCCACTCAAGGTTGAAGCTCCAGCTCAGCGGCCTGCTGGCATGCCCAACCAATGTGGCTTTTTGAGTGGGGACCTTGGCACTACGCAAGGGACCTGCGCATCATCTCCCGCAGGGGGCTGTGCCCTTGGCTTCTACCTGGCATCCAGCTCCCAGTGTCGCTCGTTGCACATCCACCAGGGAACCAGCCGTATACCAGGCTCTTAGGCTAGGCAATTGTCTTTTCAGGGCCCCAATGCCATAGGAGAACTCGCCCACTGGGCAGTCATGCTTCCCTGCGAAATTGGCCCAAGCGCCATGATCCCGTCACGGACAGACTCACCGGGCCCCGACACATCCACTGCCACCGTGCTAGTATAGGGAGGGTGCCGCCGCCTCCCGCACTGCGGTACGGGTCTATTAAGGGGCCGATGCCTCCTGCCACTTCTGGTCGCCTCCGTGTCCAGGCACCGCAGGGGCCTCCGTATCCCCCAGAGCCTGATGCTTGATGGCAGAGGCGCAGAAAGCAGAGCGACAGCTGCGCAACGTTCTGCCGCCGCAAAGAGTTCTGGGGCAATCCTCCCCAGCCCCATGCAGCGGCTTTATGTCGGTGCCTCAGAGGTCCCATGCCGAACTCCGCGTATTGCGGACCACGGTCACCGCCTCCTGGTCCCGCCGGACCCCCATCCGCTCAGGTCCTCCAGTAGTGGCAAGCAAGCCGGGCTTCTGCTGTCCCACATGGACCCAGCGGGCCCAAACTCTGTTGCGCTGGTCTGCCACCTCGGTCGCGGCGGTCAGTTTATGACCCTTTGTCTGCCGACCGCCATCTTGTGCCCCTCCGAAACCTGGGCACTGTACTTCTTCCTTCAGCCACAACTCTCCCATCTCTCTGCGGATCAAATCGTATCTGTGCTCCGCTTGTGCCTCCACTGTTCATGTCTCAGTGGGTGTGCTGCAGACATGCATGGCCTTAGTGAAACCCTACTATTCTGGAGGATCAATGTTGGATCCGCGGGAACTCTCGGTGAACACGTCCTCTCATGCGGCCATATAGCGATGTCCCCCCTACCCTTTTACCCTTATATTTGATTACAACCAAAAAAGTGATGGGTAGAAGGATTTGAATGAATCGGAACCACTGGCACTGCTCTGGGCACTGTTTTTTTTAGCCTGTCTGTGCGTTTGCAAAAGTGGGCCAGCCATATGCAAATCAGTAGGGTACTGCCTCCCTTCTATGTGAAAACTGACTGCTATGTGACATTAGGTCTTTGTGGGGACTGGTTTAGCGCACCTGGCACAGGGAATCACCTGCCTTATTGAATTGACTGCTCTATACAGACATCTTGGAACTGCTGAATGGAGTATACTGCTCAAGCACACGGCCCTCTCTAGTTCCTGGACTTGGTTCTCATGGCCCATCAGCCACAACCATCACAGCTCATGCCTGATCTTCAGAAAAGGATAAAGTAGTATGACTCTGAGAGCACGGACATTAATCCATAACATACCTTGATTAGCCTTGGAAAATGAGGGTCCCTGAAAGTTGGATGTTGCACACATGTTGTGGGGGACATGGCTCAGGGAGGGGAGGATAGCTCAGTGGCAACGCGGTTGTCTTGAAAGCAAGAAGATGCATAGCAACACAGGTTCGAATCCCAGGCTTGCGCTTAGAAACTGGTCCCGTATTAAGCGTGTTATAAAAGAACAATTATAATTATGGCACAGCACCAGGAGTGTGCATTCTGGCTACAAGGTACATGGTCTTAGAGCCCCTTAAAGGGCCCGGGTAGGGGATTTTGTACTGTGCCAAGCCCCTGCCAACTGACTGGGCCCGGGTAGGGTCTTGTGTACTGTGCCAAGCCCCTGCCAACTGACTGTGGCATGGTGACGTAAGCCTGGGAATCCTTGCTACATCCCTGACCCCACTGGCGATTGGTTGGCTTTCACACAATCGCTGATTTCTTCCCTTTATCTTTAGGGTGCATATTCAGGCTACATTCCCTCTTGTCATGCTTCCCAGCCAAGGCTGGATATGTGCTCTGAGGTCATTTCCAGTTTAGACTGGGTAAGAGCCTGGAAATGGCTCCGCGTTGCCACAAGCCCACCACAGGCTCAATCTTCCTGGTAGGTTCATTGAGCTTGGGCCCACAGAGAGTATTTATAGCTTAGTCTCTCTGAAAGTCTCATGTTCTTCAAATTCCCCAAGCCCCCTGGCCTGCATGGGCCACCAACAGGCTTGACTATAATCTTCGGTGGGGTTGGCAGCTCCAGTGGAATCCAGATTGTTGCTATCAGCTAGCCTCTGTCTTTTTCACTTGCTTTCTTTGTTGTTCTTTGGTTGTCTCTCAGTAAGTATTGAACATTTTCTTTGGTCACCTTGCCAATTCTGCGGCTGAAACTGGATTATGACTCCCTGCTATCCTCCCTCTCTACATTTCTCTCTTCGTGGTTCTGTGCTCTTGGCTCCATGTGTTTTCAAGGCCAGGTTACAATGTCTTGCCAATTCACTATCACTTGTACCTTGGCTTCCTCTGAGATTAGGCCCCATTGCTCTCACCTTCTGCCTCTCAGCATACCCTTCAGACCTTGCCCCTCGTGGAAGGGGCAGTGCAGGTTTCTTATATTTTACCTTTCTGTCTCCGCCTCCAGGCTCAACTGACATTGTCCTCTGCCTCTCAGCGCTCCTTTCACACCTTGTCCCGCTATGGCGTGGCAGTGCATATTTATTTTTTATTTGACCTTTCCGTTCCCCCCCCACTTTTTTCTCTATGCTGTACTGTCTGCATTTCCATACTCTCCTGGACTCTTATGATCAATCCTCACCTCTTCCTCCAATGGCTTCCCTCTCTTCAACCTCCTGCCGGTAGTGACTGCTTTTAACTTCTTCCTGTTCTAATTATCCTTCATCTTCTATCCCTCCTCCAATGCCTTCCTTTCCCTTGCGTTTCTCTTACCATCTCCTTCCTGAACGCTCTCCTTCCACCCTGAACCTGCTTCTCCTCCTTCCTTCTCCTTGCAGCTTCACTCCCTCCACTCCTCACTGCTTGCATCTCTCCAAACACCTTTACCTTGGTTCTGCTGCTGCCCCCTTTTATATCCCGTCTCATTGAGCAATTCAGAGCAATAAGAGCCTGACCAAGGACACGCCACTCTGTCAGTAGGAAATGTATGTGATTGGCTCATGGCCAATGTGTTATCCTCCCTTCCAGGTGTTATGTTATGTTAATGGTATTTATATAGCGGCGCACCGTCACCAACGGAATTGGTCCCCAGGCGCTCTGGCAGATCTGTAAATGAGAAGGTGGGAAGGGTTAGTAAGGTGAAGAGGGAGTAGGATAATGAGAGGGGTGGTATACTGTTGGCAGCTTCAACTCAGTGTACAGCCGGTGCTGAGCTTTGGTGCAAGTATTGGATCAGTGTCCGTCTGCGTGTGCTGTTGGTGCGGCTTATGTGTTGCGGTGTTGTGAAGTGAGTGCAGCTTGTTGTGCGAGATGGTTATGTGAGTTTTGTCAGTAATATAAGTATGCAGAGAGTTTGAGCTTATATTGGTTAGTGGGTTATATGACATTTAACATGCTGAACTACATAGTTCTGAGTGTGGCACATGCTAACACATAAGTTCCATTTAAGTGTGGCAGATGCTAACATTCACAATCCTATCACAATCCTATCTAGATACGGCACGGGCTAATGTTCTCAAATTCTAAGTGTGGCACATGCTAACCTGTAACTAAAGGTGTGCTTGGGTGGATTTAGGATACAGTTTGAGGGGCTTCATCTGAGTGACCCACCAACCTGGAATTAGTCAGCTCTTTCATGGTGGCTGCCTGTTTTCAACATGGTTCTCTGCTCTGATGTGTATTCTACCCGCTCTCCCTGGCCTGCCATCTCACTGTACTGCATGCTGCCGTGGTCTTCCTTGCTCCTCTGACCACAGTAGACGCCTGTTAGGACTAAGATTGACATTGCAGTCTCATCTGTATATCTTGCTGGCCCAGTATCTCTTTCGTCCAACACTGAGGCTTCCCTCAAATTTTACTATCCGTCTAAATAGCTCAGTCTCCGGTCTTAATAATATTTTCGATGTGTGGTGGGCAACAATAAAAACTAAACAGAAAAAGGATCCCAGTGTAACTTCTTGCGCTGGGATCCTTGAAAACTAAAGGAAAAAATCAGAGTAAAGGACCCTTGCATGTGGCGCAAGGGATCCTTTACTCTTCTAAAAAGAACTTAAAAAACATTTGATAGTGCAATGAGACAATGATTTCTCGAATCTTATGAAGGAGGGCTGAGTGTTGCTCCGGTCCTTCACTGCCGCTGTGTGGGCCATCATAGTGGCGCTCCCCTGACTGGCAAGGGAGCACCCAAAATCACTGCCACCTCCCTGGTGTGCCCCCTATAACCTCTGCCCTGGGCGCTACATATATAGTGGCACTCCCCTCAGCAGAGAGCGCCTAATGTTGCAGCCTCTCAGACTGGAAAAATAACATAAAAGGCTTTCCTCTGCCAGGCGGTCCGCCAGGAGTTTGATGGCCACACCTGCCTGACACAGCCCCAGTTGAGGTGGTTTGTGGGGCCCCCCACTGTGCAGTAAACACCAGGCTGCACTTGACCTGCGGAGCCTGGACATATTGAAATAAGGGTCTCCCCATGCTGCTGATAATTGCTGGGCTGCATCCCCAAGTAAAGACTTTGGGCCACAGAGTGCTGCTGCTGCTGTCTGCCTGCCAAAGGAATAACTTGGCTGCAAAAGACATCCCATCACAGAAGAAGAGGAAAGACAGCAAGGTCAGTAGCAAGGACCATAAGACAGTCCTGGCAAGGCTATCGCCAAAGTAAGGCATTTATATATCGTTTCTTTTTTTATGGTGCACCGCCTAGAGACTATATATATTTGTAAGGACTTTTTCTATTTTTATATTACTCTTTATATTTTTTAAATGTTTATTATGCAGCTGCTTAGGTTTAGGGTTACATTATTTGTACATAGTGCCTTGTGATTTTCCCCTTTTTATACATAAATTCTAAGAAGGAATACGTCATCAGAATAATAACTAAATAAACCGTACACCGGCATTTTGTTGTGCGCCTTTCTTTTTGTGTGCCAGTCTATTGTATCCTAGTGTTTTCTTCCCTAGGGGTTTGAGGGGAAACCATCCTGTCCTAACCTTTCAACTTTCTATCCCTTGTCAACATCAAATATAGGTGATCTATATGTATATTGTTTTGCCCGCCTACACCTGTCTCTCAATAAGTGTATGGTACACTTCCCCCGCTATATGTGGGTGAACTGAGTTGGTGATTGTCTTTATTTATGGATCTCATATTGTTGGAAAAATGATGGGTGGACTAAGGCACACGCTTGGGAATAGGTGAGAGGATCCAGGAGATCCCCTAGGTGCCTCCTCTTGTATCTCCATTGCTGACGGGGTGGCTTTTCCAACCCTTCTTCCCCCGAATTCTCCTCATCATGGCACTCTGTCACTCCTATGTGACCATGTCATTGTCCACATCTGACAAAGCATTAACCCAGGACTTAAATGAATCCAGGAGCCACATGTGATTGTTTCAACTAGTAGCCACTGTTCATTTCATTTATTTACTTATTCATTTATTGTGCATTTGTAAGGCACTTCTACAAGTAAATTGTGTTTCAAAGCGCCCACAGTGCAACAGGGAGGGAACATGGGAGTGAAAATCAATTAAAACAATGAAGGAAATAGGCAGACCTACTAGGCTTTGTGAGCATTCAGAATGTGCAAGTGCAGAGAAAAGAGAAAGGAATGGGAGAGGGGAAGTGCTAGGGAGTGGGCAGCTGTAACTGCCAAGTGGAGTGGTCAGCTGTCAATAGATAAGTACGTGTAAGGCCACCAGTGGCATGGGCCAATGCTGCCAGGTAAGTGCTGGGAGCGGGCAGAGGCTGAGGTGATTGTGTGTGTGAGTCCAGGGCCCAGAAGGACACATAAGGGTTCTGGTCACCAATTTCGGCAACTGTAGGATTAGCAGAGGAGGGAGGAAGGGAAGGAAGGGGTGAAAAGGAAAGTCTTCAGGAGATTCCGGAATTTCAGGAGTTCCGGCTCAAGAGGAAGGGGGAGGCTGATCCAAAGGAGGGAGCCAGCTGAGGAAAGTGATCAGCCAATCAATTCAATCACTAGTCATCGCTCACCTCAAATTAAAGATATTTACATTTTTTATTTTATTTACTGTCATTGGTTAATACATCTTTAACAAATTACATCACATCAATCCATAACAAGTAAGATACAATATAAAGTTCTTCACAATTTCCTCACACATAAACACTGAATTATATGTACGATTTCCAATCTTTCCACAAAGTGTGCCATGTTGTGTAATACAACATAATTAAAATCTATCTGCAATTAAAATCTCACAGCTAATGCCACTAAAATTCATCTCATTTCAAGCCTTTAATAAAACCAACCACCACCAGGACTGATGAGTTGGTGCACCCACCAAGACATCTAAACCTTAAAACTTCACAGTCAATAAAATGAATCAATTACACAGGTGCAGGGTCCATCTAAATTTTAAAAAGGCAGTGCGAACAAATCTACTGGGATAAATAGTCAACTACGGAGCCAATACTCCGCAATTATGTGAACAAAACTGAGATGTTTTAACAAATCATAACTATGCAACTCTTTGAGTGTTTAGGTCCAATCCCAGTGATGCATTTTCTTCACTTTGCCAGGATTGTCCTTAAGATCACTCTTGGTCAAATCGAGTTGGCACATTATATTGCCACAAAAATCAGAGAAGTGCTTTAAGGACTGGTCACCATTCGGCCCAATACTAGCAATCAGGTCCTCAGGCACTGAGTCATGTGTAGAGCAGAGAGTTTTATAGTAGACCGATAATAACGTATTTCGAGGGGATTGAGTCCTCCGACGTATTCCATATCTATGACAGTAATCACCACAGCTGTGCTGCTTCGGAAAATCTTTCGGCGTCTGCTCCTGCGTCGATGTCGATACGCCGCCTTCGAGGACTTCCTCTGACGGCCGACGTCACTGGATGTTATAAGTAGGACGCACGACACCCGTAGCCTCAGTTCCGTTTTTTCCACAAACGTGTTCGCTTCGGGAATCTCGGCGCGCCTCGACTCTTTGGAGTTTCTGTTGCTTTCTTGGTTCTTAGAACCTGTTTGTGAAATATTTCTTCGTGAAGATGTCTACCTCGTCTTCCACACCGCGTCCGGGCTTTAAGAAGTGCGGGGACTGTGGGTCCAAGATGTCGGTCACGGACTCGCACGACGCCTGCCTCTGGTGCCTCGGGGAGGCCCATGACATGGATGACTGTGTTGACTGCCAGTCGCTCATGTCGAAAGCCTTGCGGGAGCGAAAAAGTTATCGGTAGGTAAGGTGTCCAAGCCCCGGAAGTCGAGGTCTGCGGGGCTTTTGACGGACGACTCAAGGGGCGACTCTCCGCGTCGTCGTCGGAAGCCCAGTGGGTCTCGGTCCCGGAGTCGGTCTCGCCACTCCTCTGCCTCTTCGGGGCACTCCCAGAAATGTCGTCATCAGTCGCCTTCCCCATCCTCATCCGAGGACTCTGCCCGTCGGCGGGTGGCTTACCCCACCAAGCATGCGATACCGGAGGTATGGGCTTCCTTCGGGAAGAAAATGTTGGCGATTCTCGAATCGCAGGGCACTGGTCCGTCCGCGCCTCTGAGTGGGGTCGGTCATGATCAGCCGAGAGACGCCGCTCGCACGCCTTCGAGCTCGGGTGGTCATCAAGATTCATGGGAAAGGTCCCGCTCGGACAATGGGAATCGTTCTCGGCATGCCCGGTCCAGGTTCCGGTCTTCATCGCGCTCAAGACCGCGTGAACCTGTGAAGTCTTCGAGGAAGACATCAATGCCTGTGGCGCCGAGGTCGTCGACGGACTCTCTCAAGGCTCCGCCTCCGAGGAAGTCGTCGATGCCTTTGGCACCCAGGATGTCGAGGGACACGCTCGGGGCACCCCCTTCGAGGCCTGTGTCGACACCATCGATGCTGTCGGCGCTGCGTCTGTCGTCGACGCTGATTCTCTCGACACTCAACAACTTTCGGGGCTGTGTCGACGGGGGTACCCCGTGGCTCGGGGGAACCACCTAGAAAGGCTCTGGCCAAGGTCAAGCATGGCTTTGGTTCCAGTTCTGTGCCTTCTTACCGCCATCTGGAGTTCATTTCAGAGGTGGATGAGGGCTCTGATGATGGCATGGTGCCTGACGAGATTCTCTCGGGCCATAGCCAGTTTGAGGACCTGAGGCAGTCCCTGCATGATGCTAGTGGGCTGGACACCTCTCCGGAGGTGGAGTTTTGTAGGCCTGAGCCTGGCACTCATGCCGATTCTTCGTACCGGTGCCTTATGTCACGGGTCACCGAGTACTTAGGATGGTCTGCTCCCCCAGGGAAGTTTGTTCAGGATGACCTTACGGATATCCTCGACATTGGTCCACCAACTGACCCGGTACTGCCGTTTCATATGGCTCTACAGAGGAGGGTGGCGGCGGCTTGGACTGCTCCGGAGAGTCTTCCGGCAGTGAGCAAGTCTTTGCCGCGAAAATACCGCCCAGCCAGTTGTGACACCTGCTACTTGTCCAAGCACCCTACTCCGGAGAGTTTGGTGGTGCAAGCGGCTGCGGCCCCGGCAAAGCAGGCGTCTTACCCTACCATCCCTCCTGATAGGGACGACAAGCGTTTTGACGGCTGGGCGAAGAAAGTGTTTTCTGCAGGGGGTATGGCGCTTCAGGCAGCCAACTCCATTTGTGCCTTGTCTCGTTTCACGCACACTCTGTGGAACTGTTTAGTTGGCGGCTGAACATCATCAAGGGGATGAACGGGATGGTTTCCTTGCCATGGTTCAGGCTGGCAAGGATGCTATGTGTGAGGCCATTCAGTCGGGTTTGGACATGACCGATTGCGTCAGCCGGTCCATGGCGGCGAGCACCGTGTTACGCAGGTTTGCGTGGTTGCGGAAGTAGGAGTTTGCTCCTGATGTGCAGGCCCGGCTCCTCAACATGCCCTTTGACGGGGAACATCTTTTTGGCAGCAAGGCTGACGAGAGCCTTGAGAGGTTGCAGACCTCAAAAGCAGCAGCGAAGTCGTTGGGCGCTGCAGTTCGACAACCTCTGCCTTTTCGTCCATGGGGATAGCAATGGAGGGGAGGTTCCTTTCGTTATTACTCATCCTTTGGTAAAGCGAGAGGAGCTGCCAGTCAAAGGGGCCACCGTAGGAGTGCCAGAGGTGGAAAACAAGGTACTTGAGGTGCCAAGGCCGCTCGGGCTGTTGCCTCTTTGCCCTCAGGCAACGCCGCAGCCACCTCAGCTCAGTCATGAGGCCATGTCCCATGGTTCGCCAGTTGGGGGAAGGCTGGCGCAGCATCTTGCAGAGTGCTGTGCCATTACTTCAGATGTGTGGGTTCTGGAGATCATAACCCACGGCTACTGTCTTCCTTTCCGGCACAGGCCTCAAGACAATCCACCGGGGAATCTCTCTTTGAAGAGTCCAGATCTGCTCCTTGCGCAGGAAATTCAATCCCTGCTGGAGAAAGGCGCCATAGAACTGGTGCCTGTAGCAGAGAGGAACAAGGGATGGTATTCCCCTTATTTTTTGATTTCCAAGAAAGACAGGGGATTGAGACCCATCATGGACTTGCGTGGTTTGAACAAACTCCTCAGGAAGGACAAATTCAAGATGGTTACTCTTTCTCAAGTCCTCCAGGCCCTTCAACTTCAAGACTGGTTGGTGTCTCTCGACTTCAAGGACGCTTATTTTCATGTGCCGATCCATCCGAAGCACAAGAAATACCTGAGGTTTGCGGTTGGCGACTCGCACTTTCAGTTTCGGGTCCTACCGTTCGGATTGACCTCCGCCCCGAGGGTCTTCACCAAGCTCATGGTAGTGGTGGCAGCCCCCCTCAGGCAAGGGGGGGGATTCACGTCTACCCCTACCTGGACGATTGGTTGATCAGGGCGCACTCTTCCGAGCAAGTCCTGGATCATCTGGCAGTCACCTGCCACTCCCTCCACAAGCTGGGCTTCTCCCTCAACTTGAAGTCCCATTTGACACCAACTCAGAGGCTCCAGTACATCGGAGCAGTGATCGACACGTCCCTGGGGCAGTGTTTGCCTCCCCAGGTGAGGGCTCATCACATTCAGCAGATGGTGCACAAGTTTCAACTTGCCCAGAGTTTCCCAGCGTTCGAGTTCTTGAGACTGCTCGGCCTCATGGCATCCTGCATTCTTCTGGTGCCAGAGGCCAGGTTGCAAATGAGATCTTTGCAATGGGCGCTCAAGCTCCAGTGGTCTCAGTCCTCCGGCAGGATGTTGGACCCTGTTCAGGTGCCGTCTTTGGTAGCCCAAGACCTTCTGTGGTGGGCCGATGAAGGCAATCTGATGAGGGGGGCTCCATTTTGGCTGCCCTGGCCGCAGGTGACGATCGTGACGGACGCATCCCTCACGGCATGGGGAGCTCATGCCAACGAGTTGACAGTCAGCGGTCGTTGGTCTCCGTCGGAGTCCAGACTCCATATCAATCTGTTGGAGCTGAGGGCCGTCGGGCTAGCCCTGAAGGCTTTTCTGCCGACTGTGCGAGGAAAGAATGTCCTGATCCTGACGGACAACACGGTGGCCATGCACTACCTCAAGGGGGGTGCAGGGTCACTTCCTCTGTGCAGGGAGGCGATGCAGCTCTGGTTCTGGGCAATCCAGCAGGAAGTTTCGATCTCGGTAGTTCATCTGGCAGAAGACAAAAACGAGACGGCGGACGCTCTGAGCAGGCAGTGCGCGATCTCTCACGAGAGGAAGTTGGCTCAGGAGATTCTCCTGGAGATCTTCGCCCTTTGGGGGACCCCTGAAGTGGATCTATTCGCCTCCAGTGTCAACCGGAAGTGCGAGAGGTTCTGCTCGCGGGAATTTCCTCCAAACGGAGCCTTAGGAGACGCGTTCGTAGTGGAGTGGTCATTCCCACTGCTGTACGCATTCCCTCCAGTCCCCGTCATCCCGCAAGTACTGCGGAGGTTACGGAGGTTCGGTTCCCAGATGATCCTCATTGCTCCAGCGTGGGCCCGGAGGACGTGGTACCCGGACCTTCTCGACTTATCCATCTGCCCTCCACGTCATCTTCCCTACCGAGACGATCTGCTCTCACGGGAGGGGATCAGGTTCTCCATCCAGAGGTCAGGTCCCTCAACCTTCACGCTTGGTTTCTGAAGGGTTAAGGTATAAGGATTGGGACCTCCCTGAAGACGTGATGGTGGTGTTGCTCTCGGCCAGACGGCCTGCAATAAAGTCCCTGTACCGTTGCCGTAAATTCTGCGACTGGTGCAGGGTTAAGAATGTGGATCCTTTTGCATGTGAAATTCCCATGGTTCTGTATTTTTTGCTTTCTTTGGTCCACAGGGGCCTCCAAGTGGGTACCATTAAAGGTTACCTGGTGGCGCTCTCCATATTTAAGCGCTCGTCTGAAGAGTGTTCCTATTTTAAAATTCCTTTAATTTCTCAGTTTCTGAAAGGGCTCACTAATGTGTTCTCTCCGTCACTTTTCCAGGTGCCCGGTTGGGATTTGAACCTTGTTCTCAAGTTTCTGATGGGTGCTCCGTTTGAGCCTTTGCATTCATGCCCTTTGAGACTGCTAACTCTGAAAACTTTATTTTTAGTTGCGGTCACTTCTGCTCCCAGAGTGAGTGAGTTACAGGCACTTTCAGTTAAGCCACCCTTCACTGTGTTTCATAAGGAAATGGTTTTCCTTAGAGTTCGTCCTTCTTTTCTTCCGAAGGTGGTGTCGGAATTTCATTTAGGCCAGAAGGTTGTTCTTCCGGCATTTTATCATCCTCCACATCCAGGTAAGGAAAAGGAGAGGCTCCATAGGCTTGATCCTAGGAGAGCGTTAAGCTTTTATATTTCACGCATGTCCCGGGTCAGAGTGGACGGTCAACTCTTCATTGGTTACGCTGGAAAGCGCTTGGGACAAGCTGCGACTAAGCAGACTGTCTCGCTGGATTTTTCTGGCAATTTCTGAATGTTACCGCTTGGCGGGTAAGGACCCACTGGTCGGCTTACGGGCCCATTCTACCAGGGGTATGGCTGCCTCTACTGCCCTGCAGAGGGGTGTTCCTATTCGCAACATCTGTGATGCAGCCACTTGAGCTTCGGTACATACTTTTGTACGTCACTATTCCCTCGATTCCATCCGGGGGCAGGATCTGGCCTTTGGCAAGGCGGTCCTTTAATCAACAATTTGATTAAGCATGCTAAATTTCTGTTTTCTAAATTCTTTTCCCACCTCCTTGCATTGGTACTGCTTTGGGAGTCTGTTATAGATATGGAATACGTCGGAGGACCCAATACCCTCGAAGAACAAGTTACTCTCTTACCTGGTAACGTTCTTTCGATGGGCTGGTCCGACGACTTATTCCATATCGCTCCCTCCCTACCTTCCCCGCTACAGAATTTCTTATGCGATTGCAGCTTACGTTTCCGGAAGGCTTTGTGTGTCAGACTGGCAGAAGACTGGTGGCACACGTTCTGGGAAAAAACTACAACTGAGGCTACGGGCGTCGTGCGTCCTACTTATAACATCCAGTGACGTCGGCCGTCGGAGAAGGTCCTCGAGGGCGGCGTATCGAAGTCATCGACGCAGGACGCAGACGCCGAAAGATTTTCCAAAGCAGCACAGCTGTGGTGATTACTGTCATAGATATGGAATACGTCGTCGGACCATCCAATCGAAAGAACGTTACCAGGTAAGAGAGTAACTTGTTAATCTCGCCCTGCCGACGAGGGACTTAATTCCCAGCTTGTATCTAATTGCTGCTAGTGGAATAGAGTTAGAAATTCTCAAGACCCTATGCCAGATCAGTCCTTGTAGTCTCTGAAGAAAATCTAAAACCCGCAGTTGATAAACTTCAATACAATACAAAACCTCTGGAACTATTTTACCCTCATAAAATTTTAAAAGCGGAATTACCGACAACTTCCCGTATTTTGTATAAACTTTGTACATTTGATTAGTGCGGGCACCAACCCTGGACCTCATCCAGTCCTATAATTGGGATTTATGGGGCTTGCGTGTTATCAGAAACCCAAGTAAACCAAATAGTCAACCTTTCTGGTTTATCAGGGGGAAGCCACCGTTGATAGTCATGCTCTGCTGATTTTACAAAACTAAAATCATGCAATGCACTACCAAGAAAACACATTAATCAAACACTTTAATCCCTTCTGAGTACAATCAAATAACAGAATGTTGTCGGCATAAGCCAACCAGACGATCTTCAGAAAATCTAATTTTTGGGAAGCAAAAGCAGCTGGAGCAAGAAAATTCTCAATGTCCAAAGTATATACGTTAAAAAAACAGGTAGCCAAAATGCAGAATCATAATTAAAATTATAATTCCCGCCTCCCTGCCTAACTCCAGTATGGATGGACATTTTACACAATAGCGAACACCCTAGCCTCACTTGGATATTGGAATGTTCGTGGATAACACCAATTAAATGAAGATGACCAGAAGGTGTTCCCCAGCTTTCTAATTTCACCCACAAGCACCCTCTGTTAACAGTGTGAAATGCTACAGACACATTTATAGTAGCCACGAGAACAGAACCATATTTGCTTGTCCATGCCATACCTTGGACACACTTAAGGATGAAACCGTTGAGGTTTGTACCATATGATTTTCTAAATCCCGTCTGCCATTTCTTAGGTCTTCGTGATTCCTTTGTGCAGTACGGATCCCAGCCGGCCCTTAGGACTGGGGGTTTCCAAACAGCACTTTAAGGTGAGTAGCAGCACCCTTGAGATGGATGGGGATGCAGATTCGTACTCTAGCACCAAATCAATAATGACAACTCAATAGTTTGGCAAAGGGAGTCCGTTTATTGACAAGTACAAAAAAAGGGGAGTTCAATGAATATAAGCAATTGCTCGATCTTCCTTCTCACTTCAACTTCAATTAATTTCAGAAAAAACATAACATTTCTACCAAAAACTCGTCATCACTGAAGTGTAACTCTTAAAACTTAGCATGCAACTTGATTGGTTCTAGGAAAGTAACTTTAATATAGGTACTGTCTATATTTGTATATGGTAACTGGGAGAGGGGATTGGATAGACAATGTCAGGTGGGGCAACTAAGCCCTTCCATCAAAATGGCTACTGTAAACGCCACTAAAACTACGTCTAATTGGTTCTACTAAATATAGGACCCTAGATTACATGGTCCACTATGATTGGGTTGGCATCAACCCCACTCATACCTTTCCAGTTGCTCTTAGTAGCGTGCAGAATTGCCTGCCAGGTGCAGGGAGTTTGTCTGCACCCCAAGTTCCCTCCAATTATTGTTTCAATCAATCCTCACCTCAGTGGTCATGTGTCAATTATTTCTCTGTGGTTGGCCTCAAGTCTGCTTCTTGGTCTGGGAAAGTTAAGACATCCGGGCATGGCAAAGGTCCATGCATAAATGTGAAAGTTTCATCCCTTTCTGCTTGTCTGGTCACATAATTCCGACACCATGAAATCGGCATTTCCTTCATGCAATTTCGTACATTTGATTTAATTCTGCCAGTCTGCCATCTGTGGCTTATCTTGACCTTCCCTGAACAGGATAATCTGTTCTTCTTCTCTTTAATTGTATCCATTGTTGGCTTATTTCAGACAGTACAACCTTGGCTTCTAGGCATTTTTACCTTCATCTGAGATTCTCTCCATCTTTAATTCTCAATTTGCTTGCTGCAAAACTCTCTTCTTGAGACCTTTAGTAACCTTTGGTTGATTCTGCTCTTGTGCGTAGTGAAGGTATTCTTATATAAAGTGCTTTCTTTTTTTGTTTGTATATATTTTTTATTAATTTTCCAACAGTAAACAACCAGTTAACACTGCCAACTCCCCTCCCCTCCCCCCCTAACTTTGCCCCCCTCCCCGATGGGGGGTGGCCTCCCGAGTCCCTCTTAGATCCTTACGCCTGGAATAGGTCCAATATCCTAATTCTTTGCGGACACCATTGCATCATGTAGTCCGACTGGAGGTATTCCAAGACTGTCCCCCACCTCTTCGTGAAGGATTCAGTTGAGCCTTGTATGCTATTCGACAGTCTTTCCATTGTGACCAGGGCCCATACCTTCTGCAGCCAGCTAAATACCCCCGGAGGTTCACATTTCTTCCAGTTTTGAGCAATCACTGTCCAAGCCATAATAAGCAATCCCATAAAACATCTCCATTGAGTCATTGAGAGTTTCTTTGCTGCGAAATCCCTCAGGCCACCCAACCAGACCCGTACACCCATTTGATCAAAGTAGGGGAACATCTCCTTCATTTGTGATTTCACCTCACGCCAAAATACCTGCACCCCTTTACAATCCCACCATATATGCCTCCAGGAGCCCACCTCTCCGCAGCCCCTCCAGCATAATTTGGAAACTTTTGGGAACATCCCATTTAGTCGCTCCGGTGTGAAGTGCCACTGCACAACAATCTTGGCCCACATTTCCCTTGACTGGATAGAACGGGTCAGCTTAGGGATATACCCCCATAAGTCTTGCCATTGCTGTATACTGATATGTTCACCCAATGATCTCTCCCATTTTATCATGTAGTTCCACTTGATCTCCTCATTCTGTGCATTCATGAACCTGTACAGAGCTGAGACAAATTTCTGTGCCCCCGAGTTGGTTATGGTGTACTTTTCAAATGGTGTGAGGTCTCTTTCAGCCGCCCGTTTGATTTCAGGCATCATTAGCCAATGGCGGAGCTGTTCATACTTATATCTGTCCGAGACCTTCAGCCTCAAAAGTCTACCTCAAGTCTCAAATGCTTTGACCTCCCCGTCCTGATACATTTCTCCAATCTTAGTCCACCCTGCCCAGATTACCGAACATCGGGGTGAATGGACCCGGTACAGTCTACAAAACCCCTTTACCCATTTGATCATCCCAGGCCTCCAGAGTAGCTCCTATACCCTTGCTTATTCACAAGTTAGCGTGTCTACCGCCTCTGCCCATCCACAACAAGCCTCCCAGCGGGCTTCTTGCTACCGCTCTATCTTGTTCAGCCCATATCGTTTGCCCCTTTCCCCCATCCATTCCTTAATTACCCATAATTGCGCCACCTGGTAATATCTGAAGAAATGCAGGAAGGCTAGACCTCCATCCTGATACTGCGCCGACATCATCCCGCTTGCCACCCTGGGTGGTTTCTTCTTCCAAACAAAGGAATTAACTATTTTGGTGAGGGCTCGGAAAAAGGTCTTGGATCGAAATCGGTAGAGCCTAAAAGAAATATAGCAACTTGGGATGGACAGTCATCTTGACCGAGACCATGCGCCCCCACCATGAGATTCTCATTGGATTCCAGCGCTCAAGCTCTCTTTTAACCTTTGCTCAGAGACCTGTGTAGTTCTGACAATAGAGGGCCTCAATGCTGCTCGTAAGTGTTACCCCCAAGTAATTAATCCCTACGCCAGCGACCTTGAGGTCAAGAGGCCGCTACTCGGGTTATCTCTGCACGAGCCCCCGCCAACACTTCAGATTTATTTCTATTTATTTTCAGCCCTGACACCATTCCAAATCCGTCCACTTCCTGGCAAACCACCGGGAGAGATCGGGTCAGATCTGCAGCCATTCCAGGCATTACGGGGTTGACACGCAACAATAAAGTGCTTTCTTGAGGTGGCTATATGTACATGTGGCGCTTAGTTATCTTACTACTAAGCATAAGCAAGCCTCACAATTTCTGTTGTTCTTGCATTTACTTTGCATATGTACATGTTTAAACTAATTGAATATCTTCAACGTGCTTAGGGCACAAGTTTCTTACATCTTGACATCAATTGTTTACTTTAGGTTTTAGGATGTCACTTGCACATGGTGTTTCGTCTTGTTTATCATTCCCAGGTCATTATATCTTCTATATGTGAGTCAGTCTGGGTTCTTATAATTCATCATTCATCTTCCTTCAGTGTCTTCTTAGCTTCTTCGGGTATTACAGTCTGACGATCGTCATTCTGTCTCACTTGTCAATATGATTTTCTCAATGGGTATCTTACTGTCCAGGTTTCTTAGGTGTCGGTACTTCAGTAGGTGGTGATATTCTGATAGGTACTGGACAGAGCCCCACTGCAGCTCTCTGCTGGTTTATTTGTTCATCATATGTCACATATTTTGGCGTGAATGTTCCTGGTACTTCAAAATGGGCGGCAGGAGTGCAAATCGTGCTTGGCACTTCCTCTTCACCCCCCCCCCCCCCCCCTTGTCATCGACAACTCTCACTTTTTCTTTTGTATCCACCTTTATTTCATCCTCTGGATCCAAACAGAGGTCTGAAGAAATATCTCTTTGGGGTCCATATTTTTATGACTCCCTTCAAGCTTCCTGTAACGCTCACCTGATTCCCACGGAGGCGCCGACCCGTTCTGGACTGTTACAACTTCTTCCACGGTAAAGCATTGTGCTTGGAAGATGGACCCCCAAACCTCGTCTGTCTGGCCCGTAGAATAATCCTTCTGTAGATGGGAAAAGGGAGTTAACTGTCTGCTAGATTGTGTGTGAGATTCCCCCCTTTTTCCCCTTCTCACCCTCCTCGAACCCTAGCTGTGCCTTCCGCAGACTCTCACCTTAATTTCTGTATGGACGAGCTCTCCATCCTGCTTCTGACGCAGGGGCGCGTAGATTTCCAGTTACTTCACTGGATCTCGGATTTGGCGAGGGTTCGATGTCTGCTTGCCTTTACCAAAATGCTGCCGTAAGTATATAGTTCAAAAGATCAAGTCTTATTTGTCCCTTGGCCTTTGTTTAATTTTCAGGGACTAGGTGAGGAATCCATGTGGAGGAATGGATTCGCCGAGGTAAGCTCAGGTGAGTACTTTTAATGAAGGTGTGCCGTAGTGGTTTGCTCCGACACCTTAATGAGTGTGTCTTATTTCCCCATAGGGGCCGGGGTACGGAAAAGCCAGAAAAGCCGCTCCGACCCGAAAAGGGAACACAGGTCCCAACAAAATTCAGGTAAGACTTAAGGTGAGTAATCTGTCCTTTTGCAATTAGTTCGTTGCTCACCTTGTTTTGTCCTTTTTCTCCGTAGGTCTTGAATGCGACCGATGTCGCCTATGACCGCTGAAGAGCTAGACAGCGCCACGTGAAGGTAAGTGGAAGCGTGCTGCAGCGAGCGATGAGATGCATTTCTAACTCTTGACTTTCTTTTGCAGGATCGACGGAGTGAAGAATCCGGATGCTGGAAGAAGGTAGGTAATGTCCTAATGCTTGCCTTTCTCTCCTTGCACGTGTTCCAGGTGCTGGCGGGCGTGGCAGGAGCCAGGATGCAGGAGCCGACTCGGTGAGCGTCCTGCTGGAGATGCAGAATAACGCGAAGCACGTGTGGCCATCCGGGCGTGGTTTAAATAGTCTTGGAAGAGCTTCAGGTGAGTGTTCTTCCACTGGCCCCACTCGAGTAAGAAAAGAGTTCCTGAAAGAAAATAGTTCCTCCCAGCCTTAGTTGCCTTGGAGCTTCAGACAGCATGGTCTGCCTCGGGTGAGTATGCAGCATGGTCTGCCTCAGGTGGGTTCACCCAAGCATTACCATATTTTCTGCCATGATGAGCCTGGCGCCTATGGCGCCAGGACAGATGCCTTTTATGAGCCTGGCGCCAAAGGCGCCAGGACAAGGTCCAAAGAGCCCCTATAGGGGTTTGCTGGGTCCTGCTTGGTGAGTATGAAGTCTGCTTCCGGGGACGCTGGGCCTGACCTGGCTCCTCGGGAGCAGGCATCGTGACAGCACTCCACCACCCCCCCACCCCCCCACCCACAAAGGCCCCCACCCCAAAGGCCCCTCCTAAGGTTGTTTTCCCCGGGGGTTTTGGTTTGTCTGGGAAGGTCAGGTGAAATGTTTTAATTAACCGAGGAGCATGTACATGGTCATGCAGTTCCCATGACCTCTCTTGAGGCCCGTAACCCTTCCAATCGATTAGATAGAAAAGCCTTGATCGTATCATTTTAGAATCTAAAATGTTCTTCACCTCGAACTCAGGTTCTCCCTCCACTTGAATGTGTTCTGGAGGCTTGATTAGTCAGGTTCCAGGTTGCACAGGTTTCAAAAGTGACACATGAAAAACAGGATGTATTCGCATATGAGCTGGTAAATGCAGTTTAACAGCCACAGGATTGATTATGGCCGTAATGGAATATGGTCCCAGGTATTTGGGATTAAAAGTTCGAGGTCCTTTGAGTGATAAGTGTCTGGTAGCCAGCCAGACTTTGTCCCCAATCTGGTACTGAGGTGCCTCACTTCGATTTTTCTTTTCTTGTATCTTTTCTTGGCTTGTTGTAAATGTTCAGTTGCTTCTTTGAAGGCTTTGGTAATTGTGGTATGCAGCTGGTCCACTGCGGGTGTTCCGAGATCATGAGGTGGATCCAGGTCAGAGGTTCGAGGGTGAAGCCCATATAAAGTGTAAAAAGGACTTTGCCCAGTTCCAGAGTGCACAGAATTATTATGTGCATATTCAGCTATCCAAAGAATGTCTTTCCAGTTACTTTCAGATTTTTGCAGCATACAATGTAAATATTGTTCGAGAGTCTGGTTCGTTCTTTCTGTTTGACCATCGGTCTGGGGGTGATGGCTGGTTGATAGTCTTACATCGATTTGTGCCAATTGACAACCTCTACGCCAAAAGTGGGAAATAAATTGGCTTCCTCGATCTGAAATCAGCACAGACGGAAATCCGTGTAACCGGGCAACATTTTCAAGGAATTCTTTAGCTAGAACCGAAGCTGAAGGTAAACCTTTTAATGGAATGAAGTGTGCCATCTTGGAGAATAAATCCACAATAACAAGAATAGTGTTATATCCTGAACAGGGGGTTAAGTCCGTAATAAAATCCAATGACATGGTGTGCCAGGGCAATGGTGGAATGTCTAACGGTTGAAGAAGACCGGCTGGTCTTTTCTTTTGGCCTTTATTTTGGGAGCACACACCACAGGACATCACAAATGATTTTACATCTTTTCGCCAAGAAGGCCACCAGATTTGCCTTTTCACCTTACCTCAGTTTTGGCAATGCCGGGGTGTCCCTCTATTAGTGTATCGTGATAACAAGAAACAACTAGCTTTTGTAAATCCGTGTGTGGAAGAAATAATCGTCCTTGGAAATAAAGTAAATTGTTATCTATAGTAAAATCAGATCCCTTTTGAACCCAGTCCTGCAAGTCTGTTGGGTCCAGGAGTTGTTTAACTCTAGTTTGGATATTTTCTAGCGATTGTGAAGAAGTCATACCTAAGATCCTCTGTTTGGGAATTATCGGCACAGGCTCTGAGTTAGTGACTGTGTCCCCCATTCCAATTCGGGATAGAGCATCCACTTTGCCATTCTTACAGCCAGGACGGTAGGTGATTATGAAATCAAATTCAGCAAAAAACAGAGCCCAACGGAGCTGTCGAGATGACTGAACCTTGGTGGTTTTCAAGTACTGTAAATTCCGATGGTCGGTGATCACCGTGATGGTATGTCTTGCGCCAAGGAGATAATGTCGCCAGGCCTTAAAAGCAGATTTAATCTGTCGGGGGGAAATTCTCCCGTGGTCAGCTGGGCCGTCCACAGACCTCCAGGCAGGGAGGCCCCAACTCCTCCCGCGTATCCCAAAAATGAGTATGAGACGCACACAAGAAGCAAGGTGGTTCTGCTGTTTATTAAACAACGGCAGGGATGGGTCTAGGATCGTACGCATCCGTCCTGACTCTCGAAATTCGTGGGGCTCGCAGGCCCTTTTTGCCTCAGTATGACGCGCTACTTGCGTCACCTGGGAAAGCTAGCAAAAAACCTATCGCCACTCTGGATTGGTTCCTCGAGTGGTACGGTTAGTATGGCACACGTATAGAGGAGATTGTTAGTGGTTGAGGGTCAGTCAGGTGGTATACTTGGGTTGTCCCTTCTATTAGATAAATGAAAATTGTTACACGAAGACCCCTGATGATTGGCTAATGTTAATGGGGTCAGTGATGAGTGCCCCATGTTCTGATTGGTCCACTCGCGAGCCCCCCAGCCTGGGACCATCGTTGTTCCCAGCTCGCGGTGTACCTGTCATTTGCAACAATATGTAACTATGTGTTTGTGCAGACAATGCGTGGATTTGCTCATATGCTTGAGAGCAGACTATTCCCACCGCCGTAGGTGTCCATTGGGTCATTTCATTGTTGCAGCCTGTGTCTCAAAACGTGGGACCCAGACGACTTCTCCCTCCTGCGTCTGGCACCCTGTCAGGTTCGGCTTGGTCACGTGAGGAGAGACCGTGGTTGAGGCAGAATTCTGCACATTTAAAATTGTATTTGCCTCTGCGTGTCTGGCTTAGTTTGCAGGTGTGACCTTTGCTTCGGCTTGTGGCATGCGAGTTGCAACATTGCCCCCTTGGCTGTCAGTTCTCGCTGGGCTCATTCTGCAGGGTCAGCAATTGTACTCTTGTTTGTTCAATGTTCGTGGAGGCTCTTGTTTGCGGCCTACTTGGGCCTGGTGCATAGGTGGGGATGTTTGATGCACGGCACTTTAAGTTATGGTATCATATTGCTTCATATCCAGTATCATGTCTTCGTTGCATTTTTCATCACAATGCATGGGTTAGGAGAAGCGTCAGCAAGCATTTTAGATGAGTGCTTTGTGCGTCTTGCGTTTCTGCATTTTGAAAACCCTATGTGAAAAATAATAAAGATGTGCGTCAGTGGATATGTCCGTCACCTACGTCATAGCACTGAGTATGTTCTTCGTGTGGATTGGTGTGAGAGTGTCCAGTGTGCATGGTTGCACGGGTGTTCTGATCGTTAGCTAGGTCGTCATGGCATCTCTAACGATGTATTTATTTACTGTTGAATGGTTCAGTCGAGTTCATCCATGCCGCAGGTGTCGGCTTGAGCAGGGCAGGCTGGTGGGCACATCCGTATGTTCCTGTACCAGGGTATTTGGTCGTCTGGTAGATAGGCAAATTTCTCTTGTGGTGGGTGTCTGGGCCGCGATCCTCTAGGCCAGGGGCGTGAGGGGATTGGGGGGAGTCTTTTGTCCCATTCTCCCACTTCAAATCGCTAACAGTTCTTTGTCCGTGATAGCGTAGTTAATCTCGGGAGCTGAGAATTTTCTGGACCAGAACGCAACGGGATGCAGTTGGTTAGTCTCTGGGTCCCTTTGAGAAAGGACAGCTCCCATAGCTAGACTGGATGCGTCGGTTTTGACGATATAAGGGAGATCCGGGCGCGGGTGTTTCAATACGGGTGCAGAAGTAAATTTAGCTTTTAGTTCTTGAAAGGCTTGCTCAGCTTCTTTAGACCATTCAAAATGTTTATTTTTCTTAAGAGTGCAGTGATGGGTTGAACCACCGGTGAAAACTCCGGAATGAACCTGCGATAAAAATTGGCAAAGCCAAGCATGCTTTGAACACCTTTTACAGAGCTGGGTGATGGCCATTTGAGGATAGCATCCACTTTTCGTGAGTCCATGTGGACTCCTTTAGGTGTCAGGATAAAACCTAGAAATTCAACTTCCGTGACATGCAAAACACATTTTAGCAAATAGTTTGTGTTGGCGCAATTTCTCGAGGACTGCCCTGACATGGTTTCGATGATCAGATTCTGAAGAGGAGTATACAAGAATGTCATCGATGTATACGATAACACAAACATCGATGAGTTCCCTGAGGACATCGTTCATGAAATATTGGAAGGCAGCCGGTGCATTGCACAGTCCAAAAGGCATAACTTGGTACTCGAACAACCCATATTTAGTGCGGAAGGCAGTTTTCCATTCATCGCCTTCTTTGATTCGCACTAGATGGTAAGCCCCCCGGAGATCTAGCTTGGTGTATATGCAGGCATCTTTCACTTGGTCAAGGAGTTCAGGGATCAAAGGCAAAGGGTATCTGTTTTTGAAAGTTATCTGGTTCAGTGCGCGGTAGTCTATACAAGTTCTGAGATCGCCTTCTTTTTTTGGTACGAAGAATAAAGCCGAGGATGCAGGAGACTTAGACGGGCGAATAAAACCATTGGCTAAGTACTGGTCCAGATATTGTCGTCAATGAAGATTCTCGGGCTCGGTAAGGGCATAGACCCTGCTGCAAGGGGGTGTTGCACCGGGTAGTAGATCTATCTGGCAATCGTATGACCTGTGGGGCGGTAGAGTATTGGCCTGTTCCTTTTGGAAGACATCTTGAAACTCTTGGTACTCTGGCGGTATTTGCAAACTGACAGGAGTTACGGCAGCTAGGCCAATGCTTGTATTTCGTGGATAGCAGGTTTGTACACACTCTGGAAAGGTTATCCTCTTTGCTCGCCAATCAATTTGAGGATTGTGTGTTTCCAACCAAGGGATTCCTAGAATTACTTGAAATTGCGGAGCCTTGATAACGTCAAACACCATTGCCTCCCGATGCCCGTCTTGACCCAGCAATGTCACTTCCGTGGTGGAGTGAGTTACCGGCCCAGAGGTGATTTCGGTTCCATCCACAGTGGTGATGACATCTTTATTGGTTTTAGGGCAAAGAGGGAGGTTCATCCTAGAAGCCAATTCACGATCCACGTAGTTTCCTATAGCCCCACTATCGATGTATGCCTTAATTGCATGCAACCGTTCAGGCTGCTTTGGATTTACGAGGACCATTGGCATGGTGAAGTGCGAGGTCAAAGAGTTGGTTTTTAAGCTCGGCAAGCGCACCTCTACGCTTGTCGGGCGTGGTCGTTTCCCGGCTCAGATTCTACAAGATCTTTATCCGTGGCTCCTACCGCCTTTTTGGACGGTTTTACAGGGCAGTCTCGTAAGAAGTGTTCTGAAGTTCCACAGTAGAGGCACAATTGCATTTGCCGTCTTCTTTCACGCTCCCTTTGGGTCAAAGGTCCCTTGACTACTCCAATCTGCATAGGTTCAGTAGCATCGACACCCTTGGGGTGAACCTGGGCTTTGGCAAAAACCCGGGTTTGAAACCTGGACCGATCTGCTTTTCTGTTTTGAAGCCTGTGATCCAGTTGGACCACTAAGTCAATATAGTCCGAGCAGTCCTGGGGTGGATTTACGACCTGGGCCAAGACATCTTTAAGTTCTCCACGTAGACCTCGATGGAATAGCGTAATTCTCTTATCCTCGGGCCATCTTGTTTCCACACCTAACCTATTGAAGGTCACAATGTAAGCTAAGAGGTCCAGATTACCCTGTCGTAGAGATAGGAGTTTGTTGTCCAGGGCCTGTCCCTGAGAATGCCTCGCAAAAAGTCTTTCCATACTTGTCTGGAAGGCTTGAAAGTTCTGAAGGATCGGGTCGTCTTGAGTAACCAATGGGATTGACCAATCAGCTGCGCTGCCGCTGAGATAAGAAAGTACAAAGGCTACCTTGGTTTGGTCATTCGGGAAGGCCCCAGGTCTGCAGAGGAAATGCAATCGGCATTGATTCATAAATACTGCAAATCTTTCGGGATCTCCAGCAAAACGTTGAGGTGAGGCCAGTGGCATGTTTCCAGGTAGATTGATTTGCACTGGATTAGTTGACGCCACAGGGGTGAAACTACCCTCTGAACTTGGTAGAGGAGTTTGACCAGCTTGACTCTGCAACAGCTGGCGGGAAAGATCATCAGTTTGTTCCTTTGACACAATTAACTCCCTCCTGAGGGCATTCGTCTCCTGGCGAGCGGAATGAACTTCGGCCCGTAATTCCCCTAATTTTCTCAATGGGTATCTTACTGTCCAGGTTTCTTAGGTGTCGGTACTTCAGTAGGTGGTGTTATTCTGATAGGTACTGGACAGAGCCCCGCTGCGGCTCTCTGCTGGTTTATTTGTTCATCATATGTCTCATATTTTGGCGTGAATGTTCCTGGTACTTCAAAATGGGCGGCAGGAGTGCAAATCGTGCTTGGCATTTCCTCTTGACCCCCCCCTTGTCATCGACAACTCTCACTTTTTCTTTTGCATCCACCTTTATTTCATCCTCTGGATCCAAACAGAGGTCTGAAGAAATATCTCTTTGGGGTCCATATTTTTATGACTCCCTTCAAGCTTCCTGTAACGCTCACCTGATTCCCACGGAGGCGCCGACCCGTTCTGGACTGTTACAACTTCTTCCACGGTAAAGCGTTGTGCTTGGAAGATGGACCCCCAAACCTCGTCTGTCTGGCCCGTAGAATAATCCTTCTGTAGATGGGAAAAGGGAGTTAACTGTCTGCTAGATTGTGTGTGAGATTCCCCCCTTTTTCCCCTTCTCACCCTCCTCGAACCCTAGCTGTGCCTTCCGCAGACTCTCACCTTAATTTCTGTATGGACGAGCTCTCCATCCTGCTTCTGACGCAGGGGCGCGTAGATTTCCAGTTACTTCACTGGATCTCGGATTTGGCAAAGGGTTCGATGTCTGCTTGCCTTCACAAAAATACTGTCGTAAGTATATAGTTCAAAAGATCAAGTCTTATTTGTCCCTTGGCCTTTGTTTAATTTTCAGGGACTAGGTGAGGAATCCGTGTGGAGGAATGGATTCGCCGAGGTAAGCTCAGGTGTGTACTTTTAATGAACGTGTGCCGTAGTGGTTTGCTCCGACACCTTAATGAGTGTGTCTTATTTCCCCATAGGGGCCGGGGTACGGAAAAGCCAGAAAAGCCGCTCCGACCCAAAAAGGGAACTGAGGTCCAAACAAAATTCAGGTAAGACTTAAGGTGAGTAATCTGTCCTTTTGCAATTAGTTCGTTGCTCACCTTGTTTTGTCCTTTTTCTCCGTAGGTCTTGAATGCGACCGATGTCGCCTATGGGCGCTGAAAAGGGTGCCGGCGCCACGTGAAGGTAAGTGGAAGCGGCGCGGCAGCGAGCGATGAGATGCCTTTCTAACTCTTGACTTTCTTTTGCAGGATCGACGGAGTGAAGAATCTGGATGCTGGATGAAGGTAGGTAATGTTCTAATGCTTGCCTTTCTCTCCTTGCAGGTGTTCCAGGTGTTCCAGGTGCTGGCGGGCGTGGCAGGAGCCAGGATGCAGGAGCCGACTCGGTGAGCGTCCTGCTACAAATGCAGAATAACGCGAAGCACGTGTGGCCATCCGGGCGTGGTTTAAATAGCCTTGGAAGAGCTTCAGGTGAGTGTTCTTCCACTGGCCCCACCCGAGTAAGAAAAGAGTTCCTGAAAGAAAATAGTTCCTCCCAGCCTTAATTGGCTTGGAGCTTCAGACAGCATGGTCTGCCTCGGGTGAGTATGCAGCATGGTCTGCCTCGGGTGAGTATGCAGCATGGTCTGCCTCAGGTGAGTTCACCCAAGCATTACCATATGTTCTGCCATGATGAGCCTGGCGCCTATGGCGCCAGGACAGATGCCTTTTATGAGCCTGGCGCCAAAGGCGCCAGGACAAGGTCCAAAGAGCCCCTATAGGGGTTTGCTGGGTCCTGCTTGGTGAGTATGAAGTCTGCTTCTGGGGACGCTGGGCCTGACCTGGCTCCTCGGGAGCAGGCATCATGACACTTCCTGCTGTTCTCACGTGCTCATCTTTGTTCCATGTTATTAATTGACATTCTCCACTTGGATTACAATAGATCCATCTTCCCACATAATTTCTGTGTTTCCTTGGATTGCGAAACTTTGTTCCTTCTGGTGCATAAATGCTGGCTTTCACAAAGTCTCTTATTTCGTCATCAGTCAGGTCCTTAGGTTTCCATCCTGGCTCGACATGAATCATGATCTTCATCCCTATGGCCTTTTTTTTTGCAGTTTTCTTGCACTGAGATATTATTATATTGATAACACAGAGTCCAAGCAATATCATCACTAGCAGAGCTCCTAGGAATTTGAATGCATCTGCCATCCATTGCAGCCATTGTGGAACCCATGAAAATAGTGATCCAAACCAGCTGTCATCATCAACTTCATCAACTTCATCTATTATCTGATTATGTAGGTTTGCTAGCATACCTATGGCTTCTGTTAAAATTCTATTTTCGTCATCGTGTGAAGGTATGAAGGTGCAACATGTTTCTACAATTTTTGCCCAAACACCTTCATCCATAGCTGTGATCATGTCAAGGACATATCTGTTCTGGAGAGTCATTAGTCGAATCGCCCTTAACTCTTCCTTGATTGCATTGAATCCTTTTATGGTCGTGTTGATGGTCTGCAGTAACTCCCATCTGGTTATCTGCAACCATTTAGTATTTGCTCCAACCTGAACTCTTGGCATCAAGATCAAGGTGAACACTGAAGTCTGACTGAACAGTCTGTTCATATGGGATAGCATCGAAAGCTTCTATGGATTTTGCAGAGAAAATAATTTTCCCTCTTCGTTACCTTCATAAATTCCATAGATCTCTTCTTAAGTGATTATCTGCTTTCAGGAAACTGTCAATATTCAAATCACTTTTTGGAATCACCAATGCTGGAACATGAACATTCACTAATGTGCATATACCTCCCCAATTCTTCGACAATCTGATATATGCTTTGGATCCACATGCCCAATAATGAACCATGATCCCTGCAGTACCATGTACCATTCCTGGAACGTCAAAGACTCAACCACAGTTGTGATTCTCTCCCATTTTCCTTGTGCCATTATTTCTGAAGCAGAAATTTGGACTCTCCAATGGCACTATCTGCAAGGGTCCTCCTCTGTCCTCGACCCATGTCAATAGTTTAGCAAGCTTTGGCCGTAATGGCTGCATCCATTCTGTACTATGTCAATAGTAGCCTGGTAACGCAGAATCACTACCCATGCTCTGCAGATCACCATTCCTTTCTCCCATCTGTCTGGCGAGAGCACTGTTCCCCAAATTTGCATTTGACCTCTGTTCTTCCAACTCCGAGCTTCTTCTGGAGTTTTCCCTTGAACATTCAGTCTTTGATTTGTCTCTCTTCTGATCTCTGCTCTTTTAACTCCAGGCTTCTCATATCTGATCACAATGTTCTTTGTTTTTCCATTGTTTCTCGTCTTTATGTCCTGGACATAATCTTCTTCATTTGGATCAGTTGCCCATTTGAGTGAAGCATCACTTCCCATGAACTGGCCTCTGGTCTTGCACATTGCTAGATGTGACCGACAGTG
Organism: Ambystoma mexicanum; assembly: GCF_040938575.1. NCBI lineage: Eukaryota > Metazoa > Chordata > Amphibia > Caudata > Ambystomatidae > Ambystoma > Ambystoma mexicanum. Next base: position 1,115,864,335 of record NC_090931.1, read on the forward strand.
TGCTGTCTGCACATCTATTTCAACAGCTACACAGTTTTATGACTTCCCCATGCTGTAAGGTAGGAGTGCACAAACATAGCATTCTTCTTCGGAAGTCTGTCGTCCAACTTCTTTCATGTGCTGGTACCATATGTTCTTTACCAAGTGTGCTGTGCTGTCCAGGTAGTCGTTTAGTTCGTCGTGGTCTTCTTGTGTGTTTCTTCTGATTCTTAGGGTTTTTCTGCATTTTGCTATAATCACATCCTTAACTGCATCCATATAGCTTCTTTTTGCTGGAGGATTCTCGGGTATCTCCATCCGGGTCGCCGGAGTAATAGAAAGCTCTGTTAGCCCTTCCTTATCTGTGTCTTTCTCTGGCTTTGGCTATGACCAGCCAAATTGATTCTGCTATCCTCTCCGTACCTGATAGTTTTGCAGGACTTGTACTTGTCCCTTTCATTTCTGGATTAGGGGTGCTTGTCAATGCTGTCTGTTGGTTTATTCTCAAACTCCTTTTGTCTCTTAAAAAGTTCAGCTTTCTCCTTTCAGCTTTTGGCTTCACTTGGCGTGGAAATTCTTATTGTTGGTTGTCCAAACTTCTCCCATTCTTTGGACTGTGGTTCTGTAGTTATTGACACTAGACCATCGTTTGTATGTGTGTGTTTTTCATTAACCCCCTCTTATGCTTGCTCGGCCGACCCTGTCTCTGGCGGTTCAATTTGTTTGTTACCACAAGTGTGTGTGTATTATTGCTCATCACATCCATCGCAAGTTCACTCATTCCTCTATCGGACCTTCTAGGGACTGGAATGACTATGTAAGGTCTGGGCAGCTTCATGGGTTTCATGTGCACATCATTAGATGGGTGCACTGGAATCGGAACGCTTTGTACACCAAAAAACAATGCAGTTTGAATTGTCAGTGACAATAAAACAATAATGAATACTATGCATAGGTGTCATGGTCATGAAGTCAGGGGCACAGGCAGGCAGGGGTTGCTTGCACAGGAGACCTGGGTGGACACTGTCCTGGCGCCTTTGGCACCAGGCTCATGAACAAAAGTAAACAAGAACATCCATTTAACACCAAAAAGCTTTTATTATGGCACTTCAGATGCATTAAACTTGAACATTCCATCCATTAAGCAGGATTCATTAACCTTGAACATTCCATCCATTAAGCAGTGGCTGCTAATGGATTGCCTTCGCACATGCTCACCCTCTAGGAGTGTCAGGGTGTGGCTGGTAAGCCGGCCCTAATGGGTGTGCCCACGATCTCAGCTGTATAAGCTGCCCAGATCCTCAAGACAGACGCTTTGCATTATTCTGCACTTGCAAGCAGCGTAACGCTCACCATTGCCTGAGGTCCGACTTACCTTTGAAGATCCTGCTTCCTGGACATCCTGCTTCCTGCCAGCATACCTACCAACTGGGGGAAACTATCTCACCTGTACATCTCTTCGGTGAACCAAGTATTCATCTTTACACTTTCGGAACGCCGAAATATTCATCTTGGCACCGCAGCACGACACGCTCCATTGTCGACAGCAACGCCCGCAAGGAAAAACAGAAGACAAGGTTAGACATTGAAAAAACAGTCAGTTTAAGGTTGCACTTCACACTTTTCCTTAAACCAACACTTACCAGCTGTCGAACATTGCGGTAGCATCCATCTTCCATCCGGCCGCGTCTCGCGTCTCAAAGCTGCATTGAGGCTGCATTTCCATCTAAAGGAAGAAAAAAGAAGAGAGACATTATTGCGGGCATAAATAGGAGCAACACATAATGACATTAAACAGAATGAACAGCATCACAAGAGCTCAAGAAAGACTTACCAATCATAAGGAGAAGCATAGTCGCAGCTGGACTGGACTAATCCTTATTGGGAATCAGTGAAGGAACTAGATCCCATTCCATGCGCCCCTGCCAGAAGTAGCAGGACGGAGAGCTTATCTTCCAATAATTCACAGGTGAGATTTATGGGCTGGCGTGTGCTCACAGAAACCGTACTTTGGAGTGAAGGGTTTGAGAGGTACAACAATCACAGATTGGCGCACTCGCACACTCTTATCTCCACGCAGGAGAAGAATCACCACATACCACCGCTCACAGCTTTTCTACTGAGGGAGAGGCCTGAAGGGGGTGATTCAAGTTCAGGGAGGGCTGCAACCATGCTTAAACGCCTCCGCAGAGACCAGGTGAGTGTAACAGAACACAAAGCCTCTAATACTCTGTGTCTGGGCGTTATGGAAACTTCAGGAACAGGTCAGTTATCCCTCTTACTAGGGGAATTACAGGCTGAACTACATGCTTCAAGACAGGAAACCAATGTATTACGGAGGAATCTTATTGTAACTCGAGAAAGAACTGACAAATTGGCAAGACAAATGCTACAAGCACAAGCAGGACAGGTTCCACTGCCTGGAGTGACCCATTCTTCTCATTCTTCCTGACCACAACGATCAACACCGGTTCAGGTAGTTCTTCCAGGAGCAGTTCCTCTAGCCCCTCCCGAACGATTCATCGGAAACCCAAACAAGTTTGCTGTATTTATGAATCGATGTCGCCTTCATTTTTGTGCACACCAGGAGCCTTTCCTAATAACCAGGCCAAAGTGGCATTTGTACTCTCATATTTAGGAGGTAGTGTGGCGGACTGGTCTATACCTTTGGTAAATAAAGATGACCCTTTACTTTGGAACTTTGGGAATTTCAAACATGAGATGTAGAAATTGTTTGCCCGTCATACTCAAGAACAAGCTCTGGACAACAATTTGTTGTCACTCAGACAAGGGAGTCAAGATCTTATTTACCTATATTGCAACCTTCAATCTTCTCATAGCCCAGAGCAACTGGCCAGAAGAGAAGAGGACTACACTTTTACCAAGTGTTACGTGGAGAACTTAAGGATGTGTTGGCGCAAATGGTGAATCCCTCTGAGAGGTTTGCAGACTACATAGACCTGACGGTGCAACTTGATCATAGATTGCAGAATCGGAAAATGGATCAAGCTAGATCAGAGTGACGGTCAGTTTACGTACGACCTCGTGAGACTCAGACTAAACCACATGAACAGTCTGAGCCAATGCAAATTGGTGGATTACGAAGTCCCCTTACCGAAGCAGAAAGGGAAAAAAGAAGACAACAACAGCTTTGCTTATATTGTGGACAAGCAGGTCACTTCCTCCCTGACTACCCGGTAAAACCACCCAAGAAAACGGTTGGGGCAACAGACAAAACTGATGATGATGATGAAGAAGAAGAACAGAACTCGGGAAACGCCAATGCCCGGCAAGTTAGGGGTCCGGTTGTCGAGCATGAAAAAGGAATCCGTACAGACCTCACATCTAGTCCTTCCAGTACTTTTGGTGATCACAAGCAACCATCAAAAATACATGCCTTGGAGGCATATATTGATTGTGGAGCTGTGGGTAACTACATTGACCAAGATTTGGCTCTCCGAATAGGCCTTCCTCTCTGGCAGAAGGAGAAATCGGAAAACGTCACCGCTGTGGATGGTTCTCAGCTATCATCCGGCCCTGTGAGACAATACACCGAGAAAGTCAATCTTCTGTGTCAGGTTGGCATCAAGAGGACATTACTTTTGATCTCATCGGTGCTCCTCAGTTCCAGATGATATTGGGAATGCCCTGGCTGTAGACCCACAATCCTAGGATCGACTGGCGAAAACGAGTTCTGACATTTCCTCATGATTGTGCCGACACATGTTACAAAAATGATGACACCAATCTGAAACCGAAGAAAGGAATCGTGTTGGGCCTCATCAGCTTCTTACTGCTTGAATACCAAGATTACCAGGATGTCTTCAAAAAAGAGCAAGCCAACATTCTTCCCCCGTACAGACCCTACGATTGTCAAATAGATCTTGTACCCAGAGCCCAGATCCGTTGCAGCTGAAATTACGCTCTGACAGAACAGGAAAATCTGCATCTTAGAACTTAACTGAATCAGTCCCTGGCGAACTGTTTCATTCGTCCGTTCAAGTCACCTGCCTCCTCACCCTTATTCTTTGTGCCTAAAAAGGAGGGGGACTTAAGAACTGGCATCGACTATAGAGCCATCAATCAGATCACAGTAAAAAATCGATATCCTTTACCACTTATATCAGAGCTCCTGGACCAAGTAAAACATGCTAAAATCTACACAAAACTGGATTTAAGAGGAGCATACCATCTTGTAAGAGTAAAAGAGGGAGACGAGTGGAAAACGGCCTTCTGCACAAAGTACAGCCTCTTTGAATACCAGGTCATGCCCTTCGGGCTATGCAATGCCCCCGCGCCATTCCAATTATTTATGAATGATGTACTCCATGAACTACTGGACGTTTGCGCACTTGTTTACATTGACGACATTCTTATCGACTCAAATTCCATGGAAGAACATGTAGGCCATGTCCAGGCGGTCTTGGAGAAGCTTCGACAACACCAATTGTATGCCAAGTGGGAAAAATGTTTTCTCCATGTAACCGAGGTCGAGCGTCTCGGTTTCATGCTCACACCACAAGGCGTACATAAGGATACATGAAAGGTGGATGCAATCCTCCAATGGCCCTCACCAACGTCCACAAAAGGAGTGCAAAGCGTGCTCAGATTCGCCAACTTTTACTGTCGGTTTGTACCTGGGTTTTCACAAATTATACATCCAATTACCTCCTTGTTAAAGAAAAATCAAAGGTTTCATTGGTCAACAGAAGCTGAAGAAGCCTTCTAGAAGTTGAAACTAGCATTCACTACAGCACCAGTCCTTCGACACCCACGACCAGACCTACCTTACATAGTTGAGTCAGATGCTTCAAAAATAACCATGGGAGCAGTATTGTCACAACGAGACCCTGAAACAGGACAACTACACCCTGTCGCATTCTGGTCCCGCAAATTTTCAGCCCCCGAGTTGAACTACGCAATCACAGATAAGGAATTACTGCCGATGAAAGCAGGATTCAAGGCCTGGAGACATTACCTTGTTGGGGCGAGACATACGGTCACTGTCATCACGGACCACCGTAACTTGCAATACTTAAAAACCGCCAAAGCACAATCCTTGTGTCAACTTTGTTGGGTTCTCTTTTTCACAGAATATGATTTTATTATCACGTTTAGACCCAGAGTACGCAATGGGAAAGCAGACGCTCTATCACGTATGAGTGAAGAAAAAGAGGCTTTTACAGCATCCCACCGCGTGGCCATAATTCCTGAGGAAAGGATTCAAACCAGAATAGCTGCCACCACGTGTGTGAATGACCAAAGAACCAGTTTGCAATTCCTGTTGGATCAATCAACACAACAGGAATAGCTGTTAAAAGGTGACCAGTACACCATCAAAGAAAATCTACCGTATTTCAAAGGACGATTATATGTCCAAGACCAAGAACTGCAAAAGCAAATCATCACAAATTACCACAATTCATTAGTGGAAGGATACCCAGGAATAGCCAAAACTCGGGCTAAGATAAAACAAAACTACTGGTGGCCAACCTGGTGAAGACATTGGGCCTCATTACAACCCTGGCGTTAAGGGTTTAACGGTGCTGTAAAAGGCTGCAGCGCCATTAAAACCTTAACGCCCGATTCACACTTTAACGCCTGCTTTTTGCAGGCGCTAAAATCCAACCCGCTAAGGGACCTTGGTGCTAATTACGGCACCGTAATTTACGGTGCCGTAATTAGCGCCTTCCCCATTCCCATTGAGCCCTATGGGCCAAAAATGGGAATGGGGAAGGGGCCATGGTGAATGGGGATTTACCTCCCCCGCCAACCTTGGAATGGGGCCGTAAATCCACCATCCACCATGGCGGAATCTGGCATGGACCATGGTGCTAACAGCACCATGGTCCAACGCCAGGGTTGTAATGAGGCCCTTTGCCCAATTTATTGAAACCTGCGGTGTCTGTGCACAACACAAGTCTCAGAAACAGAACCCTGTTGGCTTACTACATCCCCTAACAGAACCGCCAGCACCTCGGCATACCCTGTCGATGGACTTCATCACGGATCTTCCACCCTGTTGATGGATACAACACCATATTAGTCGTTGTGGATTTAGTCTCCAAAATGACCCATTTCATCCCTCTGAAGGGACGCCCAACCGCATCAACTTGCGCTTCTGTGTTCCTAGAGCAAATTGTTCGATTGCATGGATTTCCATCAATATTAGTATCTGATCGCGGAACTCAATTTGTTTCTTCCTTTTGGAGAAAGTGTTATACAATTGCCAAAATTGATCTCCGGTTGTCCACAAGCCATCACCCTCAAACTGAATGAACCAACCAGATTTTAGAACAATATCTCAGGTGTATGTTGTAACAGTCTGAGGATTCTTGGAAAAATATACTCTGGATAGCTGAGTATGCATACAACATCTCAGTTCACACAAACACAGGGCAAACTCCATTCTACACTGTGCACGGAAGACATCCAAGGACATCAGTATTTGATCCACCCAATACCCTGGAAATGCAAGCCATAAAAAACGTGCATAAACCATTCACTCAGATTCATAAGAAGGCGACAGAGCATCAGACCAAGGCTAAGGAAAGACAAAAACTGTTTGCTGATCGACATCAGAAGGAAGCTCCCGCCTACCAGATTGGAGAAAAGGTGTGGTTAGCATCCAAATATATTCCCCTAAAGGGGCCAAGAGCTTTCCGCCCAAGATACCTGGGCCCCTATACTATAAAGTCCATAATCAATCCTGTCACCATGAAATTGGAGTTACCATCTCACATGAAAATTCACCCCGTATTTCATGTCTCTCTCCTCAAACCAATGAAATCCAATACATGGCATAGTTCTCTGCCAGGCCCGAAGTAATAGATGGAGAACCAGAATATGAAGTCAAATCCATACTGGAAGGTGGTTTGATCAAAATTGAATTACCTAATTGACTGGAAAGGTTACGGACCTGAAGACCGAACTTCGGAATCCAGTGAACACGCCCATGCTCTGCGTTTAATCAGACAGTTCCATCACAATAATCCCACCAAACCAGGACTGGGAGGAGAACCACCCTTGAGAGGGGCCTTGAGGGAGAGTGCTGTGCTGGTCATGAAGTCAGGGGCACAGGCATGCAGGGGTCCCATGCACAGGTGACCTGGGTGGACACTGTCCTGGCACCTTTGGTGCCAGGCTCATGAACAAAAGTAAACAAGAACATCCATTTAACACCAAAAAGCTTTTATTATGGACATAGCACTTCAGATGCATTAACCTTGAATATTCCATCCATTAAGCAGGATGCATTAACCTTGAAGATTACATCCATTAAGCAGCCCCAAGTGTATTCTTGGGTGTGGCTGGTAAGCCGGCCCTAATGGGCGTGCCCACAATCTCAGCTATATAAGCTGCCCCCATCCTCAAGACAGACGCTTCGCGTTATTCTGCATTTGCAAGCAGTGTAACGCTCACCGTCGCCTGAGGTGAGACTTACCTTTGAAGATGCTGCTTCCTGGACTTCCTGCTTTCTGCCAGCATACTTACCAGCTGGGGGAAGCTGTTCTTACCTGTACATCTCTTCGGCGAACCAAGGATTCATCTTTACACTTTCCGGAACGCCATAATCTTCATCTTGGCACCGCAGCACGACACGCTCCATTGTCGACAGCAGCGCCTGCAAGGAAAAAAAGAAGACAAGGTTAGACATCAAAAAAACAGTCAGTTTAAGGTTGCGCTTTGCCATACTTCACGCTTTTCCTTAAACCATCACTTACCTGTTGTCGAACATTGTGGTAGAATCCATCTTCCATCCGGCCGCGTCTCACGTCTCACAGCTGCATTGAGGCCGCATTTCCATCTAAGGGAAGAAAACAGAAGAGAAACATTATTGCAGGCATAAATAGGAGCAACATATAAAGACATTAAACAGAGCGAACAGCATCACAAGAACTCAAGAAAGTCTTACCAATCATAAGGAGAAGCATAGTCACAGCTGGACTGGACTAATCCTTATAAGGGATCAGTGAAGGAACTAGATCCCATTCGACTCGCCCCTGCCAGAAGTAGCAGGATGGACAGCTTATCTTCCATAATTCACAGGTGAGCTTTATAGGCCGGCATATGCTCACAGAAACTGTACTTTGGGGTGAAGGGTTCGAGAGGTACAACAATCACAGATGGGCACGCTCACACACCCTGATCTCCACGCAGGAGCAATATCACCACGTACCACTGCTCACAGCTTTTCTACTGAGGGAGAGGCTTGAAGGGGGTGATTTAAGTTCAGGGAGGGCTGCAACTGTGCACCAACGCCTCCGCAGAGACCAGGTGAGCATAACAATAGTTAAATGATTCTTCTGTAGGTTAATTTGCAACACTTATTTCCGGGCCAATGCGAGCGTCTCTCCTCCTGAGGGAGGACAAGATCACTATTTTGGTTGCCCATCTCGATCATCTAAGGAAGTAAGACTAACTCTTTAATACATTCTAGGTAATGTCATATCCGGGTTCTGCTGTTTCTGCTTGTAGGTTGCATATACTTGAACGAATCATAGATTGTCTCTTGTCTCTGGAAGCAGTTCTCTTTTCCATATATGAAAATGTAAAATAAGGTAATAAGTTCAGCAAGTCTCTTAATTTGCGTGTTCAAATAAACAAGATCCCCAGTCGATGCCTCTTATTTGTTTCACTCCAGAAGACATGTCATTTCGTTGTCAGCATAAGCAGGAGTGAAGTCCTCTGGCAACACTTTCGCAATCTTTTCCTCGATGGAAAGTTTACAATCTTCTACGGTAATTCTGATGATTACAAAGTTTGACCTGCATTACAATACCATGCAGGAGCATGCTCATCTGTGTAGAGTTTGTTGGGTCTCTGAAAGTGAGGACATCAACACTGGCAGGTCTCTCCTCAAGCTCTGGAAAGTCCTCAATTAGGCGACAAAACACATTGCTTGCTAGTCTGCTATCTTCTGGTGACAGGGACATTTGTCTTGTCTTCCCTGTACTCTGGAAGCGAAAGGAACTGCTCAGCAATCGCGATGAGCATCCTCCTTATTGTCTTTTCGTTTTCAGGGTCCTGAAGAAATTCGGTGATGTTAGTGAGCCTTCCCACTAACGACTGGTATGACCTCAGTACTAGCTCAAAATAGATCAAAAACCTCCTTAGTGATGTCACTACTGCGTGACACCATAAGTGAGTCCAAATAAGATTTCTGTGTAAAGAGTCAGGATACTGTATTCTCTTCCAATTTATGTGTTCTCAATCAAAATTTGGCATATCTTTTCTTATCATGGCTTCAGTATGCCTCAGTCCAAAGTTCAAAGTCAACAGACTATGTTGTGGCTTATACGTGTAACTTTCCTCATCACCCTTCAACTAGGATGCAGAGAGTGTCCTTATCCCCTTATTTTGCTCAGAGGAAATGTCAAAAATTAAGCCACAACTTTGCACAAAAGTTCTTTGCCTTTGCTTTGCTGGTCATGCGTCCTTCTTCCTCGTCATGGATCTTGTCTGCACATGCTGTGGTTTTTCCCCATTGTCTGTAGTCTCTACGCGTTGGGGCGAAGGCAGAGGGTCTTCTCCGATGTATGGCTTGATGTCACCCAAAAAGATCCAGGCTCTTCTTCCCTGTAACTTGACTGCAGAGGGAGTGACGCTCTCCACTCTAAAGTAACCATTGAACCTTGGCTCATCCCACTTTTTCTCATGTGGTTTCTCACCAGGACCGTGTCCCCAGGGAAGGATTGTGGTACACGTAAACCCTGGACTTGGTCTGTCGTAGTATCTCCTTCTGTGTTCTGTGCTGCCCTGCACCCTTTTTGTCGTCGCTGCAGCTGTCCTGAAATTACAGTAAGACAAGATGTCATGCAATTAGAGTAATTTTGCATTTCTGATCCTTACACTTCCCCTGTTGGCTGAGCATCACATCTAGCTCTATGTCGGGGTGTTAGTGGCATGTGCATCCTTCTACCTGTCACAATTTCATGCGGTGTGAGATGGTGGTTAGAACCAGGCTGGTTTCCGAGCGCATACAGTGCCAGTGGAAGGTAGTGTAGCCATCCCTTCTTTAGAGTAAGCTTCAACTTGGCTATCCTTTCCTTTAACAAGCCGATGAGCTTCTCGCATATCCCATTTCCTTGATGATACGCCGAAGAAAACTTGTGCTTTATACCAAGCAACAAGCTGATCTGTTCAAATACTGCATTAACAAAGTGAGGTCCGTTGTCTGACCTCTTGACCTCAAATATTCCCCATCTGGGAAATACTTCCCTCACCAGAAATTTGGCCACACAGGTAGAGTCTAGGTGTGTACATGGACCTGCTTCTATCCATCTAGAGAATGGACACACCACAACAATTAGGTACCTGTACCTGTTACATGCTTGAATCAGATCGACATAATCGACATGCAAGTGCTGAAAAGGTCCATTGGGCCTTGGGATGACTCCTCTAATTACTCGTAGTGTATGCCCAACCATGAACTGTTGGCAAATTATACAGTTCACCATAAAAAATGCAACATGCTCTGCCAAGTTCAGTATGGACCAGTCTTCGGCAATTGTCACTGCTAGATTCTCTTTTGTCATGTGTGCTGGATAGTGTAACTGTTCCAGTGCTATTTTTAAAAAGGCTATAGGCATCACCAGTTTACCAGTGCTGTCTTGTCGCAACAAGCTCTCAGAGGGGTTTAAAGAACACCCTTGCCGCTTCCAGAGATTTTTCTCTTCCTGTGGTGCCTCCCCTTGGAGCTCCATTAACTAGGTTTTCTCCATATTACTGTAACCTTCAGGTTCACTCCGTGCAATAATCATTCTCTCATGCACATCAGTTATTTCCACATTCATTATTATTTCGTCTTCGGTCGCCACATGCTTGGCTTCCAATCTGCTGCTTGATTTCCTCGTGAGATCAAATCTGTCCCTTTCGTGTGGGCGGCACATTTCACGACTGCAATGCTCACTGGGAGTTGTAGTGCCTTTAATCAGCCTGTCCAATAAGACTGCCTGCTGCACTGGCGTGCCATCCGCTCGGAGGTAGCCCCTCCTTTTCCAGCGTGCTAGGCCTGTGTGCACTGTCGATTCACATAGGCGGAGTCACTGTACACTGTCACTTCCTGGTCTGCATGATTCTCGAGCGCGAGTATCAATGCCAATAATTCTGCAGCTTGTGCTGAATAATGATATGGTAATCATGCACTAATGAGTACTCGAAATTCTCCATTTGCTGTGCTTCATCACAGCAGTGCCTGTGTATCTCTGCTCATCATTTTGATCGATTCTCAAAGAACCGTCAACGAAGATGATTTCTCCTTCTGCCAATGCATTTTCTTTCACTCTGGGAATCTCATAAAATCTTCATAGTTCGCGCAGCCATGTATTGGTTCTCCTTCAGTGAGTGGCTCTGCTATAAACGTAGCTGGGTTCACTATCTTACATCGAATTATTTTAATCAATGGATTTGATATGATCACTTCATAAGCAGAAGCTCTTTGAGATGTCAATGTGCCTTTTGGTTTCTCTAGAATGGTATATAATGCATGCTCGATGAACAATGCCATAGAGTATCCCATCACAATGGTTGTAGCCTTTTCTGTGGTGAACTCTGCGGCAGCTAAACTTTGTTCGCATGGAAAGTGACCTTGCATCACTGGGTCCAATTTCCCACTGTAGTATGCCAGGGGCTTGTACCCCAACGTGGTTCTCTGTGTGAGTAATGCCGTCATGAGACTGCCATTAGTGTGTGAAAACAGGTAGAATTGTTCTGCATAATTGGGAATCCCTAAAACTGGTGCCGTGCAAATGACCTTTTTTAGTTCGACAAACCCTTCTTCCATGGTTTCGGTCCATTCAATTTTTTCTTTCGTCACCTGTGCTTTCTTTAGGGCTTGGTGTAAGAGCTGTAGTCAAAGACCCATGCCCTGACCTAATTGCATAATCCTAGAAAACTCTGCATTTATTTTACTGTGTGTGGCTTGGCTGTGTTTAATATGGCTTCAGCCCTTTCAGGGATAACCCTTTTCCCCTCATGTGAGATCAGCTGGCTTATCTACATTACTTCTTATTGGCAATACTGTAACTTCTCTTTGTCAACCTTATATCCTTTCTTAGCCAATACAGTCAATAGCTGAATAGAATTGTGTCTGCACTTTTCCTCTGTCGTGCTGCAAATTAAGATATCATCCACATATTGCAAGACAACACACTCTAATGCAATATTGCTTAAGTCCATCTGCAGGACTCTGTTGAATATCGAAGGAGACTGGCAGTACCCCTGAGGTAACCTTGTACTTTTCAGGTGCATTTGTCTGAACGTGAATGATGTCAAATCTGGCGAGTCTTTGTGCAATGGGATTGAGAAAAATACATTTTTCAAGTCAATTACCGTGAAATATTTCTCCTCAATGGGTATGTTACATAGGATTGTGGACGGGTTAGGCACTAGAGAGAACTCAGCCTCTACAATATAATTTATCGGCCTTAAATCTTGGATTAAACACCAAGACCCTCCCTTTGATTTTTTAATTGGATAAACCACAGTATTGCATGACGACTCTGTCGTTACCTAGATGCCCTGCTCCATCAAAGCAGAAATTGTTTTAAAAATCCCTTCATCTGCTTCCTAGACATGGGATAGTGTTGTGCCTTTGGTAAAATTGCTCCTGGTTTCAATTTAATCTTTACTTCTCCCACTCCTTTCAACAAGCCGACGTCATAAGGGTCTGTAGTCCACACTGAGACAGGCACCTTTGCCATGTCGGCATCAAAATATTCAGGACGTTTTTGTGCCAGCATCATTCTCTGGGGCACTTCTCTTTTGATCATTTTCACCCAATAAATGAGATTAAGCTCAACTGTCGGCTCATCTACACCTGTTTGCTATTCAAACAGATCATCATCAGTGACGTCAGTCAGTCTGTACTCTGCACCATTGTCTGCCTTTGTCATCGCAACCGTCGATCAACGCCATTTTTCCTCTCACTATGGCTGTGTGTATTGCCAAGGGAAACGCGTGTCCCTTTTCCTCATTGGTTGGTTTGTATGGCCTGGTAGCCATGACATTAATATACGCACTCCATATGCGAATATTTCTGGTTCCAATGGAACAGTCTCATAACTGTTTGTCCTGTGTATGCTCTAATCATTTTGCATACGTTCAAATAATGCATTCCTGGAGTTAAACATACTATGCCCTTCTCCGTGAACAAGATTGTCATATTTAACTTCGTCATTAGGTCTCGTGCCAATATATTTACTGGGATTTGCCTTGAATACAGCAGTGGCACATTCATGTCACATTCTCCTACGGAAACTGGAAGTTCTTTTGTAAAAGGAACACGACTTGTTGCTCCTGTGAAGCCTTGAGTATTAATGGCATTGTTGGACAAAGAAAACTTGCCTTCACATATACACGAGCATGTTGCACCTATGTGAACTAAGAAAGAATACTCTTTATCCCCTACAAGGACATCTACCCTTCGTTCCTCATGAGGGTTTGGTGTCACTGATAGGATAGAACACATCAGGTTTCCCAGTGAGCTGGCCTAGTCCATATATAACTTTGTCCCATGCTGAGTGACTGGACTTCCTCCATCACCCGTGTCATTTCTCATTCCAGAATTCAGAACCTGCCCTGTACTTGTTGTCTAACAGTTGCATCGGCAACTGTTGAGACTGTCCTTGTGGAAAATGTTATATTCTGAGGTTGCAAGCTTTGCTGTGCTCCCAGCGCTTGCTGTTGCACCGTGTGATTTTGTGCAACTACATTTCCACCCTGCTGTAAGAACACAGGTGGATTCACCATCCCTACTCTTGTTCCTCGGTCGTTTTGCACCATGCCTTGACTTCTGCATGTGCGTGCTAGATCCCCTGTCATCCCACACGTCCAACATATTGGCAGTGGTCTGATTATTTGCCCATTTGACATATTCTGATTGCCGTTTTGAAAACCTCCCTGATTACCTTGGAAACCTCCCTGATTACTCTGCCATCCTCTTCCTCGAAAGCCTCTACTTCTGGGGTAAAACCCATTATTGCCTTGGTCAACCTGACTTTGATTATTGACCTGCTATATGTTCGATCCGTCTGTGCTATTTATCATTGCCCATTCAATGGCATATTTTGACAATTTCTGCTGCACTCATTTTGCCTCTTCAGTTTTTCATGCAGCCTCTTTTTTGCGATTTTTCTCTTGCAGCAGCCTGCAATAGTGAGCTATGGTCAACTGTATTTCAGACCATGGTTTGGCCTCAATTCCTACCAATTTCTTGAGCTGCTTCTGTACCTGATCTGGCAGCCCTTGGCATAATATATGATAAAACACAGGTATGGATTTCCCCCATGATTCGCAAGTTTCCAGCACCCAGGAGTCTTGGAAATTCTGGATGTAAAGCAAAGGATCCTCTGACTCCTTAATTTTACGTGTCATTATAGCTCCCATGTCTGAAGTATCCGGGTATAGCAATCGTAATGCTTTCCGTACCGCGGCTCTGCATTTGTTAAATGGAGCTCCATCATGCGCAGTATTAACTGTAGTCACGCCAGGGTAACCTGCACGTGTCCACACATCGTCCGCTCTATCACCAAGTATGGCGATTAAAAGACCCTTAATATCCCTGATAGCTAAAGTGTTCCCTCCCGTCATCTCTTCCAGCTCATATATCCATTTTCCGGCTCCCGATGTCAACATTGGAAGCTTATTTTTCAGATTTTCTCGTTCCATGTGTGGCCAGGGTATATACTGTGGTCTCGTTCCTCCTTTTTTCAAGTAACGGGAATTGTAAGACATGGCACTCCTTTTCCTCATCATTTTTCTATTCACTGCAGGGGTAATAGTCCCACATCACTGTCTACCTGGCAATGTCCTTAGTCTGCTCACATATGGTGGTGGAGATACCCCCCTCTGATCATAAAATACTCCTTCATGTCGTCTGATTGTGTGGCTGACTCTGATGCCTTAGGTGCAGACCCACTAGAATCTGACCATCTTATTCCTTTTTCCCTCGAGAAGCGTTTTTCACATCTTTTCTCATCTTCTCTTTCCTCAAATTCCTCTCTTTCTGCGTCCGATATTGTCTGTGCCCAACTCGTGCAACTCCTCATCTTCCTCGTTCCTGTTTAGCGTCAACCTCTCTAGGGACAGTTCTCTATTTCTGCTACTTCGGGAGGTGTCCTCAGTGTCGTACAACTGAGTGCTCTCAAGACATTCGTCCTCTCCTCTCCCATCGGGTAGCTGTTCTAGCCCCATTTCATCATATATTGTATTGATCGTCTCTCCGATACTTCTGGTGTCAGTCATCTTCCATATTTGCCCTAGATGTGCCTGGTACTAAATTGTACTCGGGGAAATAATTCTTCTATGTCTTCGCAGTCTACTACTGGATCGGGTTTTTTAACCTCCCTTTCCAGATATTCAAAATCCTGTGCTATGTCTTCGCTTGCGTTCTATGTCATCATCAAACTCTTTGCGCTTCCTCGCTTCCTCTCTCACCCTATCTTCTTCCTGTTTCCTCGCATCTCTTCGCTCATTTGCCCTTCGTATTTTGTCATCCCTTCGTCTTTTTATTCTCTTCTCCTGAATCTTTTGTTCTTCTTCGTCTATTCTCCTTTGTTCCTGCCTGTCAAGATCATCAGCTGTTCTTTGGTTATGATCACGTTTTCTTTCTTGCTCCTCACGATATAACTGCTCTCGTTTTTGCCTATGTTTTTTCTTAGTTCCTTCATCTCTCAATTGTTTTTCCTTTTCCTTCTATTTTTGAATCATCTGGCTCTCCCTTTTGCCTCATATCTTCAATGCCTTTACCATCAAGTTTCAATAAAATCTGACCTCCCATCCATCCATTCGTTCTGTGTGAAAGCTATCTCATCAGTCCTGTCCTCATCTCCTTTCCATCTGTTTCCCTCTTTACTCGTCACTCCTTTGCATGGGTGACTCATATGACGGGTTACTATACCCTGTGGCTGCTTTAAGGTCACTCAACGGGTATAATCCTTCGTCTTTACTGGCTTCGTTTTTTGTTTCAGAAGGGGCGGGTGGCGCAGAAGGCGATTCACCCCCCTCTGTGCATATGTTAAGTATCCAATCTAATGGTGGCTCCTCCTCCTTTTCCTCTTGGTACATCTTCCAAAGCCCTAAACTAGATAGACGTTTATCCTTTTGCCAGTATACGTGGCGTGCAAATATGTCCTCATGTGTTGCAGGACCGTTTTAGATAGCGATCCGCCTTGGGGCCATGGCATAAACATTTTGTTGATGGTTCATTTGACGCATTCTGCACTGTACTTCTTAAGCTTAGGTGCATGTTTTGGCAACTGTTTGCACAAGTGTACTAATGGGGTAGTGTCTTCCATGCTTAAATCTGTTTATACTCTCCTCATATAACACTTTGTTATGCTTTATGTTTCTCAAACAAGATCAACAATATGAGTGAGCATCAATCGTTACAAGCTCCAATCCCGTTTTTTCACAAAAAATGTACTTTTACTTTTTCAAACAACAACCATCAATCCATGCCATACAACATTTTGTCTATTCAATCACACAATTTTCATGCTATTTCCACCACAAATGTTCTTACCTCATGACGTCAGAAAAAAGAAAAACACAAGACAGACACGACAGACTAGACAGACTCCAGCCGGTTACATAATTCTCATGCCATCTGCTTCCTCAGATGCATTTCTGCCCCTATTATTACTCCGACATGGAATGTAAGCCCATTTCTTTCAGATCGCCTTTTTAATAGATTCTGGTCTCCTATATCGTCCTATTCATTTAGGACTTTAAATGGAGGCTTCTTCTAGCGCTATATTAAAATCTAGGTATCTGGCCGTATACTCCTCTCTCTCTGGTATCCTCCCAGTATCTCTCTCTCAGTTATCCTCCTGGTATTTCTCTCTATTGCTCGGCCACCCTCAAGTCAATATGTTCCCCTTCTAGGTACATTATACTCTTACTCTGACTTTATTTTAATCCCTCCTCCTTCCGTTGCCTTCCCTTTACTTGTTCTAATGCATGCACTTTTTGCCAAAGCATTTCGTTTTTTTCACTCACCGTTTGCATTTTTTTCCCCTCTCCGGACACTCGGGATCACCGCCTTCGTTACTGCCTCTCCGTACCGTTCGTTCGATTAGCTGCTTGTAGAAGTGGGAATGGGTTTATGGGGCAAAGCAAAGGTTCCTTCAGACCTAACCTGCATGGTTTTTACTTAGACTAACCACTATCTACGGTGAGCATCTCGTTCTACTGAGCCGGATGGCAAAGGACTCGTGATATTGCCGAGGACCCAGAGTTACTTATGTCGACTGCCAATGGGTGTCTTATCTAATCGATTCTAATCGAACAATCAATCTCTGCCACCAAGTGTGCAGTATGGACCCCAGCCGGCCCATAGAACTGGGGGTTCCCAAACAGCACTTTAAGATGATTAGCAGCACCCTTGAGATGGATGGGGATGCAGATTCAAACTCTTGCACCAAATCAATAATGACAAGTCAATAGTTTGGCAAAGGGAGTCTGTTTAATGACAAGTACAAAAAACAGAGTTCAATGAATATCAGCAATTGCTCAATCTTCCTTCTCGCTTCAACTCCAATTAATTTCAGAAAAAACATAACATTTATACCAAAAACTTGTCATGCAACTTGACTGGTTCTAGGAAGGTATCTTTAATATAGGTACTATATCTGTATATGGTAACGGGGAGAGGGGATTGGATAGACGATGTCAGGTGGGGCAACTAAGCCCTTCCTTCAAAAGGGCTACTGTAAACTTCACTAAAATTACAACGTCACATTGGTTCTACTAACTATATGACCCTAGTTTACATGGTCCACTATAATTGGGTTAGCATCAACCCCATCATACTTTTGTACTTGCTCTTAGCAGCGTGCAGAATAGCCGGCCTGGTGCAGGGAGTTTGTCTGCACCCCAGCTTCCCTCCAATTATTGTTTCAATCAATCACCTCAGTGGTCATGTGTCAATTATTTCTTTGTAGTTGGCCTTGAGTCTGCTTCTTCATCTGGGAAAGTTAAGGTGTCAAGGTCCATGCGTGGGTGTGAAAGTTTTATCCCTTCCTGCTTGTCTGGTCACGTGATTCCAACACCGTAAAATCGGCCTTTCCTTCATGCAATTTCATACATTTTATTTAATTCTGCCAGTCGTCTGCTGTCTGTGGCTTATCTTGACCTTCCCTGAACAGAATACTCTGTTCTTCTTCTCTTTAATTGTATACATTTTTGGCCTATTTCAGACAAAGAAGAAGATATAGAATTGGGTACTCCCCTATTTTTGTTAACGGGGGGTCAAATCTGTGTAATGGGGAGAACTATAATATAGTCAAAGGAAAAAGAACAGATTGACTACCCCTCTCTGAATAGTCCCTTCTGCACAGCAGGCTAAAGTGATCTGGGTCTACTTTATCATTAAGTAGATAAATCACCTGGATAGGCTTAGTTGTTTCTATTTAGCACACAGCTTTCATTACAAATACAATTCTCTTTAATTATTCATCATAAAAATATTTAAAAAAACATTTAGAGAAATGATCTATAATCATCATTCACCACTTCATCCAACATTTACTTCTACAATAATGGGGTAAACTGAATTTTCTTTTCTTCCAACATTACAATTAATGGGTTACGCATAAGAGAAACGGGGAAAAACACATTAAATTCCCTTTATGGTTGACATATGTTTCAGCCCATAGAAGCGTGTACCCAACCCTCTCTTGGGTTGTCACTTGATCAGATATTGGGCCATCTTCAGGCAGGACACAAGCAGTTTTTTCAGGAAGTTGAGCTTTATTCCCCAGTGATAGATTTAATGATCTACAAAAATACATAACATTTTTTTTTAAAGGAAAGCCATGGTAGCCCGTTGATTTAAAGGTGATGACTTGTGTTGCTTATTTAAAGAATCAACCACATCACTAACCTGTTGTCCATATAATATTGCTTGGGATTTCTGAGCTTATACACTAGTAAGTTTAATTTTTATGACACCCAGTGTCTTTTTCCCTGAAAATAGAGAAGGTGGAACTAATGAGTGTTCCCTGATGTAAATCTTATATGTTGTGGACACATCCATTATTTAGGTGAGCACCGCTAGATAACTTACATGTTCACACGTTCTTTGGCTGTGCCTTCAAGAAACGGCACTTGAATCATTCAAAAACCTGGGGATGTAATCCATTGAGTAGGAGCGGCACACCATAGCAATTTTTTGTTCAGTTCTCGGTGTCTGCCAAAGAAAGGATAAAATAACGGCATGTTTCAATTTCGCCTTTCATTTTTAGATTAGAATTTTCTTTTCATTAGAGCATGATGCTAGCATAGATATCTGTCAAGCGCTCTGTATTGCGAGAAAAATTCGTTTTTTAGTGTTGGTCAAAAGCTTCTTACTGAAGTTTACCCCGAAGGGTTCTAAGTTGCCTTTAGCCTTACACTATGTAGCGAAGTGCTTGAGTACAATCCTGTCTTTATTTTTTACTTACTTGTGAGAGCTTTATTTATTTCTTCTTGCACCGGCCATTCTGTTCTGTGTGGAGTGCCCGAGCTTTGTTTGACTTACTCTTGTTCACGTGACTTTATAAGTCTCAACACGTGACATGATACGTGCTGCAAGTTTTTTTGTTGGGCAAAACAATGTAATGCATTTTATTTATTGTTTTGTGCACCATTGATTTATACATTGATGATATATTCTTAATGCTTCGTTGTATTTGGCAACTCCATTTAGAGTTTGCAAAAAGTGAAAAAGACGTCTCATACGTCATTACCGTATATTTGGTTATACAGGGTATTGTGATGGAGTACCGTAAGTATTCTGATTGTTGCTGACACAATTCTGGAAAAGCCTATACGTACGTCTATTGCTGCCTTATGTTGTGTTTTTGTTTAAGATAGTCTACGTGTATTTATTTGTGTTATTAACTATCTTGTGTGTGTTAATGAGGAAAATGCATTGTGGGACACAAAGTGGGACACAAAGTCCTTAGAGTATCAATTCTTAATGTTTCATGTCAGACACCCCTTCATGAGATGTAACAGTGAAGATTAGGGTTATACTACACCAAAGGGAGTGAGCTCAATCTGTGTTGGACAGCAAAAAGGTTGTCAAAAAGCCCAATGTTGATTTAGCCGCAGTGTTATATCCTTTGAGATCGATATTTAGGAAAAATACTTTGTATTTTTTGAGGAGCATTTCATATCACTACCCTGGCAACATTCCTGAATTTTAGGAAAAATACTTTGTATTTTTTTGCGACCTTCCTACATGAACACACTCCATTCCACGCCGATATTGAGGCCATGTTTTACGGTGTCTAGATCATAGATCCACCTCTGTTCGCATTTAGTGAGGTTTAGATCTCTGTTCCCACCTCTTGGAGACTGTTTAATTACTTGGATGACGCATCAGAGCATTTCTGTGCATTTGTGCTGTTTGGCTGTAAAATGAGCTACTAACGGTTTAGATGCACGATTTGTGCTCACAAATTCTTTGGCGTATTTCTCGCTTAGTTTTACCTATATATACCAAATCGCATGGACATTTAATAGCGTAAACAGCCCATTGAGTAAGGCAATTGGTGAAGGCTGTCAATTTGATGACTTTATTTCTCAGTTTGATACTTTTCATGTTTTGGGTTTGCACGCATACCGAACATTTGCTGCATCAATGGTGTCCCTCCACTGGGGGTAAGCCCCAGAGTGGTATTTGTGATGGTTTATCCCTTGAAACATTGGGATATGTGTGTACTAGAGTGTCTAAGATTTTTTTGCCTTTTAAAGGCGAACCGAGGTGTAGATGGATTAAAGTCTTCTGTTTTGATCATGTGCCAATTATTCAAAATGTTTTTTCTCAAATGAGTGCTAATTGGACTGTTTGTACTTACACATGTAATTTTGTCTTGAGTGTGTCGCTGTGTTGGTTCTAAACAGCTAGCTTTATTTAAATGTAGCGCCCTCTTATATGCTCGATGTACAGTAGCCGTGGGATAGCCTCTATTTTTGAGCCTTGATTTGAGGATCTTCCCATGTTCTTTGTACATGTCTAGTTGTGTACAATTTCTGCAGATTCACAGAAACTGACCATAAGGAAGACCCTCTTTTAAGCTACGTGGATGAAAGCTTCGGTAGTCCAGAAGAAAATATCCTTCCTTGATCTTGAAATACAGAAGACAGATCTAAGCCATTTAGAAACGGTGAAAAGTGTATTCTCACTGACTGTGCTGACTCCGAATTACGGATATGGTGTTAGCAAGTTAAGACAACTGTGCATTACAAATATACTTGATGGTCAAGTAGGGAGCCTATGTTCATGGTAACAATGAGAAGGATTACTAAACAGGCATCATCTGAATTGATTTAGAGGAAGGTGTATTCTATTAGAAAAAGCATATTCGGTGAACACCATACAAAGGAAAGCCTGAAAACCTTGAACCTGCCAGGTCCATTTATTGAGAACCAATGGCGCAAGAAACACAAACACCAGATTTGGAAAAATGAAAACATGTAAACGTACACATAAAAACTGCTTCACCATTTCGATATGATCAAAAAAGGATGCAGGGAATTCATGAAAAAGAAAATCAACACTTTCTAATGCTTTCTGATGGTTTAAAGGCAATTCCTCACTGTAGATGGACCCATTATGCCTACCATTTATTTCCGCCCAAAGATTCACAAACAATTCACAAACATACCAGAAGGGAGACCAATAGTCAGCGGTGGTGGTGGTATATTGGAACCAATTTCTATCTATATAAATGAATTCTTGTTACCAGTGGTGCTTACGACTCCTACATATATCGGAGACACCAGCACACATTAGAAATTCTTGACAATCTGGATTTCCAAAATAATTGTTGGTTAGTCACACTAGATGTCAAAGCATTATACACTTCCATAGACTATCAGAAAGCATTAGAAAGTGTTGATTTTCTTTTTCATGAATTCCCTGCATCCTTTTTTGATCATATCGAAATGGTGAAGCAGTTCTTGTTATTTACTTTACAGAACATTGTTTTCTTTTTCAACAATGTATATTTTAAGCAATTAATTGGGATAGCTATAGTTGCAAGTTTCGCACCAGCACTGGCCAACGCATTTATGCATTCATTTGAGCAGAAATTTGTATTTGCTAACGCTGTCTTTCTACCTTATATGAAATTGTGGAAACAATATATTGATGTTCTTTTAATTTGGACTGGTGAACAAGAATTACTGTTAGAATTTGAGGCTTATCTTAATCAAAATGATTGAGGTATACAACTCACTTCCACCATAAGTCAAACTCATATTGATTTCTTGGACCTTTCAATTGATCTAACTCCTAACGGGTTGGTGACAAAAACTTTCCGCAAGTCTGCTTCTGTTAATTCAATATAGCATGCGGACAGTTGTCACAAAAATCATGTTAAAGCGAATATCCCTAAAGGTGAGTTTATTCACGCAAAGAGGAACTGTTCTGACTCTAAGGACTTTGACCATGAAAGTATTGCATTCAAATCACGCTTTCTTGAGAGGGGCTATCATCATAGCTGTCTCGATAAAGCACTTGCCCCAGTACGCCAGCTAAAGCGAGCGGATTTGCTAGTACCGAAAGCTCGAGAGAAGTCATCCGTGACTCAGAAAATCAGGTTCATCACTAGATTTAATTCAGACAGTCACAAGATCCACAGAATCTCGGAGAAGCATTGGCACCTGCTACACCTCGATTCCGACATTGCCAACTGGCTTGATCCCTCTACTAGTACCACATTTAGCAAAGGTAAATCACTTAAAAATAAACTTTGCCCGTCATTTATGTGCTCACCCACTCCCAGAACTACATGGTTAAATTCTGCTTGTGCTGTAGGTTTCCATAAATGTGGATTCTGCAATATGTGCAAGTATACCTTGGAAACTTCACAGGTCTCCTTTGGAGTTAGAGGAGACCACATGATTAATTCATTCCTTAACTGCAATTCCAAATTTGTTGTCTATTGTATAATTTGCATTTGTGGACTGAAATATATCGGTAGCACCATTCGACCCCTAAAGATTTGCATCAGAAAACATCTCGCCACAATTGGCAGTCAAGAATCCAAATATCCATTAGCCAATCATTGGCAAAAATTGCACCAATTAGACAGTAAGAATGACATTAGATTTGTGGGTCTATGCAAAGTGTCATTGCCGCCTAGAGGGGGCAATTTAACGCTTAAGCTACGTCAATTGGAAGCGAGACTAATCTGTAAATATCGTACTGTGTTTAATGGGTTAAACTCTGATCATGAATTTGCCACCTTTTTCTTAACACTAATTTGTCTATCAGTCATGATGTATTCAGGTTTCATAATTCCCACCTTCCTGTGGACTTGTCTGTATTCAATTCCTGTTCTGTTGTTTCAATGGGTTTAGTGACATAGCGTTATAAGTATTCCTATAATGATCATCATGTTATTCATTTGTAATCATAGTGCGTAAATCTGTTTCTTCAAATTTGATTCTACCTATTCTGTAAATTCTTTGTGACTCAATAGCAGCACACTCACAGAAAGCGCCCTTTCTGAACCAGAGTTAATTTCACTCTTGCAACTGCTTGGCTCAAGCTCCACTGTTTAGGCTCTCTTAGGCATAATTTTAACTACTAATTGGAATTCCCATATTACTACATCAAGCGCACGTGGTTCAACACGACACGGCCTTCTTTGTCAATGCACGCGTGGGATTTTTTCGTATTTGCAAATGCATGCTTTTTTATATTGGAATCACTATATTTTTCTTCTCTTAGATGTATGCAGGCTTATTTGTCTTACCGGCACGCAATTAAATGGTTACGTTGCCGGGCTCATTTCCATCAGTATTAATTTCATTGCAACCAGTAAGTTCAATATGGCGGCATTTTTTTCATTTGACCACGGCCATGTTTCAACCCTTTAGCCTTTCCTTGCTCTGAGGCAGTATTAGATATACTCCTGTTTCTATCTCCGCGGCCCGTGACGTTTCCTTCACATCACTTTAGCTCCTCTGCTGTGCTGCTAATACGTTTTTTTACGGCCCCTCGGCCCCGCTGACACTTTCAATTAGTGCAATCGCACGTCCGGAATTAAGCATTTGATTCATCTTCTTGGTTTATAACTCATTAATCTCTGTGGATTGATCGCATGTGTTTTGCTGCTTTTGTTCGATATTTACATTCTTTACCGCATTATTGAGTTGGTACGTTATATTAGTTCTGGCATTTCCTGACGCATTGAATTTCTGTGTTTCTTGCAGAATTACTGCAATTGCGAAACCGTGAGGTACAATCTTTTCCTTACACAACCTTTTTGGTTACCTAAATATATTTTCATTTATTTATTGCTTTCTTTCACGCTTTTTTCCTTCCTTCACTATTACAGAGAGTTGTTCTGGCATTGTCCTCCATTCATTCAAATTTAGGTCCCATCTTCCACTTTCAGGTATTTTCCTTTTGGCATACCAACGTCTTTGGAATTAAATTTATCTTGAACAAATCCATAATTTTGGGTTTCTCTGGTTAATCTTGCCTCTTTGAATGCGCTGCTATAGTCATTTCCGTGGATGCATGTTCATTTACGGCATCATGGATTTCCCATTCATTCCAAAATCATCAGAATTTGGTACTGTTATTTTTATTACTCATTACTTATGTTGTGGTTCCCTTCATTTGCCATTATGATATTTGACACAATGTGATTTTTTAATTTTTATTATTTGTATTTTGATTGGTCATCATGACACATGACAAAATTTTCCACCTACCCCTCCTTTTTTGCCCCTGTGTTTTATGCCCCCTGTTCTTGTTTCTCATTTGTTTTTTCATTCACACAATGAATGTTTTCACACTAACATTATTTATTTAATGATGTACAATTGTCTATCATTTTGTTGCACATTATGTTTAGCCTCGGATGAAGAGTCGGTTAAGACTCGAAACACGTGTCGGGCTACTTTTGCGAATAAATTCACTGGATTTATAACCACTTCCTTCTTCAATTACTTGCAATATGTGCTCATATCACACTCTTCTGCACAGTGCGACTGTGAATTGCCCGCGTTATGCCCATTATAGTAGAAGTAAATGTTGGATGGAAGTGGTGAATGATGATTATAGATGATTTGTCTAAACGTTTTTTTTAATGTTTTTATGATGAATAATTAAAGAGAATTGTATTTGTAATGAAAGCTGTGTGCTAAATAGAAACAACTAAGCCTATCCAGGGGATTTATCTACTTAATGATAAAGTAGACCCAGATCACATTAGCCTGCTGTGCAGAAGGGACTATTCAGAGAGGGGTAGTCAATCTGTTCTTTTTCCTTTCACTATTTCACATGATACAACCTTGGCTTCTTGGCATGGTTACCTTTGTCTGGGTTTCTCTCCGTCTTCAATTCTCGATTTGTTTGCTGCGAAACTCTCTTCTTGAGACCTTTAGTAACCTTTGGTTGATTCTGCTCTTGTGCGTAGTGGAAGTATAGCTATATAAAGTGCTTTCTTGAGGTAGCTATATGTACAGGTGGCGCTTGCCGCAATCTTTCTTACTACTAAGTATAAGCAAGCCTCACGATTTCTGTGCTTCCTGTTGTTAGTTTGCATATGTACACATTTAAACTAACTGAATATATTCATTGTGCTTAGGACACAAGTTTCCCACATCTTGACATCAATAGTTTCACTTTAGGCTTTAGGATGTCACTTGTCCATGGTGTTTCGTCTCGTTTGTCATCATTCTCAGGTCGTTATAGCATCTATATGTGAGTCAGTCCGTGTTCTTATGACGCCATCTTTTGTCTTCCTTCAGTATCTTCTTAGCTTCTTCGGGTATTACATTCTGACAATCGTCATTCTGTCTCACTTGTCGATATGGTTTTCTCAATGGATACCTTACTGTCCAGGTTTCTTAGGTGTCGGTGCTTCAAAGGTGCTGTTATTCTGATAGGTACTGGACAGAGCCCCACTGCGGCTCTCTGCTGGTTTATTTGTTCATCATGCGTCACATATTTCGGCGTGAATGTTCTTGGTACTTCAAAATGGGCGGCAGGAGTGCGAATTGTGCTTGGCACTTCCTCTTCACTTTCACCCAGTCCTCTAAATGTATCGACAATGGGGAGGTGAGGTTTGAGATTGGCCTATAATTTTTGGGTCCACCCTCTGTCCTTTATAAATTGCCACAATTTACGTAATTCTCCAAGAGAGTGGAAATGGTTGAGTCAGTAACCTGCTTTAGCAATATTGTCAAAATGGGGGACCATGCAGCTAGATCACCCTGAAATAGAATATTGGACAGTTTATTCGACCCAGGTGCAGAGAATTGCCCATTTTGCACATATCATGCATTCTAGGTTGAAAACAAGTTCCCAGTTATTCTCCAACCTAGACACCATCGAACTATAAGTGATGAGAATTGGAAGGGTGCATAATGTTGCATGCTTTATGAAATATTGACTATGGCTTAAAACCCAAGGGGGATTTGTTAGGCTCACATTAATCTGCATGATGCTATTGTGACTTTGCATACAGGATGGTGAGAATAAAAGTAAATACATCTCAGAAAGGAAATCCAGAGGAAACAATTTGCAAAAAAGCGTATTAAGGATTTTATTAAACCTAATACATTTTTCTCTGTGAATTTAATCACAAATTAATCTGCACTCTAACGATTTTTAATTTCACATAGCAGGAATATTATAAAAACATCAATATTTGATGAAAATCATCCTATTAAATCATTCATGCATTTATCCACATCCATACAACATCCATCAAAATACTCCTACAACTCATCAATAAGTACATAATAAAAACATATAACAAATATAACAATTCATCCACAATTTCAAAGTTATACAAATAGTTTTTGTGCAAAACACACAGTGCAAGGCCACAATAGGTTTTTTAAGTGGGCAGCAACAACGACACACAATGCATGGCCACTGTAGATTTTAGAAGAGGTGGTCAGCAATCGGGATAGGCCAAAAAAGGACTTTGCAAGTGGCCTTATCGTAGGTTTCTCTCAACCGGTTTCGACGTGTAAAGGATGGTTTGGTACATCTTCATTAGGAGATAAGGGGTAGTTGTCTTGGCAACTGTAACAGGAATCAATCCGTTGTATACATTTTGTGTGGAACAGAAAACACTGGCATGCAAATTGGCAGTGTTCTGATTAACAATCCTGCATTGCAGATTGTTGAATTTTAAGCTCCAATCCATCATCTGCCATCCTTATGCTTCTATCAACCTTCTAGCGAACTGGTCACGCAAAGCCCAGTTGTGCAATGTTTGAAGTTCAGAATCTTTCTAATTACAGGATTTCCTGGGAACCGCGTCTCTTGTTTCAGCGGCAATCATTTCCGTAACGTAAAGAGATGTGGAAGTGTGGAGGGACAAATTTGCTTGTTGTACCCTGTGGAAGAATACTGTCAAAGCAAATGCTTATGGAGATATTCCCATAGACATTATAGGGTGCTTTGATGCTGAACTACAGTTTAAGGACAGGAAGGCCAAGGGTTACGTGTATATTACCAACAGAGGGGGAGAGTTGTTGTCATGGAGTGATCAGGCTTAATTGAAGATAAGGCTTGAGGCAAGTCACCCCGAGCAGGTATTGTCTGTTGCGGGTGGAGATTCCACAGAGATACAACCATCCTCGGCTGGAAGATTGGGGTGTCTGAAGGGATTTATGCATGTAATTCGCCTAAAAAAAGGTGCGGTTTCCTAAAATTACATAACTGCATAGGATTCCACTTGCCCTTAAAGGGGATGTGGAGGAGGAACTCAAGAGAATGGAAAGTGACGGGGTCATTGAGAGAATAGATGCATCTGAGTGGGTTAGTCCCATAGTAGTAGTAAGAGAAAGTAATGGATCTTTGAGGCTCTGTATTGATCTCAGACATTTGAACAGCATGGTTGTGGCAGACAGGTTTCCTCTTCCCAGAATAGATGATTTGATGGTGGGAGTAGCTGGGTCAAAGGTATTCTCCATACTAGATCTTAAATCAGCCTACCATCAAGTTGAACTACACCCTAATTCCAGGGACCTTACCGCTTTCCTCACACGATTGGTTTATTCAGGTGTGTTTGTATGCCATTTGGTTTGGTCTCAGCTGCAAGTGTGTTTCAGAGCATTATGCATAGATTACTTGGAGGTGAGAAAGGGGTGATGTGTTATCAGGATGATGTTCTGGTGTGTGGAAGTGACGAGACGGAGCATGATGATCGGTTGAAGAGAGTTTTAGACATTTTGAAGGAAGCAGGGCTCACTGTTGCTATGGAAAAATGTACTTTCAAAGCCAACAAAGTGGTGTACTTGGGTCATGAGATCACTGGGGAGGGGGTCAAACCCAAGGAGGAGGCCATTGAGGCCATAAAAAGAATGGAGGAGCCCCAGTCAAAAGGGGACATACTATCATTTTTAGGACTGGTGGCGTTTTATGGCAAATTTGTCAAAGGCTTATCGGAAATGTCAAGGAACATGAGAATTCTTACCCGCAAGGGAGTAACCTTTAAATGGAGTGACCAGTATAAGAAAGAATTTAAGATGATAAAAGAGGCTATTGTCAATGCTCCCATTTTGAAAATATTTCAGGAAGGTAGACCTACTTTGCTCTTTGTTGATGCCAGTGATTATGGTGTTGGTGCTGTTCTGATGCAAGAGGATCAGACAGGTTTACAGACCGTGGCTTGTGCATCCAGGTCCTTGAAGGGGCCAGAATCTAGATACTCTGTTGTTGAGAAGGAGCCTCTGGCATGTGTTTGGGGAGTCGAGAAGTTTAAAACGTTTTTGTGGGGGAGGAGTTTCACCATTTGCACTGACCATAAACCATTGGTTGGAATTTTTACAAAAGGAGGTTTGGAGGGAGTGTCAAGGTGCATTATGAAATGGCTCACGGCATTGCAAGGTCTACAGTATACCATGCTCCATGTGAAGGGAGAGGTTAATGTGGTTGCAGACGCTTTATCTAGATCTGTCCAGAGAGAAGTTTCTAGTGATGGTGATTATTTAAGTTCAGGGGAGAGTGCAGAGATATTCCAGGTACATGAAACATTGAAGAAGAGTGTGTGGGATGTGTCTTGCATGGAGGATGATCTATATAAAAAAATACTTACCCTGGTTGTAGAAGGAAAAATTAGGAGCCATAAAGGCGAAATGAGTGTTTTCACCAAGGTAAAGGAGGAGCTATGGGTTCAGGATGGATATTTATACAAAGGTCATCAGATGGTTGTTCCAGTTGGTATGAGGAAATCTGTTTTGCAGTTAGCCCATGTTGGGCATCTAGGGCTTGCCAGAACGAGGGGTCTGGTACGATCTGAATTCTGGTGGCCGGGTGTCGACAAAGACATTGAGGAACAAGTCAAAGACTGTGTGGAATGTGTTGAGGGAAACTAAGGCTTGAAAGTACAAAAGGTTCCCATGTTAGTAAGGGAGTTTCCGCGTGTACCTTGGAATGAAATTGCTTTGGACCTTCTTGGTCCATTTAACATTGGTGGTGGAAGAGATAGCTACTTATTAGTGGTCATGGATCCGTTATCAAAATGGCCTGAGGTATGTGTACTCAAGGACATATCCAGCAGTAGCATAATGAGATTTATGGAACTACTATTCTGGAGAGAAGGGTTTCCAAGGAGGCGTTTGTCTGACAATGGACCTCAACTTGTTTCTAAAGAGTTCAAAGAGTTCTTAGATAAACATGGAATTGAGCAAGTGAATACCTCTTTATATCATCCCCAGAGTAATAGGTGTCTGGAACCGTTTAATAGAACTTTAATGGAGGCTATTAGGATAGAGGTGGCTACTGGAGGAGATTGGGTGAGAACGGTGATGGAACGAACGTTCCAGTATAGGTTAACTCCCCACAGTGTCACAGGTGTGACTCCATTTGAGATCTTGAGAGGAAGAAAACCAAATACCCATTTATGTCCAGGTTGGATGGGCAAATCAAAAATGGTGGGTGTGAATCTAGAGAGAGTGCAGAGGAGAATCTTTGAATCTGGAGTTAAATCCAAGGAGAGGTATGATCAGAAGAATTGTTGTAGGGAACTCAAGGTCAAAGAGGGTGATTGGATTAAAGTTAAACTCCCCACCAAAGTTTGCAAAGGAGCCTCATTGTTTTCTGAACCCAAACAAGTTGTGAAGGATTTGGGCTTGTCAGTGTTGGTTAAGGGAGGAGGTATTTGGAATAAGGAAAGGGTGGCTCTATTACTTCAATCTCAATTTTTCTCATGTGGTTATATGCAGGAACTTCCATTTGAAAGGATTTTGTCAATCAATTGACTAGATGCCTTATTTTATTGTTTTCTATGTTGATAGGATGTGCAGTGCATCCAGGTTATATTTTATATCTCTCAAAGTGCAGTGCATCATTGTTTTGTTTGCAGTGCATCCATGCTTTATCTGTTAACCCACACGTTTCTAACATTCGGTTTACAGGTTTCAATTAGGACGTGCATTGCATCCATGTTTTATCTGTTAACCTACAAGTGTCTAACATTTGTTTTACAGGTTTCAATTCTGGTGGGGAATTGCCCACACATTTTGCCGGTTATGTTTAAGGAGGAGAGGTGTTAGGGTGTGCAGTGCATCTATCTTTATCTGCTATCTACAAGTGTCTATCAGTTCCTACACTGTGCTCTCTGTCACCTAGTTACTATAGAACATAGAACTGCATCTTATGTAGAGAGTTCTAAGGTGGGAGAGTGAAGAAGCAGGACTCAAGTGGGATGGTTGTACTCCTCCTGCTGGGGGTCGTCCTATGCTATCAGCTGAACCTTCTTTCCAATAAAGGTTCTCATTACTAAACTACTGAACGTTTCAAGCCTGCTCATTATCATAACACATGCATTGTGTGTTGTTGTTGCTGACCACTTAAACCTATTGTGGCCTTGCACTATGTGTTGTTTTGCACAAAAACTATTTGTATAACTATGAAATTGTGGATGAATTGTTATATTTGTTATATGTTTTTATTCTGTACTTATTGATGAGTTGTATGAGTATTTGGATGGATGTTGTATGGATGTGGATAAATGCATGAATGATTTAATAGGATGATTTTTATCAGATTTGGATGTTTTTATAATACTCCTGCTATGTGAAATTAAAAATCGTTAGAGTGCAGATTAATTCGTGATTAAATTCACATAGTAAACTATATTAGGTTTAATAAAATCCTTAATATGCTTTTTTGCAAATTGTTTCCTCTGGATTTCCTTTCTGAGATGTATTATTACGGTAATACCCCAATCTAGAGAGTGGGGTCTCCTGTGCCTTTCAGTGACAGAGAATAAAAGTAAAGCCATACTCTTATTGCTCAACACATTTCTATGACCATGTCTATAGTGTATAATTAGTTTATATGAAAGGATCGTTTATTATGTAATGTGCTTTGCTTGCAAGGCATTGCTATGAATAAAGTATTATTTTAAGCACTTGAAATACAAAGCAAAACCTTAATAAATATCTATATCAACTAAACCTGGCAAGATGTGCTCAGTTGCTTAAATTGTCCACATCCCCGTTTCACCATTTAACCAAAGTGTGTGATCCTGGACAAGTCATTTAATCACGCGGTCTTATCTTTAGCTCTGTAAATGATCCTGATTCACTTCATAGCTTATGTTCATATATCATGCTGTTCTGTAAAATAAAAAAGCCTAATGACTATAGAGTTGCTCCATATATAATAGTGCAATTTATATATCTTGCACCACAAAGTTATTTACTTATGGAAACTTATTCCAAAGTCACTTCCAGGGTGCCTCCAAGTATCAAAGACTAATGATGCTCCTTGCAATGCCCTGTTCTTTGAAGTCCTTTCTGTTGGTGCAATCCATATGCAAATTAGGAGGTTTGCGATTATTGTGCCCCAGAGCCCCTGGACAAAGCTCTAACTGAGAGTTTCCAGCATCTGTAATGACTGTGCAGTGTTCTTGTTTTGTTATGAGTTAAAATGCCATCTGCCACTAATGTTACCACAAAGATAGGTTGGGGCGGGGGTGGGCGGTTTGGGGGCACGAATGAGACCATACGGAATTGCACGCACGGCATTTGTGGGGGGGGTGGGGAGTAGCAGGGCTTTTTTCGTGCCACCCCTGCCCTCTCCCCTCCTCCCAAATCTTGTAATGCTGGATACTCCCCTACATCTCAGTGTTGGTTGCAAGGTCTCCTGCGAGCCCAAACGATTGGTTTCTAGAAAAGGCCAAATTATCTTACCTCGTTGTGCTGTAACAACTGAGGGGGCGGGGCTTTATGCCCAGCTTAGCTACTCAATGTTTTGCAGTAAATTCCTTGGCAAAAAAGCGTGAATTGTGATATTTCTCTTAAACGAAATCTAAATAGAGATCACCAGATGGCGCTGCTGCATTTTGAAAGGACCTCTACCATTTGATGGGGGTTTGTGATTTTCTACAAATCGTTATACTTATGGTATGCATACATTATGGGGTTGTTGCGCAATTGCCCCCCTCCCCCCTCCCCTATTTGCTGCTCCCCATCTCGCAAGGGGGCCTGCAACTCCGCCCCACCCCTCCCCCCTCATTCCCGCGTTTTGAGCCGCTTTGTTTGATTAGCCTGTGTTCGTTCTTCTGGCCTGAAAGAGACGCCACAAGAATCAATGGTTCATGAATATCACTGGGAGGTTGATGGGGGCGGAGTATCACTGTTAAAAGCAGGTTTCCTACATGCTCAGCACACAATTGTTTTCCAAATGTGCAGCTTAAGCTTTCATAGAAAAAAACAAAAGTCGTTTCTAAACTGAAACATGCTTCCTAAACTTACATCCACATCATTAAACTGTTTACTTTTTTTTATTTGACTATCACACAAATACCCTGTGATTTGTGCCCCCTCCTTTGTGTTTTATCACAAAGGAGGATATATATTATTGCTAAAAATGTTACATGCTTTCAAAACTGCTGCTTAATCACAAATAAATGTTTCTATTGTGATGACAGCAGTTATTAGGAAACTAAACTGTGGGCTCATGGTTGCCAACTTTTGACTTTCACTGCAGGCGCAGAACTTCCCCTGTCCTGAATATTGCTTTGTATTTTAGTCGTCATTTGTATAGCGCCATTTCTCCATTTGTATGGGCTCAATGCACTTTGTGGTTGGAATGCCCTCAGGGACCGAATTCCAGGTATGAGAAAAGATTCTAAGAGTGGACTTTAAGATGCGTGTGTGCATTCTGCTGGGGTTAGGCTCCAGTAAGCAACCCAAGAGGTCAGGTACGTGGGCATGTGCTGTGAGTGGTCAAGAGCGAGCGCTAGTGCTGGAGACTCGGTGTGTGCCCAGCTAGACCACATTTGACCTAGCCATAATTGCTTTCTGGAATGCATGGATGGAGAGCCGTGCCTGCGGCCTGTGTCCACAGACGTGGTGCATTTATACATACCTTAAAGTCGGATGGAATGTATCTTCGATGTTGCTTTATGCGATTGATTCTGAACCCTAAGTCTCCCCTGGTGATAGGCTGGTCGTTCAAGTATATCTTCTGGTGGGGTTAGAATACTGCCATGGTGAACGACCTGGCTTCTGGCATTCTTGGAGTTCAATAGGCAAATACATTAAATAGACATTGTCACCTGTGGCCTAAAACCAATGGTATAATTTCCCATCCCCAAAAGAAACCACGTCTAAGTGCATTGTATTTTATGCCCCCCCCCCCCGCCCCCAGGAGCATCTTAGTGCATCACCTTTCCTTATCCCCAAGAGCCATCTAAGTGCTTACTGTGTCCTATACCCCAGGTTAAACTAGCGCACTTCCCCTCTACCTCCAGTAAAACCTATGTAATGAATGTTCTGAGTGCTTAACATGTCCTGTCCCCAAATTCAGCTAGGTGTGCTACAGTTGCTACCTCTAGTGGTCCGTTTAATCGAGCATTCTGTCCAGACACTTTTCAGTGGCAACATTCAAGGTGCAGTCAGATTTTCAGGTGTCGTTCGTTAACCAGAGTGCACCAATTAGAGAGTTGGAGGGCCAGAAGCGTGCGAGTTTATCTTGGAGGAATTCAAGACCTGTGTTGTGGATGTCACATGGCTTTAAACATAGTTCATCGACCAATAGGGAGCCAGTGTAGGACTCTCAGTGCATGGCTGATTTGTTCTCTAGGCGGGAGGACAATGAGCAGGCGGGCCGCAGTGTTTTGGATTCTATGGAGTTTATTAAGCTGTTATGCTGGTGAACTTAGATGAAGGCAATTTGCATAGTCTAAGCGGGAGAGGATGATGGATGGCAGAGATGGGAAGATTCGACTGAGGGTGCATAGGTGGAAAAAGCAGGTTCTGGATACGGAGTTGATGTGTTGGAAGAGGCATAGATTTGAGTCCAGCGTGCATCCATGGTTTTCCACTGAAGTAGAGGTTGTCAGGGGATGGGGGCGGGGGATGGTTGGGATAGAGAGTGAGGCCAGGGAATAGGTTGGAGAAGGAGAGCGGTTTTACCTCAAACTGTGATTTCTGTTTTTCTAGGGTTGAGAATGAGGTGGTTGGTTGGAATCCAGTGATCAGTATCCGAGAAGCACAATGAAAGATCTGGTTGAGTGCTACCTGGCGAATTTTGGGATTTTGAGGAGGATCTGGGTATTAGCTGCACAGTTGTAGCAGGTGAGTTTGTGGGAGTGGATGAGTGCAGGAAGTTAGCTTAGATATTGACGAGGAGGGGGGATAGGAATGCTCCCTGTGGAAACCCTTTCTGCACTGGACAAGATATAGAGGTGAAAGGGTGGAGGAACATGATTTACGAGCGATTAGAGATGGAGGAGATCCATTTTATTTTTTTAGGAACTTTATTTTTAATGATTTTAAAAACAAAAAGGACCAGTTACAGAACAATCACACCCATGTTGCGGTGAGTTAACCAAGTGCCTTCCCAACCCTTCCACCCCTCCCCTATCTGTTCTCCCTCCCCCAGTTCACCAAAGCCAATGTTGTAGTGTCACCCCCTTGGTGCGCAGTCTGACCAACCGCCGGTTTCTGTATTCCAGAGGATTAAGAGTCACAGTTTTGGGGACCGCGTCTCCCCGACGATGATGATGATGCGTTCTCGTCTGCCTCGTTGATTAAAAATGTCACTAGTGGCCCCCAAATGTCTGGGTGATGTGCGTGTTGGGGAAGGTTCTTGATAAACTCACACTCAACATCCTGACAGTATAGGATGTCTTAATGCCAGTTTGCCACCGACGGGGCTGGTCCTCTGCCCCATGACGTGGCAACTGTCCTTCGAGCCAGGGTCAGTAGTAACCCTGCCAGTTTCCTTATTCCGGGTGAAAGTTGTTTCGTCATCCCGAGCAGTGCTGCCGTTGGGATGGGTTGCACTTCTTCTCCTATTATTGCTGATGTGGTCTGGAGGATCAGAGACCAGAATGGGGTCAGTTTGGGGCAGACCCAAGCAAGGTGGATGAGGTCTGCTGTTGGGTTTCCGCATCTTTCGCTATTTGGTGGTTGGTCCAGTTGTTGTTTATTCTTTTTTGCGGGGGTGAAGTACATCTGGTGTAGATAGTTAAAGTGTATTTGCTTGAGGCGTGTATTGAGGGCTATTTTGTGCGTTTGTTTCAATATATATGCCCAATCCTCATCTGGGATCATTAGCTGGAGGGACCTCTCCCTTCTAGTTTTCGTGCGAGTGTCGATGGATACCGTGTCTGATGGGAAGGATTTATAGATGAGTGAAACTAGTCTGCCTTCGCCCTGGGCCTAGATCACATTGCGTAGCAACTGCCATGTTGGAGGTTGTTGCAGGAACGTGGGGAATAGAGCCTGTAGGGTATACCTGGTTCTAAAGTAGATGAACTTATCCAGGGGTGTGTTACCCCCTCTTTCAGTTGCTTGGTGGGGTGTGATAAAGGAGCCTTCATTGAACAAGTCCCCAAGAGAATATATCTGTAGTTTTTCCACCCATTGGTGGAAGACCCTTTCAGATGTTAGGGGGATCCCTGGAATGAATTTGATTGGGAGAAGGGGGGGGAATATCTCACCTGAACTTTGTATTTTTGTGCAAGTTTTTTCCATATCCCATATGTCGCGAGGACCACATTCATCGTATTGATAGGCGCTGGGAGCTGACTGATGATGACAGCCCTTAATAAATTGGGAGTTGCTAGCGCCCGTTCTATCTGCACGTGTGGTCTAATGAAGTGTGTCGCATAACAAAACCTGAGGAACTGCGCCTGGATCGCCCAGACGTATCTCTCTAAGTCAGGGAGGGCCAGTCCACCGCTGGACACTGGGAGTATCAGCGTTGAGTGAGTGACCCTGGCTGGTTTGCCCGCCCATAGTAGGTCAAGAACTAGGCTTTTGATTTTCTTTCAAAAGGATTGTGGAATTAGAATTGAGATGTTGGAGAATAGATATAGTAGTTTCGGTAGTATCACTATTTTAACTGGTGAGGCTCTCCCCCACAAGGTTAGCGGGATGGATTTCCATCGGTTCACTTTTTCCTGTAGTGTTTTTGCTACTGTCTCATAGTTATCTTTGAATACCTTGTGGTATTTTAGTGACATCTGTATCCCAAGGTAGCGTACCCTCGAGGTCTCCCAAACAAAGTTATGATCGTCAGTGAATGGTTTTGTAACTCTGGTGAGTGGGAATATAATTGATTTTGTATGATTAATTTTTAGTCCCGATATTGCCCGAATTTATTTACTTCTCTCAAGATTGGATTGAGATTTTCTACGGCATCGCGTACAAATAACGCCACATCATCAGCGTACAGAGAAATTATCAGCCTGTGTGGGCCAATGGTGAGGCCCCTCTGGAGTTGCTGGGTTCGCAGGTTCGACACCAGAGGTTCCATTATTAATGCAAATATTAACGCGGAGAGTGGACACCCCTGTCTAGTGCCTCGCAATTTGATGGGGGTAGACCTCGCTGATCCCACCAATATTGTAGCCTGGGGGTCGTTATAAAGTAGGGAGACAAGTTTAATTAAGCGGGAACCCAGACCCATCTGTGTGAGTACAGCGAGTAGGAAGGGCCATTCCACAGAGTCGAAGGCCTTTTCGGCATCGAGTAGAACCGCAACAGCCTGGCAGGTGGGGTCGAGAGCCTCTACAACACCAAACAACCTCCTGATGCCGAATGACGTTCAGCGACCGGGCACAAATCCGTCCTGATCTGCGAGCACAAGGCCCAGCATCAGCGGTAGCAGCCTATTTGTGAGTATTTTTGCCAATATTCTGTTATCGAGGTTGAGTAGAGATATGGGTCTATAGGATGCACACTCTTCCGAAGGTTTGCCTGCCTTGTGGAAGAGGATGATGTTGGCCTCGCTGGATGACCGTGGGAGGGAGCCGGTTTCTAACGCTTTGCAGTATACCTCTGCGAGTAAAGGGGCTAGGGTTTCAGCAAAGGGGCCTTGTAAAATTCCCTGGTTAGACCATCGGGCCCTGGGGCTTTGGTGTTTGGGAGGGTTTTGATGGCTTCCACTATTTCCTCTGGAGTGATGGTTTCATTAAGAGGTTTGCGTAGCTCTCTTTCTACCCAGTAGAGTTCAGTGTCTTTGAGGTAACTCTTTAGGGCGTCTGTGTCCGAGTTATATTTAGAGGTGTATAGGTCTTGATAAAAGGTTTTGAATTCTTCAGCTATTTCTTCATCTGTGTGTACGAAGGTGCCATGTCTTGAGTGTATCCTCTCGACCATTGTCGGCTTCCTGTCGGCTCTGATCAGTCTTGCCAGGAGGGCTGTGGGTCTTTGGCCCTCATCGTATTGACGGATCTGGTTGTTACGGCCTAAGAATTTCAGTTTGCGTTCCGCCGAGGTCCTGAATGTTTGTAGCTCCTCCTTAAGTGCTGCTTGGGTGCGTGGGTCATTCATGGTGGAGAGCTTGAGTTCGAGTTGTTTCAATCTTTCCTCACTGGCAGTGAGTTCCTGCCGGATTAGCTTGAGGATTCCGTTATCTTTGGCAAGGCAGACCCCTCTTACAAAACACTTTAGTGTTTCCCAGATCGTGCTTGGAGATGTTACTGTGCCCAGGTTTATGTCTAGAAATGTTGAAATTTAATCTCGGTGTTTGGATGAAAATACTTGGTCTTGTAGGGAACTGGGCTTAAAGCGCCAATGTAGCAAGCGAGACTTAGTAGTGGACGGATTGCATATGACAGTTACTGGTGAGTGATGATCGGAGAAGGCTTTAGGTAGAATTTGACATTGTTCCGAGTGTAAAGGGCCACTGGCGGATACCATTAAATAGTCTAATCTGGAGTTGGTGTTGTGGACCGCCGAATGGAACGTGTAGTCATGCTGTTCCCAATTACTGTGTCTCCAAGCGTCTACCAGGTTGTAGGCTCTGCATATTTCCTGTACCTGGAGGCTAGCTATAGAGGTCGGCAGCGTCGTGCTCCGCAACCTGTCTTTTACTGGGTCCAGGACGGTGTTTAGGTCGCTTCCCCAAATGATCGTTGCCGAGGTTTGAGTTGAAAGGTGTGTGAGCACCGAGTCAAAGTTGTTCGCTCCGTCGACAGTGGGGCCATAGGAGTTGACAAAAATTATTTCTTTGCCTGCAGAAATCCCTGTCACTAACAGTGCTCTACCCTCGGTGTCCTTCTCAGTGTTTATCATCCGGAAGCCAGTCTGACGGTTAATCAAGATATCCGCTCCTCTGGCATATGACAAAAAAGAGGAGAAGTACCTATGGCACCCCCAGTTTCTGGCCGATTGGTGTTCTTTCTCAGGGAGTAGGTGGGTTTCCTGAATCATGGCGACATTCACTTTGTGCCTCTTTAAGTATTGAAGGATCCTTCTTGTTTTAGAGGGGAGGTTGCCTCCTCTAATGTTCCATATGGCGACTTTGAACTGTACGACTGGCGTGGATGATTGAGCCGATGTTGTTAAATTCGTTATGATGGTTCACAGGGCTCTGTATGAGGCGTATATTGCTGAATGTTGCAGGGCTCAACGGTGTCCAGCGAGGGGGGGTCTAGCTCGGCATGGTGTCTGGGGGGTGCGGCGGGGGGGTAATGGGTCGGGGGTACTTTCCCAATCCCATACTCCAGCTTCCTTCCTTACACGGGCAACCCCCAACTATCCTGTTTGCTTATGCCATCGGAGATTGAACCGCAACGGTGCATGTCCGTCTCCTACTTTCCCACCCATTAACAGTGAACTGTTATGATAACTTTGCTGTGCAAGGGGTACCAGGGGCCTCCCAAGTTGCACGGCCTTTGTATTAAACTCCAGTGTATATTTCGGTTAGGTCACTGAGTTTCTTGTATACGGATTTCGTGCCGTTGACCACATGCTGGTTAAGGTGGATTTCTGTGTGCTCTCTCCCGCTGTGTTCGTTCTTGGTTGGGGTTCAGCCGGGGCATCCCTCTCTGTCTAGGAAAGTGCTGTCTTCCTCCGGCCTCTGGAAGAAATGGACTTACCCCTCATGTTGGATTCTGAGTTGGGCCGGGAAGAGCATGGAGTAAGTGAATTGATTGTCCTTGAGCCTTTGTCTGACAGAGGTAAAGGATCTCCGTTGTGACTGGACTGCCGGGGAGAAATCTGGGTAAAAGTGTATTCTATCTCCATCATGATGTAGCTCGCCCTTTTCTCTGGCCAGTTGGAGTATGGTGTCTCGATCCTTGTAATTGAGCATCCTGGCGATTATTGGTCTGGAGGGTGCTCCTGGGATGGGTTTGGAGGATGGGATTCTGTGCGCCCTTTCCACCACAAACATGTGGGAGAGGGCTTCTCGGCCGAGAAGGGTGGTACATAGCTCTTCGACAAAGTCCTCCATTTTGGGTTGCATCTGTTGTTCCCTCACCCCGATAATCCTAATGTTATTTCTTCTGGAGCGACCCTCTAAATCTTCGCACTTGGCCGCTTTCATTTGGGATTCCAGTTGGCTGATTTTGGTTGCCAGGGTTGCCGTGCCGTCATCTAGATTCGACGCACATTGTTCCATCTCGTTGAGGCGTTCTGTGTGGGTGTCCATTCTGTGTTGTAAGAGATCTACCTTCAAAGAGTGACCGTCCATTTTGTTATTGAGGCTCCCTATGCCGGCTTTGTGATCCAGTAAAAGGCTCTTAATGTCTGTGGAGGAGGTTCCTTCGTTATCTGGAGAGTGCTGCTAGACATGGGTTCCGAGTCCTCCTGGAGCCTGGGGGTTTTGGGGAGTGCGCCGGATTCAAAGGTTAGCTTTCTTTGGGATCTGTCAGTTTTCCCCATTGAGGTGGAGTAGCGGACGTCGCTGCGTAGAGTGTGATGCTAGTAGTAGATGCCTCGCTGCCGGCCGACTCCCAGAGGCGGGGTTTGTTGCGCTGTGCCGGAGTGATTCGT
The DNA here is from genome assembly GCF_040938575.1 of Ambystoma mexicanum. Classification (NCBI taxonomy): domain Eukaryota; kingdom Metazoa; phylum Chordata; class Amphibia; order Caudata; family Ambystomatidae; genus Ambystoma; species Ambystoma mexicanum. The sequence continues at coordinate 1,115,904,529 of NC_090931.1, forward strand.
GGGGCAGTCGTGCCTGCAGGGCTAGGAGTGGTGATCTGGACTTTTGTCTCTTATTGCAATCGTTATTTTCAGGTCTCTGGAGGATGCAAGACGGGTGAGGGGGTAAGGTGCACCTCTCCCCAGGGGGAGCTTTCCTGCTGAGTCCTGGACGGGCTCCTACCATGCTCTGCCGACTGCAGAGTTTAGTTGCCGGCCTCGAGCTTCAGGGGTGTAAGGCCCGGGGGTATGCGTTTGGGGGCCGTCTGGTCACTGGTTTTGGGTGGAATTTACTTGATCATGCAGGCGGACTCAGGCAGGGCCACTGACAGTTAGATAGGTGTGCCCCCCAATGCGCTCTGTGCCCGACAAGTGTTTGGCTGCTGGACAAACTTTCTTGATTTTCTCCTGCTTCTCCCTCTCTGTGCAGGGTCTCTGCCGTCCAGGGGGAGGAAGGGAGGGAAAGGGAGCCATCGCCTTCCGCCTCTGGGTCATGGTCGCTGGTCCGGACCTTCAGTCCTGTGCAGCAGGTGGGAGCCACCTCGCACTGCGCCGGGCAGATCGGATGAGAAGAGGGGGAGCCGGGAGGTGGCGCGGACCTGCTCCCTGCTCATCGCCAATCCTGCGCGGGTGATCGGGCGCCTGCCCGGCTCTCCCACGGTCCTCCGCGTCCCAGGTGTCTTCTCCGGCCGGGGCCGCAGGCACCCCGGCAGGGGGTGCCGATTCTGTGGGGGCAGGGGGGACCCTCTCCGATCACTGTCCATGGTTTGTGGGCGTCCGGCTCGACTCCGTCTCCCGAGGACGTCGCGAGGGGCAGGCAGCTCCTCTCCGCTCGGTCCCAACTGCAGCTTGGGCTGTCACATCTCGTCACGGCTTCTAGCGGGCCTGCTCGCTTCTCTCGGGTGTGAGCGCAGGGGGACAGCGTTTATGGTCTTTAGTCTTCCGTTTTGGCCCAGACTTCACAGGGTGGTGGGGCAGAGTCTGGCTGACAAGGATGGTTGACGGTCAGGGCAGGGCTATTCCGAATTATGGATGATTGTATCGGATTAATGTTGGGCCGTGCGGGAGCTCACTAAGAAGCGGCCATCTTCGTAGGCCCCCTAGCGCACTCAATCGAGGCGATCCATATTAGAGTAGTGTCCTTGATTCCTAAGGAGTGTAGCCTGTTTGAGTATGGTGTGGTCAATAGTATAGAAGGAAACCGAGAGATCAAGAAGAATGAGCACTGCGCATTTAAGCAAGCCACTAGCTCAACCCATCCCATGGTTGAACACATTTTATAGCACTTATTTGTTTTATAAGTAATTGCAAAAAGTCATTAGATTAACAGCTGATTTTTTAAAAAATATATAGTATCTCAGTAACCGCTACTAAACCTTCTGAGCTACCCTGGTAACCTTTGACTGTAGGACGTCTCTATGGGTCCCATAATGTGTTCAAAATCACTGCATCACCAACAGTGTAGTTCATGTACATGAACAGTATTTCGCCTTCACCCACACTGACACAGTTCATAGATTGAGGATGTGCCAGTGGTGGCACATCCAGAATGGGCGAGGAAGCCCCGACCCACAGACCCCCTGACCCATTATGGAGGAGCTGAGGAGCCAGCCTAGTGTAAACACTGAGAGCTCCCTAAGCACATTTTTGCAGCTGAGGGTTCGCTCCAGGGCTGTCTTGAACTGTAAAAGGGAAACGTTGTTTCCGTTTGACAGTTCTGTGCCCCAGATGTCCATGCCTAATGGGCCATACAAACCGGGGGGGCGTTTTGCTTCTGCAGCTTTGCATGGCCTATTGGAGATGCTGGCTGGGGAACTGCATGTTTGTATGTGTGAGGGGGCAGTCCTGCGCCTCCCCACACATACAAACAGAGCAGAGCTCTTCGTTATCAGTGCTCCGGCTCTTGCGTGCATGCGCAGGAACAAGGAAGTTCTATTAGCTTTGTGGTTCCTGTTCGTGCTACACGGGAGCTGGATTGCTGGGAGGAAACCTCAGGATCGGGGCGAAAGGTAAGTTCATTTAAATGTTTGCTTTTATGCTTGTGTTGTGTGTATGATGTGTTTGCTTGTGAATGAGTGAGTGAGTGCATGCTGCGTGTGAATGTGCAGGGAGCGAATTCTGGCGGGTGTGGCGGAAAGGGATTTTTGCAACAACAGCATTGAAAAAAGGACGTTGTTACACAACTCCCCTCCCCACCAGCCAACATCAGCTCCCTGTGCAAGGCGCTGAGGGGCCCATGGGTCATGACAGATGCCTAGTTAAAAATACCATGCCTGACTCTGGGCCCCCAGCAGCATGCATCCACAAATAATCACATTGCATGAATCTAAGGCGCTGAGCTCACAGGGGCCAGGCACTACATTTTTGTACAAGCCATATATGATAGATGCCTAGTAGAAAATACCATTACTCACACTGATTGTGTGTGTGCGAGAGGCTGGTGGGCTAGGGAAAACACAAGCCGAGGAGGTGACCCATAAAGAAACGATTTAAAAAGAGATCTGAATTAGTGGGACCAGCCATACAAACAACCAAAATAAATCAGGTCTTCAAAGTATACAATTAATGAAAGGGTACACTAAATGCAGTTATTTATAAGATCAACTAAAGACTAACACATTTTTATTATAAATATTACATAAGCAATATAAATAATGATGTAAAAAAGATTTTCTAAGTGCAGTAACTAAACATTTGGCTCTGTGCAGGCATGCTGGCTCATGAATATGTAACTTATTCGAAGTTCAGGGAAAATAGCAGTGCCCAACTCGGAAGAGCAACAAATGATGAAAGGGGGCTACCACGACCAACACAAATAAGAAAACGGGGATAAAAGGTTTAAAAGAGCACTTGAGCAACAAAATCTTGGGTGGATTCCTGTTAGATTCAAACACCTCGAGCCACACTTGTGTTTTGGCACTGAACCGAAAATGCCTCACATTTTGAGTGCAAACCAAATCAACAGGTTGAGAGAGGCCAGAGTGGTGCTCGTCCCCATATGTTTAAAACCAAACAATGGAGAGCAAAAGTCCAAGGGGATGCCAACTTGAGTTTCGGCTTTGCAGGGCCAGATTACTTCAAGGGTACAGCCTTCTTCAGGGCGAACAAGTGTACAAGCAGAGAGCAGCAGGCATCTAGAAGATATAGCTGGCAGATATAAACAAAAATAATTGCGTTTAGTACGAAGATGCTGCAATATATTACAAAGTGCGTCAAAGTTGATAAAGTATGCCTTAATGGTTCATACCAAGATTAATAGAAGTATTCATTTGCATAGAACAACGAGTACCATGTGTGAAGACCATCCCAAGGGCCTGTACCCCACAGCATACCAGAGTGAGTCTGAAAATAAAAATGGGACCAAAGTGAATCAGTCACGCAATGTCAACATATGCATAAGAATTAAGTAATCAATACGAAAGGAGCAAGGTATGTTTAACAACCATTGCTAAATACTCCTACGTCCCGTCCCCTTTGCTCCATACTTGTGAGAACATTCCGTCCGTCAGGACGGAACCAGAGCACGTTTGTTAAAAAGCATCAAAAATGTTTTTATTTGGTCTTTCATCTCTTTTTACGCGGGGTACTGCACGTGGCTCTAACCCTGCCTTACTGAGCTCTGCCCCGCGCATCGCCCTTCAGTCCTTTTCTCAGCGCGGTTGGGGCTTGACACACTTGCATCACCGGGAAGCTTTTCTTGTTCCTTTTGTCCTTCTCTCCTGATCCGGTTTTGCGGTCACTTAGTCTTCCGTCTATGCTGGAGCATCTAGGATTTGTGTCCTGTTCTTCATGCGAACGTCGCTTCACTAGGGTGGATCGCAATTCTCTCTGCTTGGAATGTCTCAGGCCAAACCACTGCTGGGATTTGTGCTTCTACTGCGGTTCCCTTTCCGTCTGGGCACTCCAGCGTCGTCTTCTTCGGTGGGAGGACGTCTTTCAGCATGTTCCTCCACCGTATCTTCAGCTTTTCATTGACGAAAAGAACAGATGCCCGGTAAGTTCCTTACTTTTTGGGGTGCCCCGGCCGGGGGACTCCTTCCTGGGGTCTTCTCGGTCTGGGAGAGGCTTGAGCAGCTCTACCACCAGGGTTTCTCCTGAGGAGCCTCGCAGACCTAATAGGCGTACCAGAGTTTTCTCTGAGGGTTCCCATGTCGGACCTGCCAAGACCAGACCACGTTCCGAGGTTCACCTGTCAGGTGCTAAACTTCAGCCCAGTTGCGGCGTTGGGCACCGGGGTTCACTCTGGAGCTTTCCACACAGACACTGGGGCATGTCCTGAGACCTCCTTTTCTGGAGCTTTCTGTACCAAGCCACGGCTTGAGGCCCCTTACGAGGAAGCTACACATACCGGGACGAAACTTGAGGTTCCTCTTTTTGAGGCTAAGGTCTGCACCGACAAAACCGAGACCTGCTTTGAAGGTCTTGTCTGTAAGGGTGATTCCTCAGCATTCCTGTGCTCAGAGTCGCTGTGATATTGGTTCTGTCGAGAGGGCAAAAAGGGGTGTCATAGACCGTAACTCCTCAGTTACCAGCTCTTCCGAGGTTCCTTCTCTGGAGGCTAATTTTGGGGTCACCTCCAAGATGTCCAGCAAACATCCGAGACCCCCCAGTACCGGCTGTGCTGAGGATACTTGTGTCAAGGCTAAGGTGTTACTTAAGTCCTCTGACAAACCTGAGGAGGTGGTTGCCTCATTTGCACATGTGACGCAGTTCTCTACAGGCATCAAAAAAATGCCGGCCCATCACTCATGGTCCACTGCAGCCATTTTGGATTCTTCCCTTACATCTACGTTCTCGACGGCGGGTGCTGGGAATCTTAATTTTGGGGTTGAGCAGCCTTTTTCACCTCAAGTGGAAGCTAAAAATCTGTTCCGCCCTTCTTATGACTGGCGTGCCCGAATGCTGCTGCTTCATACTGTCTCGCTTGCGCCTACTTCTGCTCCACTGGTCTATGTGGACCTGATTGGTGGTGGGTCTTCCTGGACACCATCCTCATTGCGTTCGTGGGGATATGCCCTATATGAGAGGCCTCTGCCTACACCAGCGCCTTAACCTTCATGCACTCTGACCCTATCCTATGAAGGAGTATTTTAAGGGTCTTTTCAAGGAAATCTACCCTGAACCTCCGGCTCCACCTTCCACCCCGGCGGCTCCAGAGGCTCCTGCGATGGTTTCACCTCTTACTATTGGTCCACCTCCAGCGCTTCCTCCCCTAACCCCGCTGTCTCCCATAAAGAAGACACTGGTAGAACGAGATAGCACTTTAAAACCTGTGGTGGACCAGCTGCCTGCTCCCGATTCGCTGGATGACCCTCAAGCAGATCAGGAGAGCGCTGAGCAGCCCCGCTCTGTCAGAGCATTCCACGACTCAGTCCTGAATATGATGGCCCTCCACGACATTCCAGTACCTGAGGCCCCCGTTCCGCAGGAAGGGGTGCTTTTGGGAGCATTCAACTTGTCATCACAAGAGCTACTGGCCTGTTCCTCCAGAAGGACGTTTTGGCTGAGGCCCGTAAGGTCTGGGATAAGCCCCCACACTGGGCTGTATATCAATAAGAGAATCTACGCCTGTTACATGCTTCGCACCTCCGAGGAGATAGCCTTGGTGTCTTGTCCGCTCCCTTCCTTGATGATGGTAGCTGCGACCACGCTTCAATCCAAGCCGGCCTCTGCGACCTCTACGGCTGTGGCTCAGATTGTCTCCAAGGAAGAGAAGATTCTGGACTCCCTGGGCAAGAAAGTCTTTGCCAACTCAGCACTACAACTTCACGAAGCAAACCAAGCTGATCCTGGCTTCAGCTAATATGAAGCTGTGGAAGGAGTTGGCTGATTTCCAGGAGTGTGTTCCTGTGGATAGGCTAGACGACTTCAAAGCTGGTTTATCGAACTACAGGGTGTTGGCACAAGATCTCCTGGAAGCTGCGGCACACCATGTGGATACCTCAGCTCGAGGCCTGATGGTGGGAATTTACACCTCCCGCCAGGCGTGGCTCCATGCGACAAAGTTTTTGAAGGAGGTGCAAGATAAAGTTCTGGACCTTCCCTTCGATGGCAAGCAATTGTTCCAATCTTATACGGATGACTAACTTACAAAGACTAAGGCGAGTACCCAAACTGCCAAATCTTTGTCAGTACTGGCAAAGGTCCCAGCTAAAGCCCCTTATACACAGAGGTCAGGGTCTCAGTCTCAATCTGTCTCTGGCTTCATGGGATTGCAGGACCACTGGGGGCGCAGAACTGAATCTCCGATTGGCGGCACTGGTCAAAAACAGTGTGGCCGTTTTTTCTCTCTGCCATCAGCCTCCTCTCCAGGGGCAGGAAGTCTCCCTGCCGACAAGTCTGCAAAATTCTATTTTTTGTCGGTCGCACAAGACTCCTGTGGGAGGATGAATCTCATCTCATCTGGAGGCGTGGCAGACCATCACCGAAGACCAGTGGGTTTTGTCCATCACTCGGGTGGGCTTTTGCTTCCCCCACCCCACCCTTCAACCCTCCCTTCCAACAGATTGGGACAACCTCCCTCAGAGCCGAGGTTCAGAAGCTTCTAGACCTCAGGGCAGTGGAACCTGTTCCCCTTGGGGGACAAGGGGAGGGCTTCTACTCTAGTCTGTTCACGGTGCCCAAAACAAACCAGGCTGGCCTGCGCACCATCCTCGACCTTTCCCAGTTCAACCCTTCTCTTCCCCAAGAGAAATTCAAGATGATCACACCTTGCCAAATAAAGTCCTCTCTTCGGAAGGACGACTATCTCAGTGTAGTGGATCTTCAAGACGCGTTATATGCACATCCTGATATGGAGGCTGCATCGGAAATATCTGCGGTTCTCCCTGGGAAGGGAGCACTTCCAGTTCCGTGTGTTCCCTTTTGGTCTCAGCTCGGCAAAGATGATGTCGGTCATCACAGCTTTCCTTCAGATACAGGGTGTTCATGTATATCCGTATTTGGACGACTGGCTCCTACACAGCCCATGTCCAGTGATGGCTTTGAGCAATTTGACGGCGGACAGGATTGCAGATCTATTTGCCAGGTGTCAGCTCTTCATCCAGTCGGAGCACATGATGGCCTGGTGCTTCCAGAGGCTTCTGGGCCTCATGGCCTCATGCGTACTTGCTCTGCCTCTTGCACGTCTCAAGATGAGACGTATGCAGCTGGCTCTTCGGAGCTCTTGGTGTCAGGCTTCGACTCAGGTTGCAAGATGATCCCAGATCCATCCTGCAAGATGTTGGACCTTCTATGGTGGTCTTGGACCAACAATCTTACAGTGGGGGCCTCCTATCAGGAGCCCTGCCCACAAGTGACAATTACCACAGACTCCTCCCTTCTGGGGTGGGGCGCGACTCTGGATCATCTCCAAGTTTTCAATCTATGGATGCTGCAGGACAGGCAGTTTCATATAAATTATTTGGAACTCCTGGGTGTTTTTCTGGTGCTGAAAGCTTTCCAACTATCCATCACAACCCGGGTGTACAACGTCCGCACGGACAACTCTTTGTCAATGTTTTATATGAACAAGCATGGTGGTACCAAGTCACCACCTCTTGTGGACCTTGTCATTCAGGTTTGGGAATGGGCCATCCAGCACGGCATTTGGCTAACGGTGGTACACGTTCCGGGGGCAATTCAATGTGACTGCGGACTCACTCAGCCGACAGACGGCGGCCAGCTACGAGTGGGAACTGAATATGGGGGTCCTCTCCACCATCTTTTGCCAATGGGGCACTCCAGAAGTGTACCTTTTTGCGACTGCTACAAGCAGGAAACTTCTTCTCTATGTATTCAGGAACGGTCTCGGGGCCTCCTCTCTACGGGATGCTCATGAGGTCCCGTGGCAGAACAGGAAGGCATATGCCTTCCGGCCTCTTCCTCTGATACATCGGTCACTCTGCAAGCTCAGGAATACATCGAATTGCACTCTCCTGTTCATAGCTCCTGGTTTTCGGAACTTCAGCGTCTGTCGATTTGTGCTCCGATCAGACTGCCGTTGATTCCCAACCTGCTTCACCAGTGCGATCAACAGATGTGGCACCAGACATGCTACGTTTGACACTGTCCTTTTGTTAATTTCTCATCTGGCAGTTTCAGGCACTCATGTCTTGTCTTGTAAAGCTTACTTGTCGGCTATTGCTGCCTACCTGTCCACTGACACCTGTTCCTTTTCTTTGATGAAGCAAGTCATTAAAAGGCATTTCGCAGGATTATTAAATCTTTTTCCACCTGTACGCAATCCTCATCCAAAGTGGGATTTAAATGTGGTCCTGAACACCTTGTGCCATAAACCATTTGAGCCCACGGCTATGGCGGATCTAAAGTACCTTTCATGGAAGGTTGCATTTTTTTTTTTTTTTAATAACACATTTTATTGATTTTATAACATACAACCACTGGGCTTTCCGGGGCCAGCATTTAAACAACAACGATGATAATAATAATAGAAATAGAAATAACGTTGGATGGGAAAAGCACTCATATGTAACACATACTGTATGCATTATGTAACATTCAATACACAGCGTAATAGTGTTTGGTACAATAGCAGGTTTTCCGCAGCAGTGTCCACAACCCCTAGCCTATGGTGTTATGATATTAAAAGTTCAGTAGTTCATATTGTGTCTTCCCAGCGCTGCCATACCCTATCTGCTTTCTCAGGGCAACCTCTGGCTCTGTAAATCCTCCTTTCTATTGCGATGCAGATTTCTACATCCGTAATCCACTGATTCACCTGCAGCGGTTCCGCTGCCCCCCATAGGCGTGCAATGTTTCTTTTGATTATCGCCGTTGTAGTCATGAGGTAGAGCTTTTCGAATTTTGGCAGATCGATCTCACTGTCCACTCCCAGTAACAACAGTTTGGGATCTCTGGGGATCGTCTGGTTCAGGATCCTTGATAACACATCGCAGCATTGCTGCCAGTAGTGACTGATTACTGGGCATTCCCACAGTATATGAAAGAAGGTTCCTTCCTCTGCCCGGCAGCGCAGACAGTTGGGTTCAGCTATTTTACCCCAGTGGTACAAGGCTACCCTCGGGTAATAGATCCTGTGTAATATCTTCAGTTGTACTTGGCGTAGTCTGGCTGATATGGTGACTTCACGGGGGTACATTAGGATTTGGACCCAGTCTTCCGACATAATTTCTCCCACTTCAGCTTCCCATTTCGACTTCAATCGTTCCAGTTCTGGTGTGGCAAAGGAGGTGATAACACTGTACATAACAGTGGTGACTTTAGCCGGAACATGGTCCACCACTATGTTCCGTTCCAGTGGGGTAGAGTCTGCCATGTTACGAGAGAGCAGGGAGGTGCTGTTGCAGGGCGTGTCGGAGCTGTGTATAGTGATATCTCTCTGCTTCCGGGAGGTCAAAGGTCGAAATTAGTTCATCAAAAGGTCTAATAGATCCTTCTGCTATAATGTCCTTCACTTTTTCTATGCCATGTCTCATCCACACCGGCCATTTCGGCAGTTTGATCACCTCGGGGAGGTTCCTGTTATTCCACAGCGGTTGTAGTGGAGTGATTTCGTCCCCCCAGCCTATAAAGGTGTGTGACTCTGCCCAGACACGTGGCGTTTGCGAGGTCATGTCACGAGGAGATGTTCTAGGTGTCGCAGCATATAACTCCATGGGGGGTGACGCTCTCACATGTGGTAGTGTTGAATTGGCGTGTAGAGCATCGTTTATCACCGCCATCTGACTGGCCCAGCAATATGTCTGTAGCCTCGGTAGACCGATACCTCCTTCCCATATTGACCTTTGTAGTGTTCGAAGCGCTATTCTCGGGTGTCCGCCACCCCACAGGAGTTGCCTAAGTACACGATCTATCTCCTGGAACGTCTTGGTTGGTATGTGCAGTGGAGCATTCTGTAGCACGTACAGGTAGCGGGGAAGTGTTAACATTTTGAACAGTGCAGCTCGCCCCAAGAGGGTCAAGGGTAGAGACTTCCAGTGTTGCACATCTCTTGTAAATCTTTCCGTAACAGGTTGTAGGTTATTGGATATATAGTCGTTGAGATTTCTTGTAATCCGGACGCCCAGATATCGAAACTGTTCATGCGCGACTCTATATGGGCAAGACTCAGGGGTCTCGTTTCCCAGTTGGTTCAGTGCAAATAGTGTGGATTTGGACCAGTTCACTTTCAGGCCACTAAAGGTACCATACTTGCAGTAGCTGTGTTACCACTGGACATGTTGTTTTAGGTTCTCTGAGGTATATCAGTAGGTCATCCGCGTATAGTGAGACTCTGTCTTCCCACTCTGGTCCTCCGGGGATGCCTTTCCAAGTGCGCGTGTCCCTCAGCTATTGGGCCAGTGGTTCCATGGCCAGCGCGAAAAGGAGGGCTGATAGTGGACAGCCTTGTCGTGTTTCCTTCCCCAGGGCGAAGGATCGTGACGTCCAGCCGTTCACCCTCACTTCGGCCGTCGGTGCCTCGTACAGCAGTTGGATCCAGGTTAGGAATCGCTCGCCGATCCCCATTTTACGCATTATCGCCCAGAGTGCCTCCCAGTGGACCGAGTCGAAGGCCTTCTCGAAGTCCACCGCGAGTACTCCCATGGGGTGTCCAGGGTCTGGGCGCGCTTAATGGCTAGGTGTAGTCTGCGTATGTTCATTCTCGTAGATCTAGCAGGCATAAAACCACATTGATCTAGGTGTATTAGGGATGTTATGACCAGTTGTAGACGCGTTGCTAACAGTTTCGCCAGTATCTTCGTCTCGCTATTAATTAGAGATATTGGTCGATAAGAGCCACATTCGTCCGGGGGTTTGTCTGCTTTGGGTATCACAATTATTGTTGCCTTACTTAAATCCGCTGGTAGACTGCCCTCGTCTCGGGCCTGCTGATACAATTTGAGTAGATGTGGGGCCAGTTCAGTTCCGCCTATCTTCTTCAGGTTTCAATGGGGAAACCATTCGGACCAGGTGTCTTTCCGGACTGGAGTTGCATCATATCTGCCACTATCTCGTCTTCTGTGATTTCCATTTCTAGCCCAGCCACTTGTTCAGCGTTAAGAGAGGGAAGGGCGATCTTTTCTGACACAGAGGTTTCAGGGGGAGTTTCAGGTGCCCTGTATAGTTTTTCATAATATTTTGCAAATTCCTCTGCAATATCTGCATCTGTTAATCGCGTTTCGGCGTTTTGTGTTGTGATCGCTCTTACTTGGTTGTGTCCCTCATCTCTCCGCTCAAGCCATGCTAGCATCTTTCCAGCTTTGTCGCCTGTTTCATAGATTCTGGCTCTCATCGCCCCGTGTGCCTATTTAGCATTGTCTAATGCAATATTTTGTAACTTTTTTTGAGCTAGGATCAGCGCTCTCTTCGTGTCAGGAGTATCCTGGATTAGGTGTGTTTCCTCTGCTAGTTTGACATTTGCCTCTGCTTCTCTTATTGATTCCAGGTGTGCTTTCCTTTGCGCTGCGGTCCAGGAGATGATCTCTCCACGAATCACAGGTTTGTAGGCTTCCCACAGAGTGATAGGGGAGTCTACCGTTCCTTCATTTAACTCAAAGTATGTTGTGCTAGCATTTTGTAGACGTTCTATCAATTCCGGGGACCCTAGATGGTAATTATTCAGCCTCCATACCGGTGGCGGGGTTGGTTTATACGTCGTAATTGACATGAGTAGAGGGGAGTGATCCGACATGCCTCTTGGGAGGTACTCTGCCTGTGTCGCCGTGTGTATTATTGATGCTGGTATACAGAAATAGTCTAGGCGCGACAGTGATGCGCGTACCCCAGAGTGATAGGAGTATTCTTTGCCTTCCGGGTGAAGGTCCCGCCACACATCTCTAATTCCAAAAGCTTCGACAGAGGTGGCTAGATTAGTTTGGCGATTGGGGTCTCTACTGCGCAGATGTGTGCGGTCTTGGGTATTGTCCATTACATCATTGAAATCACCCCCCAGGATTAAGATGTCTGAGGTGTCCATAATCAGCAGTGGCGTGATGTCTTCTATCAGCGTGGCTTGCAGTGTGGGTGGGGCATAGATCGCCAGTAGGGAGATTGTTTTGTTCCAGAGCGTGCCTGTGACATACGTGTACCTGCCTCCAGTGTCCTGTGTTGTGTCCGTAAGGGTAAAAGGAAGCCTTTTATGTATCAGTATTATTACTCCTCTGGCTCCCATTGTGAATCCTGCTTGTATTGCTGTGCGGTATTTGGACCGCTTAAACAATGCATTGGTTGTTCCCGCTAGGTGGGTTTCAGTTAGGAAAGCAATATCTGGGCTATGCCTATTCAGGAGTTGCCGCACTAATCGTCTCTTCAGACTACTTCCTAGACCATTTACGTTCCAGGTAAGGAGCTTTAAGGCTCGAGTCTTAGTATCTTGCGGAGCCATTTAGGCGTTCGTGGGTGTAAGTGACAGCAACGTTCTTTGGGTTCTGGCCATTGTGTTCATGCGCACCATGGCAGGGAACAACGGCCTATGCCGCACCAAAACCTGTGTCTCGAGAACTTCGATGTCCCATTGAGTTTGTCCATCCTTTAAACATAGAAACATATACCCAACTCCTCCCTCCCTATACTTCGCCCCAACTGAAGCATCTGTCACCCCATTGCAACTCAAATACAAATTAAACAAGAACTGTAGACTCGCAGCTCTTTGCTCGTAAGTTCCCACCGTGCTTCAATGCAACGAAGCAGGGGGGGGACTTCCACCTGTTCTGGCCGCTTTTCTGTGAGTCTCTTCATGGCTATTACGGTCGTGTAAGCAAAATATCAACAATGCACAGTACCTTACACCCTGCTCATTGGGGCCTCCAGAGTTCCTGATCGTTCATGCCTCGGGTGTCAGTCTTCCCCTTCTTGCGGTTGCGGAACGTTGCCTGGCGGTTGTCGGTCCGGCGGTTCATATCTTGGTCAGGCTCGGGGGGCTCTGTTTCCGTTGCCTCTTGCCTTGGTCCAATCACCTTCAATGTGCTGCTCTGCCCACTTCCACGCATCTTTGGGGTCAGTGAAGTGGACCGTCGTGCCTTTATCCTTCATAGTATATTTTAAGTTGGGCTGGAAATAGGAGGCCGTATTTACCATTCAAGGTTTTCAACTGTTTTTTGAGTTGGTCAAACGATTGCCTGGCTTTTTGCACGTCTCTGGTGTAATCTGGAAAAAACGCCATCTTCGATCCATTGTATGTGAAGGTGCCTTTTGCCCGTGCCGTCTGGAGCAATGCGTCACAGTCTCGCTAATTCAATAGCTTCGCTATCACTGAGCGTGGGGGGGGCACCTGGTGCTGGGCGGCCTGTCGGCATGTGGTGGGCCCTTTCAATTGAAAAGAAGTTGGAAAATGTATCTGTTTCAAACATGTCTGTGAGTAACTGCTCCAGAAATAATTCCATGTTCGGGCCCTCAGCTTTCTCCGGCAATCCCAGGATTCTAACATTATTACGTCTGGATCTTCCCTCACTCTAGTCGACCCTCTCCTGGGAAGTGATCGGCTCTCTACGGCAGGTATTGGTTTGTCCCTTCAGCTTGGTCAGGTAACTGCCAGATGTGTTGGTCGGTAGGTGGGTGGATGAGCCCCCCACCACAGTATGTCTTTACTGGGTGCACTACGGGTCCGGACGAGTACGGGTCTCAGCGGGATCGTCACATCACTCACACAGGCACAGCGCAGTCCCGCTGGTTCCAGGAGACGGCATGGGAGCGATAGGTTAACTCCTCTGTTGTTTGACGGGTTCTCGCCTGGTGCCGGAGGTGTTCCACGATTGATGTGATTTCTGCTGTCTTTTTGTGTTTTCACCACGCCATACGCAGCTGTACTTCACGTGTGCAGTCTCTCCCAGGCATGGGTCGCTGATCGCGGGTCTATCACAGTATGGCACTCCTTCACCCTGCTATGTACTGACGGGTGTGGCCATTTTGTCCATGTTTTCTGGCTGCCATGTAATTTCACTGACTGAACTACAGGCCCTCATAGGTACGGGTCTTCGGCGCGCGCACCCACAGGTCGGAGTCTCTGGGGGGTCTATGGCACCTCCCAGAACGGGTTATGAAGCCAGCGGGGAATGGGCCGTGCACCTACCGGGCTGCTTGATTCTACACGCCGTCTGGGCTCCTTCTCTTGCAGGCTCTGTACGAGCACGAGGGGCAGGGTAGGGTGAACGTCTGGATGTCGCCCTAGGTTGCTGTCTCCCTCTCGGATCCCTCTGGCGGCCAGACGGTGCACTGGACCCCGCTCCCCAGCGGGTTTGTCTCACCACTCACACAGGCACAGCATAGACCCGTCATTTTCAGGAGACAGTGCGCCCGCTCTCCGTATTGTTCGATGGGTTCCCGCCTGGTTCGGTTTGCTGGCCGGAAGTGTTCCACGGACGAAGTGAGTGCTACTGTTCTGGTGGTACTTCCACCTCGTCATGTGTGGATGTTATTCCTGTGTGCCTTCGTTCCCAGCCACAGGTCACTGATCGCAGATCCGTATCGAAGTGACGATCCTTCACTCGGCTACGTTCCGATGGGCGCGGCCATTTTGTCTGTGTTTTCCCGCTGCCACGCAGCTTGTTTTCCTCGGCTCCGAACTCACCCAGGAGTATGCGATTTTGGCCGGGATTTCGTCTGCTTGTGCCCGGTGTGTTTGTCTTCTGGAAAATGTATAGTTTCTACAGGAAAGCCACTCGTAGCAGGCTGTTTCTACAGGATATCTGCCGCGGCTGCAGGAGCTACAGGGGCTCACGTCCTCATAGCTCTGCTGCGCGCCACGCCCCCAGAAGGTTGCATTCTTGATTGCAGTGACTTCGGCAAGGCGAGTAAGCGAGCTTCAAGCTTTGTCCGTGGAACATCTGTTCCTTAACTTCCATAAGGATAAGTTTGTGCTCTGCACTCATCCTTCTTTCCTCCCTGAAGTAGTGACTGATTTTCATTTGAAACAATCTATCTCATTACCTGTCTTTATTCCGAACCCGGCCTCAGATGCTGAGAGTATTACACAATTTGGATGTCAGATGAGCTCTGAAGTTCTATCTGGACAGAACAACTGAACTCAGGAGCTCCTCTCAACTCTTTGTTACGTTCAGCGATCCGAAAGGGAAACCTGCTTCAAAGGCTACTATCTCCCGATGGATTGCATGCCCATCTTGTACCTGGCAAAGCATTCCCTGGGAGACCATTGCCAAGGCAGCTATGTGGGCTTCCCCATCAGCTTTTTGTAGGCATTACTGCTTGGACCTGAGCTCCAGGGCCAATCCTCAATTCGGTCAGGCTGCTCTTAAAAACCTTTTTCAGTAAGGGGGTTCCATCCACCCGTATTACCTGTGAGGAATGCTTTGGTATCTCCCACAAGTATGGAGGAAAGGGGATGGGATGTAGGAGTATGACAAAGTTACTCACCATAGTGACTACCTTACTCCTAGTCCATAGTCTCCTTTCCGCCATACGCCTGCCCGCCGTCCCCTCTAATAAGTATCCTCTATTATTGCTTAAATGGTCGCAGACCTGGCGATAGAAAAGGACTGAAGGGCGATGTGCGGGCAGAGCAGTTGCCTCCTTTGCCCTTTTACTCTGTGCCTCTAGGCAATATTTCATCTGTCAAAACACACTGTCCTCGACTATCATTTGAAAATGAGGTATGAGTTAAACTTGCTCTTTTTGACTTGCTATTATTTAAAGCTGAGCTGGAAGTGATGTCTGATTGAGTGTGGGATATGTTGACCCATTCCAATGGGCCCCACTGCATCACTTCACAAATGGTGAAAGAAACAGCCTAAAATGGATGTGCTGACTGCTGTGCGCACCAAAATCTTCAAAACTGCATTGGGTCACAGCCAGAAAAAGCTGCACACCCTGCCCCTCAGTCAGGAGGGGTGAAAAACAGAGTTCTCACTGCAGAAGCATGCCAGTGGGCTCTGCCACATTCAACATGGAGCAAAGCAGCCGAATTGTGCTGAAAACAGAAAATGCCATGCTCCAGAGGCTGTATGCACTCCCTCCTACACCCCCCCATCGCACAACCCCTCCACTGTGCATTAAACAAGGGGCTCTGTCTCTCCAAGGAATTATGAGGAAATCCATTGCCTCATGTAAGAAGAGACTGGCAGGCTTTCACACGCCTACCCAATGCTTCATTAACAAAAAAGCAAAGTTTATTTAGATATCATCATGCTGTTACAAAATGCAAAGGATTCACATAGACAAGAACTGAGCTGATGAAGAGAAATGCACATATGAAAAGGAATATTCAGATATGGCCTGTAAGGGGCCTATTATGAGTGAATATTATGGTCACTAAGTGGTGCAGAGTAGGGGACAAGCCGCCCATTTATTCGTAGTCCACAGAAGCTACTAGGCTAGTGTTGGCTTGGCTTTCCATAACAACCCTTAGCCTGAGATTCTGCCCTTTCCAGTGGGAAACTCCATGCCCCTTGCCCAGAACTGCACAGCTAGGGACTTACAAATGCCAAGTGGGTTCTAGAGTAGGTTTCACTATTTAACCCTCGGAGAACAGAACAATACTTGGAGTGAATAAACAAACCATGTATTTGTCTCTCGTAACATATTGTCACCACAAGAGCTGAGCGTTTAATAAGGCTCTACTTTCTTCAGGCCATTTGGCCACTTCATTTTTCAGTGGATGGATTTCAAGAGAGAGTTTCAGGTGTGCCGGACACGTTCCCGGGTGCACACCCCACTTGCTTTCCCACTGGACAACGGACTGGCTGATCCTTAAGAACCCTTTCCTCCTAGGCCCTTTACAGGTCTTTTCCAGCCTAGCCACTAGCTTGTGTCCACAGCTCCAGGTGCTTAGTCACGATTGATGTTGCATAACCAAGACCCCTTGCTTGCCCATCTAGTGTTTTGATTTCTCACTAAGGTGCGTTGCTTCGCCCGCAGACGCTCGATTGACATTGGCGTTTCATTGCCTTTTGACTCTTGCCACCACCTCTGCCTCCTCCTTTGTTCGCTCTCCACTATGAATGTAATTCGGAAAATTGCACACACTGTAAAGCCAGTACTCCATATGTTAAATGTCTTGCTATGAAAATCACCCATTCACACTGTAAGGTTTTAGCATGCATACTTTTCAAAGAGAATTTGACCTTCTTGCTAAGAACCCAGTGCCCAAAGGGTACGGGAAGAAGTAGTGGAACTATGTTCCCTGCTGGCCTGCCCCCGCTCCCCACAAACCCCATCGCCACATCCCATCCCATGCGCAATCCAAACCCCCCAACAAACACACCTGCTACTTAAGGGAATGTTCAGTGCAGTGCACTGAAGTGCAAGTTTCAACTTCTTCCTAAACTTTTATTTTCATTCCAGAACGGTTTCATTTAAAAATAAAAGAATAGAAACAGTAAAACAAAAAAAAAAGTGGAGGCGCACCTGTTAGGGAGAATTCTCAAAATGTGCTAATTCCCTCCACCTTAGAGCCCTCCAGCCCTTTTGCTAAACTTTGGGACTTTGAACTTTTTCAGTGTTTGTTTTTTTTGGTAATGGAGTTTTAGACAACTCCATGGGCATCATCTATTCATATGTGTCACACAGCACCCTGAATGCAGTGGCACAGGGAAACCTTTTCACGTTTTTCCAAGGTTTAAATATTTTCTCTGGGATAAACTAATGTTTCTCAGAGTAAGTAAAGTGAAATTAACTTTACTAGTCTTTTTAAATTCCTAGACCCAGCACACCCTATCTTACTATAGAGTGATGGAGGGGTTACCTAGTATCCCAAGTGTCTAGAAACTCAGGTAGCAGTCATATGCTACCCTTTCCACTCGAAATGGCTGGTGGCAGTGGTTTTACAATGAACTACCAGGATTTTTCCCGACCGTGAACACCGGTAGCATTAAATTGCGGGAGCCATGCTTTTCAAGATGGTTTCTAAGCCCCCTTTCTTTAAATGGGTCCCAATCTTCTTTTTTCACCATTTGTTTTTGGAAAGGTCCTTCTAGAGTTTCTCTGCGCGCCAAACCAGGTTTGGTCCCTTTGTTGCTTCGCCTTTGGCGGGCTTCAGGACTGAAGGCCGCCTCTGGGCCCGAGTGTCTGGGGTGGGCAGGAAGTGAGGGAGGTCCCCGAAACTCCCTGTTCTTAGTCTCCTAGGAGACCCAAATGCACTCTGGCATGATTGGCTGGCTGACTGTCCAGCAAGGACAGCCACCCTGCTGGGTGAGTGCCAGCTAGGCTGGAATGAATGGGAGAGAACTGAATAAAAGGCAGGTCTCTTGGCTTGGAAGGCAGAGTCGACCACTGGAACGAAAGAACCGAAGACGAGCTTGAAGAGGACAGCTGCTGCAACTCCTAGACCATTGGTTTGCCCGGTGAAGCCCAGCTGCAGGTCCGAATCGCCAAGTTCATCTCGACAGAGAAGCCCTGCAAGGACGACTTCTCCCTTTGAGTTGGTGGGACCAATCAACTCCACACTAAGCCACTTGGATACCATTCACAGAGCTGGTGGTATTTTCCTCAGAGTGCTGCAGGAAACCGAATAACGAGGGAAAGGGACACCAGTTTGTGTTCTTTACTACAGCTACCGTAATCGAAGATTTGCCAGTTGCCAGCTTTGCGACCAGTCCCAGTGCAGTGCAGGAGTCCCCCAACGTCCTCCCTCTTGTCCCCATAACTGAGTCTCGGGAACAGTGATATCTGTAGGAACTGCCAGGAACAGACGTCTTCAGCTGCACCTTTTTCTTCATTTGTAAGGTACTGTGAAACGAGACTGAGAGTACTTACCTGTTGCGGTGAAAGTGCTTGAAACTTTCCCAACTTGCAGGCCTAATCAGATTGTGACCCAACATATGATTCTTTCTTTTACAAACTACTTCTGAGAACTTTGGAAAAGACTTTTCCGTTTAACTACTAGAACTGCTTTATCCTATACAAGACTTTAGCCCATTGACTTTGGTCTGACTTATTGCATTGAATAAACTCCTATGGTGAACTCTAAGTATTTGCACTGTCTAAAAGTAACTGTAATATTCTATTTATTAATTATGCCTTTTTGCTTCTACTTCAAAGTACTCTGAATGTCATTTTGCTCCTCCTTCAAAGTAGTTTAAATGCCTCAGACCCCTACTGTGTAAAGTACTGAAGTATTTTCTTGTGTGATATAGATTGCCGCCTTCTAGTGAATGTTTTAGAACTGACTGTGAAATAAATTAATAAGTGTCTTACCAAGAAACCTTGAGTGTAAGAGTTTATTTGAATACCTGTGATTGTAGACCTTGGTGTTACAGCTCACATTCCCCTCTTGAGATAAGCCTGGCTGCTCAGCAACACTACCAAAGCTGTATAGTACAGACTTAAACCAAAGGTTGGTTTGCTTACACCTGTAGTCTTAGTTGTGTGTGGAGGTCCCAAAGGGTACTGCATACAAACTCTGCCTAACAGCACCGCTCCCAACCGCTGCCACCCACTTCCACCACTGTTTGAACCATGCATACCATTGTGGTCCTGGATGCACTCCATTCACACGCCTGAACCAAAATCTAGAAAGAAGCAAACCTCTTCCTTTCCCACTTTACCAGTGTGGAGTCGAGAAAAGTGTCAGCCACTCCCCTCTTTACAATATCGAGGTAGGAAAAGCCCTGTGGACTTTCATCTCAAATAATATCAGGTTTGTATTCATTGCTTTATTCTGGTTTCCTCCGTCTTCTAAGCAATGTAATAATAGGTTTTGTTTTTAATTAATGTTATGCTTATCCATTTAACAGCATTCGTTGGATGAATGGCTAAGTCATGATGGCATTCAACTTGCAAAATGCAGCCTGGCCCCATGTGGGGGTGTAAGTGCTTAACGTATGAGCTCTCCTCTTGGACAGTATTCGGGAGATTTTCCACCCTCTCTCCTTGTAACTAGACTGGAGCATTGATGTTCTTCAGCTAGGCTGGCAGGTAGATACTATGCTGCAGCTGATCCAGAATGCGTCACCTTATCCCTGCAACTATTGCCTTATCGCCCCCTTCCCAGTCCATTTCAATAGGGACAGTTCCTCTCAAAGATGGGCACTTTGGAGAGGAAGAGTAGGGCAAAATAATGAGATTACCCTGGGAATACATGGCAGTTACACTGCCCCAACCAACTGCCACAGGTGTTCGCCTTAGAATCAAATCATGAGGGGACGTGTCGCATGCTAATAGTCCCTGAGGAACAGCCACCTTTTAGCTTCGAGAGTAGCATACGTCTCAGTAAGAATGTGCAGACAAAGCCTCTTCTCATGCCTTGGGGTGGGGGGACCTTGATAAAAGACTGCAGTGGTTAGGGGCTTGCGGTGGAAAGGTGTTCTTGTAGTTGATTTTGGACAGCTGCGTCTGTTGAACCCTTGGAGTGTTTGGCCCCAGAAGGGGGTAACCACAAAAAAAAACTTTTGACCAGGGCTCTGTGGGTCTAGGGGAAGGGTGCATGAGGCACAGCACTGTTCTCCACCCAATAACATTCATTAAACAAAATTATGGATTAAAATGCTGTATTTTACAGCACACTTTCTGTAAACAAATTGGTAAAACCCTACACAGTTTGTAATCTGTTGTTTATGGTAGCATATGAACATATCCACTAGATGTAAGCTACCAACACTTCCCAGGATTATTTTCCAACACACTTTGCCTTTTCCCAGAATATATTCCAATATAAAAAACATTTTATGCTGACTGCGCCCATAGGTGTCCATTCAGGTTGTACCAATATATGCCACTATTACCATATAAAAACATACTCCTGTTGGCTTTGTCAGTAAGAATGCATGCCAAAGTAAGAGCACATGTCCAGACTGACTGCACATTTGGGCCAGTCTAGCCATGTAATAACACATATGTTTGCTTTGCCCTTGATGCCCAGTAAATAAATGGCATGTCACAGTAAGAAAATATATGCAGACTAGCTACACCACTGTAGGCCAGTTTCAGGGTAGTTCCTAGCCCATTTGGTGCCTAGGGCAAAACACTAGGAATATGGTCCACAACCCCGTGCACCACTCCCACCGCACCCCGTGCACCTCTCCCAAAGTCAATAGATCATTGCTAAACAAATGAAATCTGTTTTATTACATCATGATTCAGTAACTTTATAGGAACTCGCAGAGTACACAAACAGTATATACTACTTTTAAAGTTCTTTGTCAATTTTTAGTCTGTCAAGGGCACTTTCGTTGACTTTGTTGCTGCAAAAGCATTTATTGCTGCTGCATAATCAATGTTTTCAACAAGTTCACTCTCAATTGAAAGTATTGCAAAAGCTGATAGCCTTTCCTCGGCCATTGTGGAGCGCAAGTATGTTATCAGTTTCAATTTACTAAAGCTCCTCTCACCACTTGCCACTGTAATTGGAATTGTTAGGAAGATCCTTATGACAACCCACACATTTGGAAACGACCAATGTGTTTTTGAACGATAAATGTACTGCAAAACCTCAAGGGGCGTAATAGAACTTGTCTGAAGTGATGGCTGGATATGTCTCAGTTCCTCACGCAACTGGGAACCATCTATATCAGATTCTGGTGCATTATCACCACCCTTTGCTACAATTGCTCCAGGTGCTTGCACAGTTGTATCAGTTCTTTTCCAGGCAAGAGCTTTATATTGTACAGGAAACCCCAGTTTGTATTCTGTGCAGACAACTGGGAAAAGTGCCTTTCAAAGGAAGCAGTTATGGTGTCAATGAGGGTATAAAATACGGTTAATTAAAAAAGTTCTTCTCCATACTCGGATGTCTCGTCCCGAGTCTCATATGCAAACATTTTCTTTTTTTTCCTATGCCGTTTAGTTGCCTTAAAATTAGGGTCAACAGCTAAAAGTAAGGCCATCACTTTTGCTGTTGTTACAACATACTCAGAACCATCACTCCTATACCTTTTGACAAAGGCAATGCAGTTTTTAGGCAGGTCATTGCAGGCCAGCAAATCAATTTGTTTGGACTGTGTGGATTTGCTTACAATGTTCACCTGAAATAGGTCATACCACACACCTAAAGTACAAATGAAACAGATATCTTCCAAGTGTAAAGCAAGGGACTTAGCCTCCGAGGACAATGTTGGGGCACTGACTTTTCCCTGAATGCTCAAGAGTGCCGTGTGTATCTCAACAAATTGATACCACACAGCTCTCAAGCTTTCGATTCTACATTCCCATTGTGTTTCATAGACCTTTTTCAAGGAAAGATTTTTTGCATGATCACTGAGAATGCTCCAGTGTTTGGTTGAGGCTACAAACAAATCATACAGTCTCTGAAGTATAACAAATAGAGAAACAGATTTCACAGAGGATTTGGAAGCATCGCCAATCACCAAATTTAAACTGTGGCAGCCACATGGGTTAAACAATGCACGGGGGTACTGCTCAAGGACTCGTGCTTGGACTCCTTTGTTTATCCCAATCATGTTTGCACCATTATCATACCGCTGACCACAGCAGTTGTCCACCTCTAGACTGCATTCTGACATTTTAGAATACAGAAGGTATGCAAGTCCTTCACCAGATGTGTCGTTTGCAGAGCAATACCCTATAAAATATTCTTTCACAGAAATGTCTTTGCCTGTAACATCCACAATTATTACAGTTTAAGACAGTTGCTCAGTGTGGCTGATATCTGGGGTACAATCCAAAATAACAGAGAAATACTTTGCAGCCTTCACCCTTTGTAAAACTGCATTCTTTACTTGCAACCCCATTAAACTAATAAGTTAATTCTGAATGACATTTCCGTAATAGCGACTGTGGATCTCTTGCAAGGTCACTCAATGCAAATGATCGGATCAAAAATCCCTTGTAACAAGGCCTAAGAAATTTCTGTTGTTTGGAGTAAGTTACTTGTTTGAAGAGCCACCAAATGCCAAATTATATTTGGACAGAAAGACAACTGACATCATTCTTTCAAGCACAGCCCGCCAACGCTTGGTCTCTGCCTGTATTTGATCTTGCATGCAAGAATCAATACCAACATGTTCGTTGAGGCACCTTTCAGCATCCACCCACTTGCCAGTGGATTCTGCCTGTTCAGGAGACCCTTCGTGCATTTTCAAATAGTCACCAATATGCGTCCAGTTATTAATGCCATCACTACCAAGTTTTGATTTCGGCACAGGGTCAAACAGCATACAGAAAAAAACAGTAGACTCTATCAGACAAAATAGAATATTGCAGCCATGGCCTGGAGATTGTTTCTTTGTTAGGTAACACCCTGAGCACATATGAATGAGAAAAGTGCCTATTGTTGTCATCCTTTGGGTATGCATAACTAGAAGGTGGCAAAGCCTGTGGCCCTCCCATTACAATTTGGTCACGCACATGTCTGGGCATTGATTTAGGCCATGAGGAAATGTCTTCAAACCAGCACGTTTTAGTGCCTTGTTCCTGTTGGTCATCATTGCCTTCTAGTGCTTGGGTTCTTGAGGCCTCATCTCTTGAAACCTGTGACATGACCACAGACCGTACCATTTCCTCAGGAATGTGTGTTGCCTGGCCTTGGGGAGGGCACTTATCTACTTCTTTTGAAGTCTCCTCTGCCCTCCTGAAAAATGAAGACAATATTTTGGCACTTCTGATAACTTGCACCACTTGTTTTTTCCTCTGCCGGTTCTGTGCTCCCGAAGGTCTTATTGGTTTCGACATTGCCAGTACGTTCAAATGCCTGAAGTAAAAGACATAGCCAGAAAGTATGGCCCAATTATAACATGTTGCAATGAATATTCCAAACTCCCCAAAAACGGTTTCTAAAAAGGCTTTCAAGTTTAAATGATGAATTGATTGCCAAGCAAAGTGGCGGTAAGGAAGCTCCATTCCAATTGTGCATTCCTGCCTGCCAGCTAAGAAGACCTACCTACTACAAAAAACCGGGACCACTGCAGTTTTCAATGAGAACATAATCTTGATAAAGGGGGACAGAGTATCAGTCATGCTTTCCAGATCACATCTGCTTCTAACCAATCTTGAGAATTTCAAAGAGCTCAAGACATGTTTGCGCAGAGACTTGCAGCACAAATCAAGGATGCAGAATGAGTTGCTGCCTGACAAGGGAGCTGGCATGTGAAATTGAATGTATGGAGACAACAAACCTGGGCTTAAAAATCTAATTTTTTTCCAAGAAGGTACACAATGATGGTAAGGTAGGTATCAAGGTTAAAAGTTTATATTCTGAAAAAAACAGTCAAATCCTAGGCTAGGACTAGTAAACACATACATACGTTACAGAATGAATGGCTTAGATGAGCGGACAGAATATCATCGACAGGGTTGTTGGCATGCAAGTGTGCTTATCGCGTTTATTTGTCTGCCTTAATCAGATGGAAATTACTTTCACTATTTACAAAAGTTAATCAATGTCGATGCGCACACAGCATTCTTGTCTCATGTTATGTAATGCATAACAGGAGGTTGCAGTTTCAAAAACCGATCAAAAAGTAGGCTGCGTGTAAACAGAGCTGGCGCTGAAGTTGCTCCCAAAAGCAGGAGAAAGGAAAAGCAATCTTGGCGTGGCCTCACCAAGTGAGACCTGTGGAAACATCAAGCCCAGCATGAGGGCACGGATGATCCCAGTGGACATAGGCGCACTGTGGCCATTGAATGCACACCAATTATGACGAGTGACCACATAAACAGTGTGAGCAATGGCTATATATCCCTAGAGCCGCTTACTCGCTGGCGGATACGTAGCAAATGTATTAGGTGGGTACATATGATGAGGAGTGACTGGCAGGCACATTTGCAGTGTGATTGGTGGATATACCAATATTGGAGTCCCAGAATTACTGCATTTGGCAGCTACTCAACTAATCTGAAATGCTTGGGTCTTCAACAAAGTAGGAAGATGCCTGTGGTGCAGCGTTGCAAGGGGCACTGCAAATTCTAAACTAAGTAAACACTAATTGGGTAGTGACAGAGGACAGAAGCCTGATTACCTTGGATGGGTGAGGAGTGAAAGACAGTAAGGAAAAGTTCAGAGAAAAGGAAAAGCACAATGAAAACCAATATAGCAGGTAGAACAGAACAAAATACATTAAAAGAAAGGAATATAGAAAAAAAGATAAAGGGGTGGAAAGGCAAAAGAGAAAAAAGGGAGAGTGAAATGTGTCACACAAGAAATAAGAAGGGAATAAGAGCAAACAAAAGCAGGGTATTACACTAAAAAAGGAGGGAAGATGAGAATAAAGAAACGGATATGCAGAGAAAGTGTGAGAGAACGCTGCAGAATTAAGTGGAAGGGCCAGGAGAACGCAGCCAGTGGACAGAGAACCAGAAAAGGATAGCTGAAGGGAAGGAAGTACATAGACGGGGGAGGCCATGTGGGTGTTCTAAAAGGGAATTGGGGAGAATGCGGCGAAATACACACAATGACAAAACTAGTCACTTTTCAGAAAAGTAGCACACAATGGGGCTGCGTGGCTGCAAGGGGAGTTTGCCGTCGCAATCTGCGTTCTCATTGTGAAACTGCCCCAATGCAATAAACTGACACACAGGCTTACGGCTCACACTGGTGTACACTACAATTCATGAAATAACCGAAAAACACACTTTCATGCTTGCGCGCTGACACGAACACACAGTACACGCACACGAGAGCAATCGTGCACAGTACGGCTCCATCAGGGAAGTCTCCATAAATATTGTTGTCGGAAACCAACAAAGGGGTCAAGGGCTTGTTAAGCCACTTACAAAGGAGCCACTTACAACAAAGCATAATAAAACAAACAACATGGCAAACATCACACTGTACTCACCTTCTATCTTATGTAGCTGTGCACATACACGATTTCAGAGTGCTATGAAGTCTTCTTCCTTTGCAGGGTCTGGGAAGCCAGGAACGCTGAACGGAACGCAATTGAAGTCTTTTCTTCGCAGGGTCCGACTCCTGGAAGCTAGGAATGCTGAAAGGAAATCAGCTGATCCATCTCGAGTCCAGGATTCAGGAAAAAGCGCGCAGCCACCTGGAAAGGCACCCTGTTATGCCCCCACCCCAACCCAAGTGGCACGAAAGTGGTCAGAGGGAGCCTGCTCTGACTTCTGTAATGTCACGTAGTAGGCAAGTACTATGTGACATTACAGTCAGAAGAGGGAGCGCCAGCACCTGCTACAGTGCTGCTGAACTCTCTCCCCATGGAAATCGCAGAAATTTGTTCACTAGGTCCCTGGAGATATCAAAGCAAGTATGAAGCCAATAGCATTCATAACAGTCCACACCAAGTCCCTGGCAATATCAAAGCTGGCATGGGCCAAAATTATTCATAATAGTCTTCCCACTATGTTCCTGGCAATATCACAGCTGGTATGGGGCAATAGTGTTCATAATCTGCCCACCAGGTCCCTGGTGATATAAAAGCAAGTATGCAGCAATAGCATTCATAGCAGTCTGCCCACCAAGTCCCTGGTGATATCAAAGCTGGTATGCCACAGTAGTATTCATAAGTGTGCCCACCAGGTCCCTGGCGATATTAAAGCAAGTATGCAGGATTAGCATTCATAACCGTCTGCCTACCAAGTCCCTGGCGATATCAAAGCTGATATGCAGCAATACTGTTCATAATAGTCTGCCCACTGAATCCATGGTGATATCAAAGCTGGTATGCATCAATAATGTTCATAAAAGTCTGCCTGCCAGGTCTCTAGTAATATCAGTGCTGGTATGCAGCAATAGTGTTCATAATAGTCTGCCAACTAAGTCCCTGGTGATATCAAAGCTGGTATACAGCCAAGAGTGTTCATAATAGTCTGCCTACCAAGTCCCTAGCAATATCAAAGCTGGTATGAAGCAGTAGTGTTCATAATAGTCTGCCCACTGAATCCCTGGTGATATCAAAGCTGGTATGCAACAATACTATTCATAATAGTCTGCCTGCCAGGTCCCTGGCAATATCAAAGCTGGTATGAAGCAATAGTGTTCATAATAGTCTGCCCACCATAACAGTCTGCCCACCAAGTCCCTGGTGATATCAAAGCTGGTATGCCACAATAGTGTTCATAATAACCTGCCCGCCAGGTCCCTGGCAATTGCAAAGCTGGTATGCAGCAATAGTGTTCATAATAGTTTGATCACCAGGTTCCTGGCGATATCAAAGCAAGTATGACGCCAATAGCGTTCATAACAGTCTGCCCACCAAGTCCCTGGTTATATCAAAGCAGGTATGCAGCAATATGGTTCACAATAGTCTGCCTACTAAGTCCCTGGCGATATCAAAGCTGGTATGCAGCAATAGTGTTCATAATAGCCTGCCCACTAAGTCCCAGGCAATATCAAAGCTAGGATGGAACTAGTGTTCATAAGTCTTCCCACTAAGTCCCTGGCAATATGAAAGCTGATATGCAGCAATAGTGTTCATAATAATCTGCCCACCAGGTGCCTGGTGATATCAAAGCAAGTATGCAGCAATAGCATTCATAATTGTCTGTCCACCAAGTCCCTGGCAATATGAAAGCTGATATGCAGCAATAGTGTTCATAATAGTCTACCCACTGAGTCCCTGGCAATATCAAAGCTGGTATGCCACAGTAGTGTTCATAATAGTCTGCCTGCCAGGTCCATGGCGATATCAAAGCTGCTATGCAGCAATAATGTTCATAATAGTCTTCCCACCTGGTCCTTGTGGCGATATCAAAGCTGGTATGCAACAATACTATTCATAATAATCTGCCTGCCAGGTCCCTGGCAATATCAAAGCTGGTATGCGGCAATAGTGTTCATAATAGTCTGTCCACCATAACAGCCTGCCCACCAAGTCCCTGGTGATATCAAAGCTGGTATGCCACAGTAGTGTTCATAATAGTCTGCCCACCAGATCCCTGGCAATATCAAAGCTGGTATGCTGCAATTGTGTTCATAATAGTATGCCCACCAGGTCCCTGGTGTTATCAAAGCTGGTATGCCACAGTAGTGTTCATAATAGTCTGCCCGCCAGGTCCCTGGCAATATCAAAGCTGGTAGCAGCAAGAGTGTTCATAATAGTCTGTCCACCAAGACCCTGGCGATATCAAAGCTGGTATGCAGCAATAGTGTTCATAATAGCCTGCCCACTAAGTCCCTGGCAATATCAAAGCTGGTATGAAGCAGTAGTGTTAACAATAGTCTGGCCACTGAATCCATGGCGATATCAAAGCTGGTATGCAACAATAGTGTTCATAATAGTCTGCCCACCAAGTCCCTGATGATATCAAAACTGGTATGCCACAGTAGTGTTCATAATCGTCTGCCCGCCAGGTCTCTGGCAATATCGAAGCTGGTATCCAGTAATAGTGTTCATAATAGTCTCCCTGCCAGGTCCCTGGCGATATCAATGTTGGTATGCAGCAATAAGGTTCATAATAGTCTTTCCTCGGGCCAGAACGATCTGTACACCAATTATGTTCCATATGTATACCACTTACCGTACTGCAGTCTTGCATCTACACACAAGACCTGACCAGATGGCCTGTCCCTCGCAAAGCATGCTGAGTGACGGAAGAGGAGAGGACTCCTCTCCTGTCAGTCAGCACTTAAACTAATAGCAAAATAATTAGAGGCAAAAGGGACAGACTTGCGATGCCCTGCTGCCCTCTCTATCTATCTATCTATCTATGTCCTTGTATTGCGCCACTAACCCTAAGGCCTCAGGGCGCACACAAAGAGGGTAAGAAATAGACAACAAAAAACATGAAATTCAAAAAAGACATACTAGGAGGGCAGTACTCGTCCTACAAGAAAGAAAGAAATCATATGAAATTACACAAAGATGGCAGTGTAGGGATGAGTATCATTAGCATGAGGAGAGGGAGCATTACCCATGGCCTATATCAAACAAGAGAGTTTTTAGTTGTTTCTTAAAGACAGTTATTGAACTGATGTCAGCCAAATATTTTGGCATGGAGTTCCATAGGGCAGGAGCCCAGGAATTGAAACCACCTCCTCCAAATCTCTTCAGAATAGACAGAGATTGGACCAAAGAGATATTGCCATTTGATCGTAGTAAACGACCAACATGTTTTTTTTTTTTAACCTAGACATAAGATATGATGAGGCCTTGCCATGCAGGCATTTGTGCACAATGGACAGCCCCTTATGCTGCAGCCGCTGTTGAACAGGCAGCCAGTGCAGGCTGCGCCTAGCTTCAGAAACATGCATATTGCACCTGAGTCCAAGCACAGCTCGCACTGCGCTATTCTGGATCACCTGCAGTGTTCTGAGATTGGCCTGGGATGTGCCAATCAAGAGGCTGTTGCAGTAATCCAGCTTACAGTTCACAATCGCAGCTGCTATCAGTGCAAGATGTTCTCTGGACAGATAGGGCCGAATCTGCCAAAGGAGCTGGATGTAAAAGTAGCAGGAAGACTTAAGGTAGTTGGTCGGCCGGGTAAAAGACAGCTGAGGGTCTCATTATTGGGCTACATGTATTTTGTGGAGCCCCAAAGGCTCCACAATGAAAATTGTTAAAAATAACAGATAACAGGGAGACGCATCCCTGCTCAGAGGCAGCAGCATAATCCCCCATGCAAGTAAACCACCCGGGTGTACTGTGCTGCCCGCCACTGTATAGAGTCATGTATATGGTATGTTTAGATTAACACTCAAAATGTACATTGGAATATTAATCTAAATGTGTACATCAATGAGAGGGCATCACCTCCCTGCCCAGGGAGGCACCACTGACAATTTGACTCAGAATTTTGTTTGCACTACCCGTAAACCCACCACACCTAAAGGGGGCCCCCCTTTGAGAATTTCTTTTTTTTAATTGACAGTGATGTCAATTTCCATTCAGATATGACTTAAAACAATACATTTACAGAAGGTCGAGGCATTCCCGCAAAGGTTGCCTGTGAAATACCACAAAGATGAGAAAAAGTGGTGCGCCAGTTTAGGAGGCCGTACAAAAAATCAAATCAAGATTTTCATGAAAGTCCTTGCACTGTGGCATTCAAACACCTCATGGAATTCACCAGGTCTGTAGCGATATCAAAGCTGCTCTATTACTATAGTGTTCCTAATAAGCTGCGTGCCAGTTCCCTAGTGATCTCAAATCTCATCTGCTCCAATAGTGTTAATCATAGTCTTGCCACCAGGTCCCTGGCAATATCAAAGATGGTATGCAGCAATAGTGTTCATAATAGTTTGCCCACTAAGTCCTTAGCAATATCAAAGCTGGTTTTTGGAAATAGTGTCGATAATAGTCTTCCCACCAGGTCCCTGTGGTGATATCAAAGCTGGAGTGCCGCAATAGTGTTCATAATAACCCGCCCACCAAGTCCCTGGTGATATCAAAGCTAGTATGCAGCAATAGTGTCCAGAATGTCTACCTACCAGGGCCATGCCAATATCAAAGCTTCTATGCAGCAATAGTGTCCATAATAGTTTGCTCACTAGGTCCCTGGCGATATCAAAGCAAGTATGAAGCCAATAGCATTCATAACAGTCCACACCAAGTCCCTGGCAATATCAAAGCTGGTATGGGCCAATATTATTCATAATAGTCTGCCCACTATGTTCCTGGCAATATCACAGCTGGTATGGGGCAATAGTGTTCATAATAATCTGCCCACCAGGTCCCTGGTGATATAAAAGCAAGTATGCAGCAATAGCATTCATAGCAGTCTGCCCACCAAGTACCTGGCAATATCAAAGCTGGTATGTGGCAATAGTGTTCATAATAGTCTGCCCACCAAGTCCCTGGTGATATCAAAGCTGGTATGCCACAGTAGTATTCATAAGTGTGCCCACCAGGTCCCTGGCGATATTAAAGCAAGTATGCAGGATTAGCATTCATAACCGTCTGCCTACCAAGTCCCTGGCGATATCAAAGCTGATATGCAGCAATAGTGTTCACAATAGTCTGCCCACTGAATCCATGGTGATATCAAAGCTGGTATGCATCAATAGTGTTCATAAAAGTCTGCCTGCCAGGTCCCTAGTAATATCAGTGCTGGTATGCAGCAATCGTGTTCATAATAGTCTGCCAACTAAGTCCCTGGTGATATCAAAGCTGGTATACAGCCAAGAGTGTTCATAATAGTCTGCCTACCAAGTCCCTAGCAATATCAAAGCTGGTATGCAGGAATAGTGTTCATAATAGTCTGCCCACTGAATCCCTGGTGATATCAAAGCTGGTATGCAACAATACTATTCATAATAGTCTGCCTGCCAGGTCCCTGGCAATATCAAAGCTGGTATGAAGCAATAGTGTTCATAATAGTCTGCCCACCATAACAGTCTGCCCACCAAGTCCCTGGTGATATCAAAGCAGGTATGCAGCAATAGGGTTCACAATAGTCTGCCTACTAAGTCCCTGGCGATATCAAAGCTGGTATGCAGCAATAGTGTTCATAATAGCCTGCCCACTAAGTCCCAGGCAATATCAAAGCTGGGATGGAACTAGTGTTCATAATAGTCTTCCCACTAAGTCCCTGGCAATATGACAGCTGGTATGCAGCAATAGTGTTCATAATAATCTGCCCACCAGGTGCCTGGTGATATCAAAGCAAGTATGCAGCAATAGCATTCATAATTGTCTGTCCACCAAGTCCCTGGCAATATGAAAGCTGATATGCAGCAATAGTGTTCATAATAGTCTACCCACTGAGTCCCTGGCAATATCAAAGCTGGTATGCCACAGTAGTGTTCATAATAGTCTGCCCGCCAGGTCCATGGCGATATCAAAGCTGCTGTGCAGCAATAATGTTCATAATAGTCTTCCCACCTGGTCCTTGTGGCGATATCAAAGCTGGTATGCAACAATACTATTCATAATAATCTGCCTGCCAGGTCCCTGGCAATATCAAAGCTGGTATGCGGCAATAGTGTTCATAATAGTCTGTCCACCATAACAGCCTGCCCACCAAGTCCCTGGTGATATCAAAGCTGGTATGCCACAGTAGTGTTCATAATAGTCTTCCCACCAGATCCCTGGTGTTATCAAAGCTGGTATGCCACAGTAGTGTTCATAATAGTCTGCCCGCCAGGTCCCTGGCAATATCAAAGCTGGTAGCAGCAAGAGTGTTCATAATAGTCTGTCCACCAAGTCCCTGGCGATATCAAAGCTGGTATGCAGCAATAGTGTTCATAATAGCCTGCCCACTAAGTCCCTGGCAATATCAAAGCTGGTATGAAGCAGTAGTGTTAACAATAGTCTGCCCACTGAATCCATGGTGATATCAAAGCTGGTATGCAACAATAGTGTTCATAATAGTCTGCCCACCAAGTCCCTGATGATATCAAAACTGGTATGCCACAGTAGTGTTCATAATAGTCTGCCCGCCAGGTCTCTGGCAATATCGAAGCTGGTATCCAGTAATAGTGTTCATAATAGTCTCCCTGCCAGGTCCCTGGCGATATCAATGTTGGTATGCAGCAATAAGGTTCATAATAGTCTTTCCTCGGGCCAGAACGATCTGTACACCAATTATGTTCCATATGTATACCAAAGACCATATCAACCCCAAAAACCTTTTTTTTATGATGAGGGGACCCCAGAGGATCACCCTGGGGTCCCACACCAATGCAGATGTTCGGCTACCCAGGCTGGAGACAACCCAGGGGCCGATGAAGGGTACAGTGGGGGCACTAAATGGGAAGGAGATTCCAATGTTCAATCTTTCAGGCCTCCAGCTATCAAATGATGAAGTGGCAGTCCTTACTTAAGGACTTCCCTTCGTCTCTACCAACCCCACAAATTGGTTCAACCTAGGCTATGAGCTTAAGCGCTTCTATCGCAAAAAACGCCTGAAATCACATTTGCAGGATGCAAACAACCCCAATCCAGAAGAAGACACTGGACTCAGAACCAAATCATCTTTTTGCTCAAGTGACACGGAGACTCCCCCTGACCTAATTATTTTCGAAAATTGTGTGGCAAGAGAAATCCACAAACTACAAGCGGCCCTCATACCTAGAGGCACAATATGTCAAATAATGAATGGGGAGCTCTTAAACTACTAGCGGACAACAAAGATATTGTAACGCTCACCTGATTCCCACGGAGGCGCTGGTCCCGGCTGAACTGTTATAGTCTCTTCAATTGAGAAGCGTAGAGCTCGGATGACTCTCTGGACTGGGCTTCCTCTTATTGACCGTCTGGCTTGCAGGGTAAGGTTTCTGCAGGCGGAAGAAAAAAGGGTTAATGACCGTTTGGCTGGACTTCCTCCTCACTAATCGCCAACTCTCCGAAAGTCCAATGTCCTGGTGAGCTCTCACCTTAGGCGTATAAATGCTGGGCTCTCCATCCTGTGACTTATGCAGGGGTGCGTGGGTTCCAGTTACGTCACTGGAGATCCTCAAAGTCTTTTGTGGCCTTAGAAGTGGCACAGGTGCTGAGATGCCAAAAGGTGATGCCGCCGTTACTGCACGAGCGGATGCCAGTAGGTATAAAGAGTTTATAGTCTTGAAGAGATGGGCACCTTTAATGAAGTCTTTGAATTGTCTTTTTCAGGTGCCTGGATGCTGAGGGCGTGGTCACTGAGAGCGCGACACGTGCGGTTGTACGTAGGTATGGGAATTTCAATGACACCTCAATAATGTCCCTGGTTTTCTGTTTTCAGGTCTTGAGATGTTGCGGGCGTTTTTCCCAGTCGCGGATGCACGTGGGGAAACACGTAAGTGTTAGGCTTTCTTGCAGTCTTTAATGGCACTTAAATAATGTCTTTTCTTGTTTTCAGGTGCCGGGCTGCTGCGGTTGAAGAGATCGTAATACGCGCACAAAAGCAGGTAAGAAAAGTAAATGCGGCCGCCTTCACCCGATTCCTACTTAACAATGTTCTTTGTCTATACAGGTGCCGTTAGGCTGCTGAAGAGAAGGCCGCGAAGAATCCGTGAAAGCACAGATGGATCAGGTAAGCGAGCGCGGCTGAGAACCTGTTGCAACTTGCTAACCTTATGTTTCTTTTGCTTGTAGGTTCTGCCGGTGTCTGGATTCCTGGATGGTAAGTATAGTTCTTGTGTCTTTCTTCCACAGGTTGCTGAGCTGAAGCTGGAGATGTCACTGGAATGCTGGAGCTGACTCGGAGAGCGTCCTGCTGCAGATGCAGAATAACGCGAAGCACGTTTTCCCAATCGGGTGTGGTTTAAATAGTGTTGGAGTGATTGGGTGTCTTCTTCCTCAGCCTCGCCCAGGTAAAAGAGTTCCTGTGTTCCAGAGCTAAGGAGTGGCACCAGCCCCACCCAGGTAAGAAAGTAGTCCCAGTTCAGGGAATAGTTCCTCCCAGCAGAAGGCTGGGGACTTCATCCTGCCAGCATTTGCAAAGGTGAGTATGCAGCATGGTCTGCTACAGGTAGGTCCACCCAAGCACCTTTGCAAGAATTATGAGCCCGGCGCCCCTGGCGCAGGGACTGAGGTTCCTTATGAGCCTGGTGCCAGAGGCGCCAGGACATGGTCCAAAGGGCCCCAATAGGGGTTAGCTGGAGCCGGGGACGAGGGTCGTGATCCTGCTTCCGGGGATGCTGGGCTTGACTTGGCTTCTCGGGAGCAGTGCTCATGACAGCACCCCCCCTCAAGGCCCCTCCCAAACTTGTCTTCCCCGGAGGTTTTGGCCTATTGGGAAACGTTCGGTGGAATTTTCTGACTAGACGAGGAGCATGGACGTGGTCAGAGGGTTCCCATGATCGTTCTAGAGGTCCGTAACCCTTCCAATCGATCAGATAGTATAATTTTGACTTGATGATCTTGGATTCCAGGATGTTTTTAACCTCAAATTCAGGTTCTCCATTTAATTGAATAGGCTCTGGAGGTTTATTCAGTCTGGTTCCAGGTTGCATAGGTTTTAGTAGAGATACGTGTAACACCGGATGTATTTTCATGTGGGATGGCAAACCCAATTTGACAGCCACTGGGTTTATTATGGCTGTAATTGGATATGGTCCCAGATATTTTGGGTTGAAGATGTGAGGTCCTTTAAGTGATAAATGTTTGGTGGATAACCAAACTTGATCTCCAACCTGGTATTGAGGGGCGTCTCTTCGGTGATGGTCTGCTCCCCTTTTGTATCATTCTTCAGCCTGTTGTAGGTGGATTGTCGCTTCTTTGAAAGCTTGAGTGATAGCATTGTGAAGTTGATCCACGGCAGGCGTTCCAAGATCTTGGGGCGGGTCGAGATTGGAGGTTCAAGGATGAATCCCATATAAAATGTAAAAGGGACTTTTTCCGGTTCCTGAATGGATCGAGTTGTTGTAAGCATATTCGGCTATCCAAAGGATATCTTTCCAATTACTTTCCGACTGCTGTAGCATACAACGTAAATATTGTTCCAGAGTTTGGTTTGTCCTCTCAGTTTGTCCGTCGGTCTGGGGATGATGGCTGGTTGAAAGTCCCACATCGATTTGAGCTAAACGACAGCAGCTTCGCCAAAAGTGAGAGATAAACTGGCTCCCCCTATCTGAGATCAAAACCGAAGGGAAGCCGTGCAATCTTACAATATTTTCAAGGAATTCCCGTGCTAGAACTGAAGCTGAAGGTAAGCCCTTTAGTGGAACGAAGTGGGCCATTTTAGAAAACAAATCTACAATTACTAGAATAGTGTTGTATCCGGAACAGAAGGGTAAATCGGTGATGAAGTCCATGGAGAGGGTATGCCAGGGATGTGGCGGGATGTCTAGCGGATGCAGGAGACCCGCTGGTCTTTCCTTCTGACCTTTGTTTTGGGCACACACACCACAGGACATCACAAACTCCTTTATGTCTTTTCTCCATGACGGCCACCAGAAGTGTCTCTTGACTTTTTCCGAGGTTTTGGCAATGCCTGGGTGGCCCTCCATCAAGGAATCATGGTACCAAGAGATTACCTGTTTTTGTAAATCGGCATGTGGTAGGAATAGTCGTCCCTGAAAATAAGGCAGGTTTTTTTTTATGATGAAGTCCTTTCCCTTCAGTTGCCAGTTTTGTAAGTCCGAAGGGGTCACAAGTTGTTTAACTTTTGCTTCGATATCTTCGATGGATTGTGAAGAAATCAGGCCCAGGATTCTCTGTTCTGGAATTATTGGCACAGGTTCAG